>NC_052052.2:90515705-90821846 GCF_903992535.2 Arvicola amphibius
GTCAAGGAAGAAATAAAGAAAGAAATTAAAGTCTTTCTTGAATTTAATGAAAACAAAGACACAACATACTCAAACCTATGGGACACAATGAAAGCAGTGCTAAGAGGAAAGTTCATAGCACTAAGTGCCCACTTAAAGAAAACGGAGAAAGCACTCATTGGTGACTTAACAGCACACCTGAAAGCTCTGGAAAAAAAAAAGAAGCAGACACACCTAGGAGAAGTAGAAGACTGGAAATAATCAAACTGAGGGCAGAAATCAACAAAATAGAAACACAGAAAACAATCCAAAGAATCAATGAAACAAGAAGCTGGTTCTTGGAGAAAATCAACAAGATTGACAAACCCTTAGCCAAACTAATCAAACGGCAGAGGGAGAACACACAAATTAATAAGATCAGAAATGAAAAGGGGGACATAACCACAGACACAGAGGAAATTCAGAGAATCATTAGATCTTACTACAAAAGCCTGTATGCCACAAAATTGGAAAATGTAAAAGAAATGGACAGTTTTTTAGATAAATACCATATACCAAAGTTAAACCAGGACCAGGTAAATGCTCTAAATCGTCCTGTTAGTCGCGAAGAATTAGAAACTGTTATCAGAAACCTCCCTACCAAAAAGAGCCCAGGACCAGATGGTTTCAATGCGGAATTCTACCAGAACTTCCAAGAAGACCTAATACCTATACTCCTTAAGGTATTTCATAATATAGAAACACAAGAGTCACTGCCAAATTCCTTCTATGAAGCTACAGTTACCCTGATACCTAAACCACACAAAGACTCAACCAAGAAAGAGAATTACAGGCCAATCTCACTCATGAACATTGACGCAAAAATTCTCAATAAAATACTGGCAAACCGAATCCAAGAACACATTAGAAAAATTATCCATTACGATTAAGTAGGCTTCATCCTAGAGATGCAGGGCTGGTTCAACATACGAAAATCTATCAATGTAATCTATCATATAAATAAACTGAAGGAAAAAAACCATATGGTCATCTCATTAGATGCTGAAAAAGCATTTGACAAAATTCAGCACCCCTTTATGATAAAGGTCTTGGAGAGATTAGGGATACAAGGGTCATTCCTAAATATAATAAAAGCTATTTACAGCAAGCCGACAGCTAACATCAAATTAAACGGAGAGAAACTCAAGGCTATCCCACTAAATTCAGGAACATGACAAGGCTGTCCACTCTCTCCTTATCTCTTCAATATAGTGCTTGAAGTTCTAGCAATAGCAATAAGACAACATAAGGGAATCAAGGGGATTCAATTTGGAAAGGAAGAAGTTAAACTTTCATTATTTGCAGATGATATGATAGTATACATAAGCGACCCCAAAAACTCCACCAAAGAACTCCTACAGCTGATAAACTCCTTCAGTAACGTGGCAGGTTACAAGATCAACTCCAAAAAATCAGTCGCCCTCCTATACACAAAGGATAAGGAAGCAGAGAGGGAAATCAGAGAAGTATCACCTTTCACAATAGCCACAAATAGCATAAGATATCTGGGAGTATCTCTAACCAAGGAAGTGAAGGATTTATTTGACAAGAACTTTAAGTCTTTGAAGAAAGAAATTGAAGAGGATACCAGAAAATGGAAGGATCTCCCCTGCTCGTGGATTGGGAGGATCAACATAGTAAAAATGGCAATTCTACCAAAAGCAATCTATAGATTCAATGCAATCCCAATCAAGGTCCCATTAAAATTCTTCACAGAGATTGAGAGGACAATAATCAACTTTATATGGAAAAACAAGAAACCCAGGGTAGCCAAAAAAATCTTATACAATAAAGGTACTTCTGGAGGCATTACCATCCCTGACTTCAAACTCTATTACAGAGCTACAGTATTGAAAACAGCTTGGTATTGGCATAAAAACAGAGAAGTTGACCAATGGAATCGTATAGAAGACCCGGATCTTAAACCACAAACCTACGAACACCTGATTTTTGATAAAGGAGCCAAAAGTACACAGTGGAAGAAAGAGGGCATCTTCAACAAATGGTGCTGGCATAACTGGATGTCAACCTGTAGAAGAATGAAAGTAGATCCATATCTATCACCATGCACAAAACTCAAGTCCAAATGGATTAAAGACCTCAATATTAATCTGAACACATTGAGCTTGATAGAGGAGAAAGTGGGAAGTACTCTACAACAAATGGGCACAGGGAACCATTTCCTATGCATAACCCCAGCTGCACAGACATTAAGGGCAACATTGAATAAATGGGACCTCCTGAAGTTGAGCAGCTTCTGTAAAGCAAAGGACATTGTCACTAAGACACAAAGGCAGCCTACTGACTGGGAAAGATCTTCACCAACCCTGCAACTGACAAAGGTCTGATCTCTAAAATATATAAGGAACTCAAGAGACTAGACGGTAAAATGCCAATTAACCCAGTTAAAAAATGGGGCGCTGAACTGAACAGAGAATTCTCAACAGAAGAAGTTCAAATGGCCAAAAGACACTTAAGGTCATGCTCAACCTCCCTAGCTATCAGGGAAATGCAAATTAAAACAACTTTGAGATATCATCTTACACCTGTCAGATTGGCTAAAATCCAAAACACCAATAATAACCTTTGCTGGAGAGGTTGTGGGGTAAGGGGTACACTCATCCATTGCTGGTGGGAATGCACACTTGTGCAACCACTTTGGAAAGCAGTGTGGCGGTTTCTCAGGAAATTTGGGATCAACCTACCCCAGGACCCAGCAATTCCACTCTTGGGAATCTACCCAAGAGATGCCCAATCATACTACAAAAGCATATGCTCATCTATGTTCATAGCAGCATTATTTGTAATAGCCAGATCCTGGAAACAACCTAGATGCCCTTCAGTGGAAGAATGGATGAAGAAACTGTGGAATATATACATGCTAGAATACTACTCAGCGGTAAAAAACAATGACATCTTGAATTTTGCAGGCAAATGGATTGAAATAGAAAACACTACTCTGAGTGAGGTAACCCAGACCCAAAAAGATGAACATGGGATGTACTCACTCATAATCGGTTTCTAGCCTTAATTAAAGGACATCGAGCCTATAAATTTGGGATCCTTGAGAAGATAATAGGAAGGTGAACTCCCAAAAAAAAGATATAGTAATCCTCCTGGATATTGGAAGTAGACACGATCGCCAGGCAAAATTGGGAACTTGAGGGTTGGGCGAGACTGGGCCAAGGGAAGATGGGGAGAGAAAAGAAGGGGAGAATGGGGGGAGCTTGGAGGAATGGGATGCTTGGGATACAGGAAGGGTGGATATGGGAGCAGGGAAGCATATATCTTAATTTAAGGAGCCACCTGAGGGTTGTCAAGAGACTTGACCCTAGAGGGGTTCCCAGGTTTCCAGGGAGACGCCCCCCAGTTAGTTCCTTGGGCAGCTGAGGAGAGGGAGCCTGAAAAGGCCAGTTCCTATAGCCATACTGATGAATTTCTTGCATATCACCATAGAACCTCCACCTGACGATAGATGAAGAAAATGACAGAGCCCCACATTGGAGCACCGGACTGAGCTCCCAAGGTCCTGATGAGGAGCAGAAGGAGAGAGAACATGAGAAAGAAAGTCAGGACCATGAGGGAACCTCCAGCTGGCGATAGATGAAGAAAATGAATGAGCCCCACATTGGAGCACTGGACTGAGCTCCCAAGGTCCTGATGAGGAGCAGAAGGAGAGAGAACATGAGAAAGAAAGTTAGGAACGTGAGGGGTGCGTTCACTCATGGAGACGGTGGGACAGATCTAATGGGAGATCACCAACTCCAGTTGGAATGGGACTGATGGATCATGCGACCAAACCCGTCTCTCTGAATGTGGCCAACAGCGGGGGCTGACTGAGAAGCAAAGGACAATGGCGCTGGGCTCTGACTCTTCTGCATGGACGGGCTCTGTGGGAGCCTTCTCAGCTTGGTTGATCACATTCCTGGACCTGGGGGGAGTTGGGAGGACCTTGGTCTTAGCATGGAGTAGGGAACCCTGATGGCTCCTTGGCCTTGAGAGGGAGGGAGGGGAGGTTTGGGTGGAGGGGAAGGGAGGGAAGGGGAAGAAGGAGGGGAGGGAAGGGGAGGAGGAGGGGAGAGAAAGGGGAGGAGGAGGGGAGGAGATGGAAATTTTTTTTAAAAAAAGAAAAATAAAAAATAAAATAAAAAAAAACAAACAGACTGACTGACAGACAGACAAACAAAAAACCCAACGCAAACCAACCAATCAACTAATCCAATAAAAGAACTATAAAATGCTTTTTATTAATTGGAAAGTTAAAATAATACAAAAATTACCACCAATATGCCACAGTTTAAGAAGGAAAAAATTAGTGCATATAGAATAAGTCATCCTTCAGCAAAACAACTTTTAGTCTTTATAAAAAAGGTTTGTTTTGAATCACCCACACAGTTTTTAAGATTAGACTACTGATTTCTATCACCTACACATTTTTTACATCAGATAACTGATTTCTTTTACTTTACAATATTAAAAAGTTTGAAATGTAGGCATTACATATTGAGTGCATTTTTATTCTTCGTAAGTGCTATAAATTATGTGGTGAAGCCTATGCTAGAAATGTATAACACTCTAGGTCATCAACAGCTGGAGACAAAGTTATCTATATTTCTTTCCACAGGAGCAGATAGAACAGTGATTTTTAATTTATTGTTTCAATATGTACTTTACTTTTTTGCTTGTAAAACAGCTCAATTTTCAGCTCTCACCCACATTGGCTTTTAAATGCTATAGGTAATGGTTTATCTATGTGTAAAAACAAATATAAACACATCATGTTAAAAGACAACTTCAGTCCAGTTAATGTGTTGCTTGAATGCATGAAGAAAGATCATCCAAAGTGTTGGGAGGTATATGTGAACACAGCGTAGGTTTTCAGTATTTTAAAACAATGGCTCGCTAGCACCATGTACCTATACTGAGAAGTGTCCAGTGGTTCTTAGGAATGGTGGCATTTATTCTGATTCAAGCTGTGGTTGATGTACTTTCCCTCAATTTGAAATGTAAATGAGTAGGGAGGCTTTATCCATTGTGTGTGTATTCTACACCACACTGAGCACACAACAGTATAAAAATTAAGTCAGAGGACAAAACCCACTCCAGTGCCAGCACGGAGAATTTTTGACAAAGGGTACACATTTCTAACATGGCAAATGTGATTACACACCACTCAGACTGCCTAACACCCTTGATTCTTGTTGAGTTCTTTCTCATATGAAAGAAAATCATAACACACGCACACACAGCACAAATAAAACCTTGGCTATTTCTTGTAGAAATTCAGATTGAGGGCTCTTACAGGATAGTGGCTTCTCATTGAAAATCAGATAATGTCTTTGCTGCCCTAGGCTCTATCAACCAAGAGCCTTTTGGAAAATAAAAAAGCTAAGAGTGTGTCGATTACACAAGTGTCACAGGGAAGGCAAGGATGAGTACTGAATCTATAGGACTCTGATAGAATTGGGAAGACCGTGTGCTCTCAGCTGAGCTCCTGAGAAAAATTTCAGCAGCACATTTGAACAAGATTATACAGGGCGTTCCTCTACTGACTGTCCTTTGTTTCCAGGGAGGGGATCTAGGTGACTAAGAACTGTTTCATGTTGCTGTTTTCAGATAGCATTGACTTAAATGTTCTTAAAATCAATATATACACATATAAATGTGTTCTAGATCCAGGGAAGTATAAAAGCTCTAAATACTATGAAATATCATATGCTAAAAATCGTCCAGGACAAACAAGAAAATCAGTGTTACCATAGACTAGATGAAAAACAAAAGAAAGGGATATGAGTTATGGATGCTCTGCATGGATTTCTAAGAGATCCTTAGATATTTAATCAATGTCCACAGAGAAGGAGGTTAGGAAGAGAAAGCGGCATGGCTGCCAGGGTGACAGCACAGGCCATTAATTCATCGGATGGATGATGCATCAGGATGCACTGTTCCCGTACAGTAAGTCCAAAGACAAACAAGCTTTACTTTTTTCAAACTTTGATGGGTTCTGTATTGAGGCAATAGAGCAAAATGACATTAATTTAATAAATATGTAAAATGTGTTATATGGTCAGCCTCTGAAAGCACTAAAATAAGATGATCTTAGATATCAGAGTTTATGGCCAGGTGAAAAAGTCCATACCAAGAGTAAGGCTGGAGCCATTTCATGTAGTAGGGAGGCTGACACAGACACTGTGCACTAAGAATGTCAAGCTGTGTGATGGGGAGTGAAATGAAAGGCGTGCGGAGCATGCTTTCCTGGAGCTTGGCAGTGAGGGCAATAGAATGAAGGTGTTGGCCATAGACACAGAGTAAGAAAGGCTTTAAGTCCTCTATTTGGTCTTGATTTTAAGGTGATTTAATAATGTATCCGGGCACTGGGAAGATTCCAATGGACAGAGGTGTAGAGGGGTTCAGGAGAGGGTTAGGAAGATCAAGACACTGAATATCCACCAGAACCTGAAAGGGTATAGCGGAGGGAGAACTAAACACATGAAGATAGTGTCTTCAATCTGTGTGCTTTTCTTGGACCAAAAAGTGTCAAGATGGAGAAGTTTTCTTTTGTGACCACTGCTTCAGACTGCAGTTTGGAAATGAAGTCTGTCTAAGTCTGAAACCTTTAAATAAAAGGCTCATGTTCTTTCAGTTTGCATATGTGAATTAAAACATCAGTGTAATCAGTCAACACACAGCAAGGTAACATAGTTGGAAGGTGACACATGGCATGAGGACTGATGGCAAGTGTGGGTCTTCTGGGTTTAATGAATGAACAGTCTTAAAATGAGAGTATGTCAAATGAAATTCGAGGGAGTCCGTGCTTTCTCTGTGCAAAAATATTGTTGGAGCTGAGCCATAAATTGCACATTGTACCTGACAAAATTACTGCTTCGTGTCATTTGCACAAAACCCATTATCTTGGATTTTGTTGGCCTGGATACTCGGATTCAAAATTTTTTTTCAGAATATAGGAGTATTTATTTTTATGACAGTTATCAAAAATATAAATATCCAGAAATAAGACAACTAGAAATATACTTTAAATAAAATATTAAAATTAATGTACTACTAATGACACATGCAGTAACGTACCAATCTTTAAAATATAAAACAAAGCAGGATGTTAAAAGAAATCCAAGACGCATGATAAAACATACTTAAAATTTAAGAACATGAGCCAGGCTGTGGTGGCGCAAAAATATTGTATAATACATGTAGGAACACGTTAGAAAATGGTTATCAGCATTAATTACCATACGAGAATAAGAGTGAACCATCTCATTGTATTCTGTATTACTAGAAATTACTGCTTTCCCTGTGATAAACATATTTACATATTTAATTTTGTTTTTTGAGTCAGGGTTTCTCTGTGTGGTTCTGACTATCCTGGAACAGAGATCCGCCTACCTCTAATTCAAAATTTTAATATACTGTAGTTGAATACTGAAATTTCAAACAGAATTCCAGCAATGCAGTCTAAAAAATAAATACTTGTAGACAAAGAATATGTCTTTGTTTGCAGAAGCCCAAAGTGGCTAAATTTTAAAGAAAAGTGCACAAGTCTTGAGTGAAGGATTTAGAATGTCACCTGTCTAAGTCACATTAAATTCACACCGTATCTTTTGTTTGCATTTTTACTACAGGCATGGAGAAAAGTAATATTTTCCTTGTCTTTGAATGTTGCAACATAAAATGTATGGTTCAGGTACTGTTTACCCTATGTAATTATGCACTAACACACACATATGTATCTTTGGAATCCATACTTCAACTTACCTGCTCCCATGCGAACACGTGCTGATTAAAATAATACTGAATCTGTTCATTTGCAATGTTAATGCACAGCTGCTCGAAGGAATTTTTCTTGAAATTTTCAAAGCCGAATATATCAAGAATGCCGATGCTTAGCTCCTCATCCCCACTGGAAGTATTAAAGAAGTGTTTGTTCAGTTATTGCTCATTTCCTTAGGAGGCAATGCAAAGCAGAGCATCTTGGGATTCGTATTGGTGATAGAGTTAATTAAACAAGTCTCTCCACAGAAAACAAAGATAATGGAGATATAATTAATTTTAGTATGTGCATACAGCAGTATTTTCCTTACTAAAGAGCCCACTCCCATGTTTTTATACACCTAAAGAGAAGTCCTTCCATGGGTTTATCATAGCCCTGTGTGAGTCCAACATCATAGAACCTGGCTTTTACACAGCACTGCAAACACACAGACAACCAAAACTTTACCAGGAAAACAAAAATTCTTTTCAAATTTAAAATGTTTAACTTCCAATGTCTTAATTATTCTCAAAGAACTGTTATTTATTTTTTTTTACTTATTTGCTTATTCATATTTACATACAAATCAAATGGCAACCTAGAGAAAGATGCGAGCATGTAGGGATTCATCTTGTAGTTAAATATTTTAATCCACTTGTGGTGCCACACATCTGTATTCTCAGCACTGAGGAGACAGAGGCAGGAGACTGACAGTTCAAGTCTGGGATGCACAGTGGTATCCTGTTTCAAAAACAATACAAACCAACCCAAGGGGAAAAAACAAATAAGTGAATTTCAAAATACAATTGAATACTATTTTACACACGAATTATTTCAGATTTACATTTCTTTCTGCTATCATATGTTGCTGGTTCTGTACACCAAAAATTTGATAATTGATTGAAACTTTTGCTTCTTTCAGTAAATAGGTAGACTGATGTAATTTTTATGTGTACTTTAAAAATGAAACTACAAAATGTTCCCTTTGGGTTTACCCATTAGTGTAAGCGATGCTCAGTGTTATGTGCTGAAAATGTGGGACTGACAGCCAGAATCTGCACGTGCTCCCACACTAGGAGAGAATCTGCGTGTGCTCCCACACTAGGAGAGAACCTGTGTGTGCTCCCACACTTGGAGAGAATCTGTACGTGCTCCCACACTAGGAGAGAATCTGCGTGTGCTCCCACACTAGGAGAGAATCTGCGTGTGCTCCCACACTAGGAGAGAATCTGCGTGTGCTTCCACACTTGGAGAGAATCTGTACGTGCTCCCACACTAGCAGAGAATCTGCAAGTGCTCCCACACTAGCAGAAAATCTGCGTGTGCTCCCACACTAGGAGAAAGTGATTGACTCAGAGCTCAGAGTCATGGATTGTAGGTGTCATGTATCTATAATCCAATACTTAGGAGGCTATGATAGGAGAATCTTGAATTCTAGGCCATACCGGGGTGCACAGTAAGACTGCCTCCAAGAACAAGAAATCTTAGTGACTGACTTGACAGAACTAAACTAAACTATCACAACAGGTCTTGGTTCAGTTTTTAAAAAGACTAACCACAATTAAAATAACTCTAAATCTTGGCTAGTTATGGTTCATGTAAGAACAATTATTATTTAGCAGACATGCTATAATGGGAATTTTTTTTTAGCACATCACCCTTCTGGGTACCATCTAGTGCTAAACATGTGGACAAGAGTTAAGAAAGTGATGTCAAGAACTCTGATTATCTTGGTTACATCACGTGGAATATACAAATATAAAAACATTACTGGAGGTTTCCAGTGTTTATAAGATGCTTAACATCATACAGATGGCCACTAATGAGCAAAAAGCCATTTTGATATTTAGTCATTCTGGGAAAACTGCATTATGATCTAAGACTCAACTTAATAGGGACTGGGGAGGTTCAGGGACGATTGTGATGGTGACGTTCAGGGTGTTAAGACCATGGGGGCAAAAATGGGCAATCCAGACAACTTAGATATAAAATATGATGTAGGATGGATTTTAGTGAAAAATAATGAAAAACTGCATATGTGAAAAGTGTATAAGCTGATCTTTTATACTTTGTATCTACATCTATCTATCTATCTATCATCTATCTATCTATCTATCATCTATCTATCTATCTATCTATCTATCTATCTATCATCTATCTATCTATCTATCTATCTATCTATCTATCTATCTATCTATCTATCTATCTATCTATCTATCTATCTATCTATCTATCTTCATCATCTATCTATCTATCTATCTATCTATCTATCTATCTATCTATCTATCTATCTATCCCCCTACCCATCTATCTATCCAATATACTTAGCTACAAATGAAGATAAGATCATCTTAATGTAGATGTCCACCTTGCTTTTTCACATGCAGCATTTCTAAAATTCCTATGACCTATGGCAGAAAGAAACTTCAGATAAAATGTGAGAACTTTCATCTCTGCAGATCCAGTCAATGGTGGCTGGGATTCGCTTTCTTCCTACTCTGAAGTTCTAGGAGAACAACAGACACAAGGTGTGGGAGCTTGTATCCAGGTTATGGTGACTATTATCTACCATGCTCTTGCTCATTTCAGAATCAAACTTCTTTGGAAGCCACAGCACCTCTTCCTGCATGGTGCAATGAGAGTTCAACGAAAGGAAAGTTTTACTTTGTAGTCATGTTTTAATTTAAGCCCAGAAGCAAAAGCAAAGAACTGCTTGACTGACATTATACAAGTGCAAAATGGTACACACTTCATGGTACACAGCCTAATTAAGAGAACATTTGACTTGATAATATGATGCCATGCTTAAAATCCCTTTCTACATGATTACTAACATTGCTGCAGTTTTTGTTACAGCAATCAAGATATTTCATAGTTACATGGAATGATAATGTGACGCTGCTACTAGGAGATGGAGCATATCCGTAGGAACACAATTTCAATAATTAAATTAAATAATCAGAAACATATTCAAAGGGACATGCACAAATCCAAAACAGACATACCACCTAACTTTTGCAGAAAACAGATGTATAAAACATTTATTTACCTTGGCGATGTGTCATGTTTGAGTAAACTGTTAATACAATTGACTATCCAGCTAAAGAGACGTCCATATAAAGTTTTAGACATGGCATCCCGCACATCAGTAGCTTTTTCTACTGTGTTGGGTCGTATAATCGTTTCTCCTCTGGTGACCACGCAGTGGGAGGTAAGAGCTTCTTGTAGCTCATCTGCCTGAATGCAGAGCAAAGAAGCTGCTGCAAAACCAACAGATTATTGTTAGGAAGCAGTGAAAATGACTCTATTTTCAGAAAACAGAGATGGCTGAATTCAACTGCAGTACCTGACATGGCATAAATACATGACTGTTTCATGGCATCTGAATTCAACAACTGCAGCACCTGACATGGCATAAATACATGACTGTTTCATGGCATCTTAATTCTACTGCAGCGCCTGACATTGCATAATACATGACTGTTTCATAGCATCAAAGCCACCATTCAGCATTAGTCTCCCTGCCTCTTCCCGATCGCTCTCTTCCTGCCACCCCTAGCCAAAGAGTGGCTGCTGCATGGTACAATGCAACACAACCAAACTGAACTATGGAAACAGCTGCACAGGTGTGCAGCTACTTATGTGACATCAACTCTAATTTCACCAAATTGTGCTAAATATTTTAAAAGCACAATGAAAAGGTTTGGTAGACCTTTGATATGATTATGTGATTATGCCTATGTTATGAAAAATACTTTGAATACAAAGTTTCAGTCTCAATGCCTTTATCCAGAGGACAGGAAAGCCAATCAAGAAATTTAATTGGGAGGAAAGAGGAAAGAAAAGGAGGGAAAAGGATGGGAAATGAGATAGAGGTAGAAGAAAGAGGAGGAGAGGAAGATAAAATGGGGTGTTGATGGATGACAGGGAGCGGATAGAGAGCCCATGGATATATGGGCTAAGTGGTTCCTGAATGAGGATTACTCTAGTAAATGATGGGGAGGTCACTTGGATCAAACAGGAAGTGACCATGTCATGAATGACTTCTTTTTATCAATGATGTTACATTATTATTACTTCTCTTTTAATAATCTACTATCTTATGTGTCAATTATATTATTTTATACTTGAAAAGTCAGAGCATGCATTATCAAGGTTTCCAGGTACATAGCAATCACTATGTCAACCTCAGACAACTGCTTCAGTTCTATTACAACCTGCTTCCAAAGCCACACTTGATACAGAAAATAGGTATCTCAAAGGCAGGTCTGGATCAATTATATAAGTAAAATGAAGGAAAAATGAATACATAAAATTTAGCATCATGATTCTCTAGGCTGTGAATTTAATTCACAACAAATAAGGGATTATGGAATGTATGCCAATATTAAAAATAAAGAAACATACAGAATATATTCTAAACAGGAAAAACTATGTCATTGGAGAAGATCAGTTGGATGCCTTAAATTATTGGAACATTTTATCAAGTTCCACTGTTAAGTTTGATTTGGAACAAGAATGATGTGTGTCTCTTGTATGGAAAATGAAAAATTAATTAACCTATGACAAATGAGTCAATGGAATTCAAACAGTAAAAAACACAACAATGGATACAGGTTATAAATACTAGAAGACAATTTTAATTCTTTTTTGTACAGGTCAACTACATCTTATCAATATTTTCTGCATTTTCATATTAAAACACAATATCTTACATAGTCATAAAAGCTTGGTTTCTGAAAATATAGTTCATGGTAATCATTTTGCATGTGTAAAGACTTTTTCTTAGTTGACTTTTTTTTTTAGTTCTTCAAGACAGGGTTTCTCTGTGTAATTCTGAAAGTCCTGTAGACCAGGTTGACCTTGAACTCAGACATCCCCCTGCTTTCCAAGTGCTGGGACTAAGGGCATGCACCACTATGCCTGGCTTGATAGCTGGTTTTTACAGCTTCTATACAACCGAGTCTGAGCATTCTTTGTGAGAGCTACATGAGTAGAAGTGTTAGAAATTATCCCCACATGACCCAACATAAGCTATGAAAGAGAGAGTTCAGTCTTGAATGGAAGGCAATAAAACTCACAGTTCTCCAGAGCTGTGTGATTGCAGATGTAGCTCTTGTCCATCTGGTACTCAGTTGCCACAGAGGAGAATTCAATGTTTCCAACATTCAAGATTGCAGCGAGCACACTATACACACTTCCAAGTTGCTAAAATATATCACAGAAATAGTAGCATCAAATGTAGTCTACAGCAATATGAGGACTATGACTGAGAACAGAAGGAGGAAAAGCCTTGGATTCTAGCACAAGAAGGTCACTCTTCATATGGTGATGCCAGACGAAGACCCAGTCAGGCAAGGATTCAAGCAGGCTCAGCCTCGTTCATTATTTTGACTTTGGAGATGAGCATAAAGCTGTTTCCTTGTGAGCGCTTAGAATATTTTATAAATGTTAGTATAAATGAAAATAGATAGGAGGAGCACTCCTCAGAGGAAGTAGAAATATTCTTTAGGTTATAGATATTCTATCCATGTGAACTTTAGAATACAGTGTTGTTTTATCACATGTACATTTTCTGCAGGCCATCTTAGACATGAGGTTAGTGTGTGGACTGAGGGAGAGTCTGGAAAGAAGAATTAAGAGATCCCAGTATCCAAATCCAAGGAGGCATGATGCTTAAGACTAGGCGTAAGACTATAGACTACAGTCCAGAGTTCTCATAGTATTCATTACTATTTAACATAAATTCTTAATGCTCAGGAACACACAGGCACACATGCAAGCTTGTATGTGATTCTCTCTGAAGACACTGGGCGGGGGGGCTTATCAAGGTATGTCTGCAAGTCATGGTATTATTCCAACTACCTTCATGGTACAGGAGACCCAGAAGACAGCAAACCATGACCCCAACTTAGCAAGCCTTGCAGCTATATCAAAGATGCTTTTCCCCAGGTCCAGGCATCTTGAAGCTATATTGCTTGCTGGTACATGAGGCCCAGAAGAGAGCAAACCACGACCCCAACTTAGCATGCTTTGCAGCTCTACTGAAGAAGCCTAGCCTCCGGTCCAGGCATATCTGTGACTGAGGGAGAAGTTGAACTGTTCACAGCATAAAAACCAACTTGTCTGTCTACCCAACTACCTATCTTCAGGGCTGACAATTACCAAATGGCTTAAAGTAATTTGTGTTCTGTAGTAAGCAAAACATTTCTCCTTATGTATAAAGTCAGAAAAGTTTGATAGATCTAAAAACTTTGCTTGGACTTTGAAAGAACTGGAATTTGAAGCCTGTATCTTAGCTCCCAGAATGCATGTTCCTTTTCCACTGAGGAAGGAGAGCAGCGTGGAGGAATGGACAACTTCCACAGTTCCATGGACCTAGCCCAACTCCAGCACTACTTTCTCTTTACCTGTGGGATAACATACAACTACATGCAATTCCATGTATCACAGATACTTCTGAGTCTGAAAATATCAAAATAAGAATAAATTCACCAGGCATAGATTCTGGCACTTCAGGGAAAAAGTTTGCTTTTTTTGTTTTGTTTGTTTTGTTTTTAATAAAGAAATGAGATAATAGGAGACTGTATACATTCTAAAGGAATTCTGTGAACTTTCAAGTGTGTTAGTAGCTCATAGGTCTTGATATATTTTGTCTCATTTAATTTCTACATACTTTTTTTGGATATAGGTGTTAATATACTGTGAACATAAAACCATTGCTTGGGATTGGCAAGATGGCTTAGTGAGTAAAGATGTTTGTTGCCAAGTCTGACAGCTGGAGCTCAATCTCTGGACCAATACCATCAAGAAAGAACCAGTTTCCTTTTCTCATTGTTTTTATTGAACTATATTTTTCTCCATTCCTCTCCTTTCTTCTCCTCCCCCCTTTTACCCTCTCCCATGGTCCCCATGCTCCCAATTTACTCAGGAGATCTTGTCTATTTTTACTTCCCATTTAGATTGGATCTATGCATGTCTCTCTTAGGGTCCTCTTTGTTGTCTAGGTTCTCTAGGATTGTGAACTGTAGGCTGCTTTTTCTTTGATTTATGTCTAAAAGCCCCTTATGAGTGAGTACATATGGTATTTGTCTTTCTGGGTCTGAGTTACCTCACTCAGTATGATGTTTCTAGATCCATCCATTTGCCTGCAAATTTCAAGATGTCATTTTTTTCTGCTGTTTAGTACTCCATAGTGTAAATGTACCACATTTTTCTCTTCTCCAGTAGAGAGGCATTTAGGTTGTTTCCATGTTCTGGCTATGACAAATAATGCTGCTGTGAACATAGTTGAGCACATGTCCTTGTGGTACGATTGAGTATCCTTTGGGTATATGCCAAAAAGTGATGTTGCTGGGTCTTGAGGTAGGTTGTTACCTAATTTTCTGAGAAATTGCCATACTGATATCCAAAGGAGCTGTACCAGTTTGCACTCCCACCAGCAATGGAGGAGTGTTCCCTTTATTCAACATCCTCTCCAGAATAACTTGTCATCAGTGTTTTTTTTTTCTTTTTTCTTTTTTGGTTTTTTGAGACAGGGTTTCTCTGCAGCTTTTTTAGAGCCTGGCCTGGAACTAGCTCTCGTAGACCAGGCTGGCCTCGAACTCACAGAGATCCGCCTGCCTCTGCCTCCCGAGTGCTGGGATTAAAGGTGTGCGCCACCACCACCCGGCTGTCATCAGTTTTTTGATCTTGTCAATTCTTACAGGTGTAAGATGGAATCTCAGAGTTTTTTTTTTTTTGATTTGCATTTCTCTGATGGCTAAGAATGTTGAGCATTTCCTTAAGTGTCTTTCAACCATTTTAGATTCCTTGTTGAGAGTTCTCTGCTTAGGTCTGTACTCCATTATTTTAAATTGGATTATGTGTTCTTTTGGTGTCTAATTTCTTGAATTCTTTGTATATTTTGGAGGTCAGACCTCATCTGATGTGGGGTTAGTGAAGATCTTTTCCCATTCTATTGGCTGTCATTTTGTCTTGTTGACCGTGTCCTTTGCTTTGCAGAAGCTTTTCAGCTTCAGGAAGTCCCGTTTATTAATTGTTTCTCTCAGTGTCTGTGCTTCTGGGTTATATTTAAGGAGTGGTCTCCTGTGCACAACTATCTTAACAGCTAAGGTGATGGCGCTCAGGGAAGCGTGGTGCTTCGTGTGATGCTGGAAAGAGCTTAATTTCTTTTTTTTCCCCATGGTTTAGTTTTTTGTTTTTTTAAATTTCCATCTCCTCCCCTCCTCCTCCCTCTTCCCTCCCCTCCCCTCCACCCATACCCCCCCTCCCTCTCCAGGCCAAGGAGCCATCAGGGTTCCCTACTCTATGTTAAGACCAAGGTCGTTCCAACTCCCCCCAGGTCCAGGAAGGTGATCGACCAAGCTGAGAAGGCTCCCACAGAGCCCGTCCATGCAGAAGAATCAGAGCCCAGCGCCATTGTCCTTTGCTTCTCAGTCAGCCCCCACTGTCGGCCACATTCAGAGAGTCCGGTTTGGTCGCATGTTCCATCAGTCCCATTCCAACTGGAGTTGGTGATCTCCCATTAGTTCTGTCCCACCGTCTCCATGGGTGAACGCACCCCTCACGGTCCTGACTTTCTCATGTTTTCTCTCCTTCTGCTCCTCAAATGGATGGAAATAGAAAACACTATTCTGAGTGAGGTAACCCAGACCCAAAAAGATGAACATGGATGTACTCACTCATAATCGGTTTCTAGCCATAATTAAAGGACATCGAGCCTATAATTTGGGATCCTTGAGAAGATAATAAGAAGGTGAACCCCCCAAAAAACATATAGTAATCCTCCTGGATATTGGAAGTAGACACGATCGCCAGGCAAAAATTGGGAACTTGAGGGTGGGGCGAGACGCGGCCAAGGGAAGATGCGGAGAGAGAAGCGTGAAGGGGAGAATGGGGGTAGCTCGGAGGAATGGGTTGCTTGGGATACAGGAAGGGTGGATATGGGAGCAGGGAAGCATATATCTTAATTTAGGGAGCCATCTGAGGGTTGTCAAGAGACTTGACCCTAGAGGGGTTCCCAGGTTTCTAGGGAGATGCCCCCAGTTAGTTCCTTGGGCAACTGAGGAGAGGGAGCCTGAAAAGGCCAGTTCCTATAGCCATACTGATGAATTTCTTGCATATCACCATAGAACCTCCACCTGGCGAGAGATGAAGAAAATGACTGAGCCCCACATTGGAGCACTGGGCATAATTTCTTTCATAAATATTTTTTGATCTCAACTAAAATTCTGGCTGAGAATCCAAAGAAACCATGTCAGCCTGTTACTTTAGACTATCATAGGAAATGTTTTTAAAAAGTTAAAGAAGAAAACAAGGGTCCTTCTTGTTTTAGATATAACAGATGATTTTATGCAAATAAAAGCAAAAGTCCTTGCTTGAGTGTGAACTAAATGGTGTGGTAACAATGTTAAGGCAGCCAGGTAAGTCACCAAACCTCTTAGTATTTATTGTAAATGTATATAATGGAAAAGTGGACTTGGAAATTTCATGGTTTAAACATTTTGGCATTTTCCAATTTGTGTCTTTAGAGATTGTTTAACTTTGACTTGCCTGTACTTGGGTTTGTGTTAATTCACAAATGCACATGTAAATTGTAAACCCTGGGAAGGTTTAAGAGACAAGGACTCTATGGCATTTTCTAACAGAAAATGGGGAAGGAGACAGAGAAGCAGAGTGGCAGCCACTGTGCTGCAGAAAGCTGTGAAAGTGGGATGTTGTGCTTAGAGGGTGCAGGGCTCATGCTGCACGGGCTGTTATTGAAGCTCTTCTTTCAGCTACTCACAAAGGACAGACCAGAGAAAGCCAGAAGGAGTGCAATCAATTCAGATCTGGGTGAAAGCAAAAATAAACGCCCACTCAGTTCAAGTCTCCTGACTCTGAACCCAGCCAGACTGCCTTCATTTAACTCTTAGAGTCAGCTTGAGATGGGCAAGAACTCCCAGGGTGGGTTACCTTGAGCCAGGGCAATAGCTTTCATGAAACAAGCACCGATGATGCTTCAGGACCAGAAACAGATGTTCTCGACTCATAACTCTAGCTTCCTGTATAGATGATCAATATACCATGAATATGTTTAAAATGGGAAAACACAGGTTGACATGCATGAATGATATTCCCAGGTTGATTCAATCACAAAGCTGGTTTCATCTCATTGTTACTCAACATTGTCTGCCATCAAGAGAGATGGAAGTAAACATTGACTCCTATGAGTGTGACTTAGATGTGAACAAACCAATTTAAAACCGGTTCCTTGTTTGTAAGAGTCTGGATCTGGGAACTACTGGTTAGAAGCTAGGGAGAGAAGTGATGAAAAGGGCAATGCTGGATTTGAACATGAACTTTGACAAAGAGGAAGTGACTATGTCCAAGAAAGGGTCAGCAGAGGGGTGGACTTAGGGTTACGCTAGTATCATAGCAGGCAGAGCAGCAAATGTCTTCTTTGTACTTAGAGTTTATAGTATAATGAAATACCCAGGGATGGTTGTGGGACTGGGAGAAGCTTTGTCTTTTGAGCAAGAATAAGAGCAAAAAATTCCAGCCAGTCATAGTGGTGCAGGATGTAATATCAACAGGCTAACGCAGGAGGATCACAAGCCTAAGATCTGTGTGGGCTACAGAGTGACTTTAAGGAGTACAGGGCCAGACCAAGTAGCTTAGAGGAGATTCTATCCTAACAACAACAACAACAACAACAACAAAGGACTGGGTATATAGGTCAGTGGCACAGCATCTGCCTGACATGCTCAAGGCTATAAATTCAATGCTCAGTATGAGAAAACTGAGAAAAATTTTCAAGTGGCCACTTCTGCTATCCGGGACACCGATTACAGCATGTTCTCTTGTTTGATAGAGCAACACTGAAATAAAGCCAGCTTTGCTTCAACCTGTGAATATCATTCATTTATTTCAAACCATACATTCCAAATTTAAACACACTTAAGACTAATTAAACAGCTAACTATGGGCCTGTGTTTGGGAGAGAATGGAATCTCCACAGCTTTTCCTCCATCTCTGGGTGGGGGTCATACATCACCCACATATGGCTGAAGTGCAATAACTCTGTCAGAGTTGCTCCCTCACACCGAAAGCCGTTATAAATATTCACTAGTAATAAAAAGATCTATTTCCTAATGGCTACCAGTTATCTCTATCTCCCCAAATTAAGACCAACAGTAAAGATTTCAACATGACTGGGCATCTACCCTTTGGACTACATAGCATATATAGGCACACACACTGCCACACTTTAATATGGTCCACAGTGAGCTCTTCATATCTTGGACTTGTCCTTTTCATTTACATCACAGCACAAAACAGGCAAAGGATGCTATTAATCAAGTCCATTCTCCTGTCTCCATATAACAATTCAGTCATTCTGCTTTGTTCGCTGCCGCCACTATCACTACCTCCTTCTCACCCCTTCCTCTATGGTTTTGGAGTGAGATGCAAATAGGACAACTAAATGCACATATTGGAGTCTTTTAAAAACTCGATGCTGTCTCACGGGAAGAAAATTCTTGATGTTACATGCCTCATCTAAGAAGAAAGTCTGTAATCTTCTCCAAAAGTCCTGAAAGAGATATCAGAGTTTAGCTACACTTTACAGGATAGGGGGTGTTGTGTGCATTAATATCTCCCTTTTTTTTTCCTAGAAACTACAGCATCATCAAGTTCCCAGGTAACAGGTATAGCTTGCTAGTTACAAAATAGCCTAAGCTGTCACTCAAAGCTCCAGGTGGAGTCTATCCATCAGTAGAAAGACAGAAAGAATACATCATTCAAGAATAAGGATAGTCAAATTGGAGTGTCTACTTCTAAACCAATTCCCTGATGGTGAATGCAGAATCAGAAGTCCCATCCTGAGGGAGACAAAATTGATAGATACATACAGAATACTTATTTAATCAGATAGATTCTCCTCAGGGGCCCATCAAATCCTCTCTGAAATAGATCATATCATCACTTATAAATCAAGTCTTAACAAATGTAAAATAATCACATAATTTCTTATGCCTTTGTCATATTACAAAGGGGGTATGAATAAATAATATGATAAAGTATGAATAAATAGTAAGAGAAACTATGTAAATGCATAAAATTGAACAACATATTCTTGAATGACCAGTGAATCACTGAAGAAAAAGAAAAAAAAAACAAAATAAAACAAACCAGCGAGGAAAAATTAGAAAAAATAGAGTCAAGAAAAAATAAAAGCACAAATTACCAGAACATTTAGGCTTTGGCTAGGGAAGTCTATGGAAGTTTATAGGTAGAGAACCTAGAGCTCAAATAAATGATCTAATGATGCATACCAGGGTGCTAAAAACAAAGACAATAAATACTTCAAGGCAGTCAAGGTAAAAAATTAATAGCAATCAGGACAGAAATAATGAATGGAGATTGAAAGAACAATATATAGAATATATTAAATATATAGAACCAATCAGTGAATTGGTTCTTTGAAAAATGATAAGATGGTAATAAACTAACCAAAAAAAAAAAGATGTTCCAAAACTGGATAACTAGAGAAAAGGATGGGAATTTCAATATATTCCAAGGACATCCAGGGAATCGGTAAGCAATACCTTGGAAATTTATATTCCTAAATACTTGGAGACCCTAGAATAAAATACAAACTCCCATGCACAATATGACATACAAAAATTACATCAAGAAGATATAAGAAAAACCAGTAGGTGCACAGCAAGTAAAGAGATTGAAGCAATAATAAAAAACTCTCTCAACAAAGAACATCCTAAGTAGATACTGGAAGGATTCATTGCAAAATTTTACCAAACCTTGAAAGAAGAGTTAACACCATTGCTTTTCAAACTGTTTCATAACAGAAACAGAAGGGACACTGCCAAAGTTATGCCATGGAGTCAGCATTATGCTAATATCAAACTGAATATGGGCACAACAAAAAGAAAACTACAGACTAAGTTCCCCAAGAAGACGGTAATAGATGTGAACATTATCAATAAAATTTGTGCAAGCCAAAGTCACTAAGTCAGATCATTTTGGTTTCATTCTAGAGATAGGAAGATAGGTCACTGTGAACACATCAAGAAATGTAATACAGTAAATGCACTTAAGAATTGAAATCATTGAAAAATCCTATTTCAACAGATGCAAAAGAGGCCTTTGACAAAGTCCACCACATGTCCTCCTCTTGGGATAAAAAAAAAAACCTCAAAGAAACTAGAAGTGGTAGATATATACTTGAGCACCATAAACAACACACATGACAAACCTATAACTAATATATTAAATGAAAAACTTAAAAGGATTTTTTTTTTTACTAAAACCTGGAGTCAAGTGCTCCAAGTCTTAGCTAGAGCAGTAAGAAAAGAAAAATGAGATAAGGCAGAATGGAAGAAAAAAATTACCTTTATTTGTAGATAATATAATCATATCCTTAAATGATCTAAAGACTGTGCAAAAAACATTTAGTTCTGATAAGTACTTTCACTGGAGTACCAAGATACATAACAAATACCAGAAACTATCAGCTTTTCTATATTCCACAAACAAATCTGGCAAAAGAGGGAAACAACTAGCCAATTTCATTTAAGACTTCAGCAAAACAAATATAAAATACTTCAGAATAAGTGCAACTAAGGGAGTAAGAGACCTCTACTATACAAACTTTAAGACACTGAAGGAATTACGAAAGATGCAAAGAGATGAAAAAACTTCTATAATCATGGATGGGCACAATTTATTGTGAAATGGCTTATTACCAAAATGAATCTTCAAATTCAACACATCTGGACATCTGGTGCAGGAGAATTGTCTGTATTCTGTCAATCATGTTATAAATAAATGCTGATTGGCCAGACAGAAAATATAGGTGGGAAAACCAGACAGGAAATAGAAATGATGTAATGAGAACAGGAGAAGTTGATTCCTCCTACTCCTGCCGAGACAACCAAAGCAGCAGGATGTGATCTGCCTCACTGGAAAAAGGTACTGAGCCACATGGCTAAAATAGATCAGAAAAATGGATTAATCAAGATGTGAGTTAGCCAGTGAGAGGCTAGAGCTAATTGGGCCAATCAGCTTTATAACTTTAAAGACCTATGTGTGATTTTCTTTGGGGCTAAACAGTTGTGGGGTACCAGGTGGGAGAGAAACCCAAACAAGCAGGCCTGGCTCCCGTTCATGTTACATACAACCTGCAAAACATTCCATTGATATTCTTTATCATATTAGAAAAAATAATCCTAAAATTCATGTGAAAATAGAAATGATCCCAAACAAGAAACACAATAAAAGCACAAAACCCACAGCATTAAAATCTCAGATTACATCACAGAGCACAAAACTCTCATGGCAATGTCACAAAAACAAGCACATAGACTAACAGAATAGAACAAAGGCCTCAGAAATAAGCCACATGGCTGCAGATGCATTTTAAAAAGAGTGTCAAAAGTGCATTTGAAAGAGAGGGGCTCTTGAAATGATGCCCAGAGAATCATATTTCTACATGTATATCAATAAAACTAGTTTTCTAGGCTTATCTACTCAAAATCAGTTTACAGTTGATCAAAGACACAAGACCAGATATTCCGAAACAACACAGACAAAGCATGTTAACCCACAGCATGGCAAAGTCTTTATGTAAAGGGCTCCACTCACAGGAAGCAATGCCATGAGCAGAAAGGTAGGACTGCATGACTTTACAAAGTCCCGTACAGCAAATAGGATGAGACAACCTACAAAATGGGGAGAAAAAATTGTCAACTATACATTAGACTGGGATTAATATTTACACTCATAGAGAACTGTAAAACTTCAACCCTAAATATAAATTAAGCAAGAAATTGACTAATGAATTAAATAAATAGTGTTATTTGAATGATATAGAATGGTCATTATGCTAAACAAAATAGGTCAGACCTAGAAAGACCAAATATTACCTGGGTTCTCTCATACATGGGGTTTAGATTTAAATTTATATATACATGTATGTGTATGCACATTTATGTGAAAAATGAAAGTAGAAAGAGGGTTATGATGAGAGGGAGAAGAGGTATACATGAAAGTAGGTGAGAGGAGTTCAAGGGAGGACAATGGAATCAAAGGCATGGAAAAAGGAGGAGGGGGAAGAGGAGCAGTGATAGGGCAGTAGGGGAAAGAAGATCAATAAGTGGGCAAACAAGAATGATATAATAATATATATTCTGAAAATGTTACAATGAAACCTAACAATTTGCATGCCACCTATAAATATATTTGAAAAACTAAAACACAAAAATTTAAGGGTAATAAAGCTATAGATATAGGAAAAACTTAAATAGTATAAGAAAATTAAATTAAGATCCCCAGAACTCATATACACAAAAGCTAGACTTGCAGTGTATGCTGGTAACCCAACCTTGGGCTGCAGAGGGTGTTGGAGGTAGGGGGATCTTGAAGTCTACCTGCAGGGTGAGCCAAATTGATGAGCTCCAGATTCAGTGAGACCCTTTCTCAAAGCACAGGCGGAGAACCATTGAGTAAAGACACGTGATCTTGACTTCAGGCCTTCACATGCATCTGCATACATATGTGCACGTATTCCACACATGCAGAGCAACACCAACACCCACCACCATGAACATATCATGGGAATGACAGCTGTATAAAGCCCTGAGCATAGCTCATGGCATATACGAATTAGTCAGCGAATTAGCTAATTCTCATCATTAATGAAGACTTTGAAAAAGATACTAGGAAAGTAGTTCAAACGTCTCTGGTACTTACCTCCATCGTAAAACCAATGACTTTGAAACATTGCTCAATTAGTTCATACTGGGATTTATAGAAACTGTTATTCATCATGTCCTGCACTGTTCTGAGATGCTCATTTTGTAAGTACCTGAAGAAAGTATGAGAGGAAAGGTATAAATCTAAAATCCATCAAAAGAGAAAGCACCATCACAGTACAGGAGGATTACCTGGGTGGCTTATTTTCAGGCAATTTGTAAAGGGCTAGTTTCTTCTTTTCCGCTAACCCAGCATAAATGTAGTAAAAAATATGAAAATTTTTTTCTCCACTGAAAAAAATAAGACATTTTCAGGAAGATGGTTAATAAGGACATTTATTAACTATTAAAATGACAAACCTAATACTAGTGTTAGAACAATCAACAGCTGTGATAGCCCACATGGGCTTCCTTGAACATTGCAGTTTGGCTTTCTGTTGCTAATGCCATTATTTTCAACTATTAGAATCATTAGTGTTAGCTCTAAACATCAAAGCATTTGCGACTCTCCAGGAAGTTTTCTAGGTACCAGGAACATATAATGAACAAAACAATCAGAAATGTTTAACTTCTAGAACATCAGTAGGGATGGCCAGAAAAAGAAATAGGATGCACAGTATGTCAAGTAGAAGTAAATGTTGAATTATCTAAATTATCCTCTACAAGGCCTTGAATAGGCATCATCTTCCTGCTTTACATATTCAGGAAACTGAAGCTTAGTGCTCCCCATCTCAAGCAGAATCACAGAACCCATGGCTCTCTTGCATTCAGACCAGGTCCACCTGACTGTGATGGCTACACCTCCTCCTTTTTATCTTTCTGAAGCTCAGTTTTCCCATATATGTGAGGCATCTCCTAATAATTCAAGCTCCGTGGCTTGAAATCTAAGCCCCTCCTCCCTATAGCTAGGCTGAGTAAGGCAAACTATCATAGGGAATGAGCTCCAAAAAGCCAATTAATGTACAAGGGATGAATCCTGGTTCCACAACCAGTGGCCCCACCAACTGCCCAAGCCACATAATTGTAACCCACATTCAGAGGGCCTAGTTCAGTCCTACGCACATTCCCCAACTATCAGCCCAGAGTCAATGAGCTCCTACTAGCTTGGCTCAGCTGTCTCTGTGTGTTTCTCCATCTTAATATTGACCACTTTGCTCATATAATCTCTCCTCCCTTTCTTCAACTGGATGCTAGGAGCTCAGCCCTGGCTTAGCTGTGAATCTCTGCATCTGCTTCCAACAGTTCTAGATGAAGGTTCTATGATGACTATTAGGGTGGTCATCAGTCTGATTATAGGGGAAGACCAGTTCAGGCACCATCTCCACTATTGCTAGGAGTCTTAGCTGGGGTCATCCTTGTAGATTCCTGTGAGTTTCCCTAGCACTAGATTTCTCCCTAACCCTATAATGGCTCCCTCTATCACTATCAAGATACCTCTTTCCTTGCTCTCCCTCTCTATCCCTCCTCCAACCCAACCATCCTGTTTTTTCATGTTCTCCTCCCCGCTGCCCTTCACAACCACCTCCCAGCTTACTCAGGAGATCTTATCCATTTCCCCTTTCCAGGGGCATCCAAGCATGTCTCTCTTAGGGTCCTCCCTGCTACCTACTTTCTCAGAGGTTATGGATTATAGCGTGGTTATCCTTTCTTTACATTGAATATCCACTTATGAGTGAGTACATACCGTGTTTGAAAAGACAGGGTTTTAGGGCTGGCTGCTGCCCCACAAGCAGACATGCCCTTTACTTTAAACCTTTTAATTTTGAGCAGCATAGAGATGGACTCTAAGGTCTCAGACAGGCTAGGTAAACACTACACTACTGAGATATATCTAGCCTGCATATCCTTCCTAGAAAGCCACACAAATTCTCATCTTCAATGCCACCATCTGTTGCTTATTGCAGACACCATTGAGACATCAAGAAGTCTATTACAGACAACATTGTACTTAGCAAAAGTAGCCGTAAAGACATGAAAGTGGCTGGGAACTTGCTGGGATGAGGGAAGCTATAAGGATAAGAGAGGGTGAACAGAATATATTATACACTGGTATGAAATTGTCAAAGAATAAATTAATTTTTTAAAAGTTAGAACAAAACTAAAAGCTTTGTTTAGTTCTTGTCTATTTGGCACCAGTAAATAATAAAGCTTCTCTGGGGTTAGCACACTATATAATTTATTTGCCTTCTTCTCTTGGTGTCACATCGATTGCTCTGTATGTCACCTCTTCAAGCACTGCAATGAGGCAATGTATAATTAGTTAAGTGACTCATAAATGTAGACACACAAACTTAGCAGATTTCTCTACCGATATCACTTTAAACTTACCAAGACTGTAATTTTATAAGGCCTGGAGTTACTATGGGAAATGCACTGACCTTCGGTGGTGGATAAAGAACCAGAGAGTTAAAGCAATAAGAAAAACTCAGCTCCAAAGGTCCCACCCCAGCCCACATCAAGTCTTCACTTAAGGTTCAATGTCACACAGAGCTTCCTGTTCCCAGATCTGTGCACCAGGACAAACACAGGGTCGGTGAAGATAAACTGTGTTCCTCCGAGCCTAGATCCACAGTATTTTTTTTTTTTTTTTTTGAGACAGGGTTTCTCTGTAGCTTTGGAGCCTGTCCTGGAATATACTCTGTAGACCAGACCGGCCTCGAACTCATAGAGATCCGCCTGCCTCTGCCTCCTGAGTGCTGGGATTAAAGGTGTGTGCCACCACCTCACAGCCTGATTCCGAAGAAGCTAGAGTTTGAGCCAAGGCATGCAGTATTCTTAAGAAATAATGAACTACTCCCTCCCCTAAAAATCTTAGTTATTTTTAAATCTCCTGTATGTTGCACACATAAACATTCAGTAAATACTTGTCAATGAATGAATGAATGAATGAATGAATAAATCTATCCAGAGAACAAGGTTCGAATTTCAGCTTTTGGCATTAACTGGCTTGTTCTCTCAGTTTGTTTCTTGCCGTGTGAAAGAGACAATAGAGCAAGTAAGAGATACAAAGTCAATGGTGAGCTTAGCACAGTGCCCCACTGGTCCATCATAGAAGAGAACAAGCCTGCCAGTTTATGACTCTTAGGGAGTCTTGTAAAGGGATGGTGTGGAAGAGCAATACAATCAATGCTTGCTGAACTAGTCGTAACAGAAGGAAGCTAGCAGATACAGCCATAATTTATATTTATGAGAATTACCTAGCATTGTCTTCAATATGCTCGTTTTCTCTCAAGCAGCCCCCTTTTAAACATTTTCCCTGAAAATCACCTACATTTAACAAAGGGCTAAAGTGGCAAGTTACTCATTTACCGTCATGACAAAGGCACTCTAAAGATAAAAGCAGTCGGAGGCTGAGGTGGATAGAAGGGGGCAGAGAAAACAGAAGGAAAGAATCAATCCTTTTAAAAGAAAGCGCAAGCTCATTAAACAAGATATATGTCTGCTCTGGCTCCTCCCTGCTTCTCAGATGGGCTCTCCAGCCTTCTCTGCTTTGTTTATGGCCCCAGCCCCCAGTGCTCAGCAGGGCAGACTTCAGGACCTGAGTCTCTTGTCCTCTGGCTGGTGGAGAGAGGAGGCAAGTGAAGGATCTGTCTGTTCACATTCTACCTGGTAGAGGATGCAGTCCTCTCGGGGTTACAGACTGACAGGCAGACCCTGTTCTCAGCCATGGCTGTCCTTGGGCTCGGTGATGTTTTCTTTCCCCTGGCCCCAGAAGCCTAGAGATACAAATGGTTTCTTGCCTTTGTTAATCTTGAATAACTATTAGCTAGGGCTAAGCATTCATTCTTGATTCTTTGTTACATATTATATCTTTGTAAATAGGGGTTTTTCTTTTTAATAATCATGATTGATATAGCCCACTGAAATTCATAATTTAAAAAAAGTACCTATGGAGGCAGAGAAGTGGCTCAATGAGGAAGAGTGCTTGCAGTATGAGCATGAGAATTTAAATTTGAACCCCAGAACCCACATAAGAAACTGCATGTGCCTATAATGCCAACATTGAGGGACAGAGACAGGTGGTTCCTGAGAGCTACCTGGCCAGCCAACTTGGGAAAAATAGCAAACTTACAGTTGAGAGACATTGTCTCAAGAGGATAAGAGAAAGAATGATAGAAACATGACATACTCCCCTGGCTTCCCGTGCTGCGTACTCCCACATACTCCGCTGGCTTCCTTTGCTATGTACTTCCACACACTAACATACATATGCCACGTACATAAAAGAACAATCCACTGGAAAGATCACTTTTAATTTGTAAAGGTTATAAAATGTTTATTTAGAATATAAAATGCAATTCAAATGAACTAAAATAGAAATAAATAGAGGTTTCAACCAGTTTGGGAGTACCATGTATGAAATCCTCCTATGCAGTGGAACAATTTTTTTTTTAGATACTCCTGTAGAGTGGGCCTGAAATCCAATCAGAGATCATTTGGGTGACTCCAGTTACATGTATAACATTGTAAGCAAATTTTTGAGTACAAAGAAATTACAAATAGGATCATAAAAATATACATAAAGTAAATAACTGTTTTATAGAAACTACAAAGTAATTTGTGCTCCAATTTTTCTGAATCATAGTTCAACACAATGGCAAATTAAGGCCTTGAAGTGATTTTTCCTGTAAGTAATGTAGTAGAACTAAAATAGTTTCTTATCATTTAGGAAATAAAAAAGTTTATTGAATACAAAGTATGCTTAAATATTATCCTGTGTGGTGTTTTTGAACACATACTATTTGAATAATCATTAAGGGTTTATTTTTATGGCTACAAACCCAGTGCTTCAGTGTATAATTGCAGAAGGTATTATTTTCATGGTTCTGGCCCATAATTCCATACAATATGCTGGGATAATGCACTGCGACATTGTGTAACATGATGGCCCCAATGAAATATCAGCAGGTTATTCTCCCATAGTTATTCACCCAACTGCAGGAGAGGCTAAAATTGTTTAGAGAGAATAAAGCATTCCAAGATGTGGTTGAATCTATACAAGCATAAGATATTGGTTTCTCTATGTGTAGGAAGCAGACATATGGTATGCCTACATATCAATAATACTACCTGCCATACATTAAATATCTTCAATTCACTGGATGCTGTGTCGAATATTTGCAACCATCGGCACAGCCATTAACACTTTCATTGGTAACCAGGCATGCCCAGTCTTTTGACACGTGACACAACAGTGTCGTCCACAAAGTTCATGCTAACAATCAGCTTACAAAGTGGAAACTGCAGAACACTTCACAATGTTTTAAGCATTAAGTATGTTTGCCATTCTGTGACGGGCTGAGCTCATGGCTGTCCTTGACTGCACCGACAGCATTCTTATTAGGCATGGCTCACTATGTTGAACCCTCTACTGTAAGAATTATCTTAATGGAGAGGGATGTACTCATGTTTTCCTACCTTAAAGGTGAAAACAGGGGTATAGGGAAGTTAAGTAAACTGCTTTAAATCACATGCACAGTAGGTTACAGAGTCCAGATGCTATGAGGGTCTTAAGGTTTAAACATCATACTCCAGGTAGACCAACCCATTCCCAGTACACCATTTAAAAGCATATGTCAGGCTTGGGTTGGAGCTCAGCCAGTGATACAAAGCTCACATAGCATGCACAAGGCCTTGCATTTGATCCTTAGTGCCATAAAAGATATGCTAATCAGAGTTTATGTTCCTATGAATTTAGCTGACATGTTACTGTAATGAAGGAGTACTCAACATGAAATCAACATGGGAGATCCTAACTTTACACATGGAGTGCAAGAGGGAAAGTTGTAGACAGAACTATTGTATGAGGGAAGAATAAATAAAAATTAAAAAGATAATAAAACCACTAGGGTACAAACCCATCAGGTAACTATAATTTTCTAATAAGAATAGCAAGGATGTTTTAGAGTCATTAAACGAGGAAGAGATTTTGTCATTTAGTTACAAACTGCCCAAAACAACTTACTTAATCTAATATCAAAATAATATGAGTCATATTGATGACTTCAAATAAACTAGTAATAAAAATAGCCATGCAGCTGAACATTCCTGAATATTTTATTTGGTCCCTTTTATATAGACACAGGAAGAAGAAAAAATCCAAATATCTATGTTTATCTAGAAAAAGAGAAATAGTTATGTTTAAAAGAGAAGCAGAGTCCAACCTTTTAATTAAATTGCTCATTGATTTTTGCCTGGAGAAATAAGGTTTTTCTTCTTCTCTGTTCTACTATGTTAGTAGCTCCTTGGTGGGAGTGTAATTATTAGGTCATTTATTAGTTCCTCTATCAGACGCTACTATACATGAAAATAGAGCACTTGTGAAGGGTCTGATTACTTCTAATAGTAAGTGCCTTAAACATAGTAGGCTATCAACAAACTGCGGAGTTAGAATGAGCTTTAGCCATGCAACATTGTTCTTGTACATATTTCTCAGAAATATATATATGTGTATATATATATATATATATATATATATATATATATATATGTAGCATGTACTTACATGGCTTGGTGAATGACACGGGATTTTTCCAGAAGGTATTCAGAAATCTGTGCCCCTACTACGGCTCCAGAAGAGGTAAATTTCATTTCTAAGTATTTTCCAAATCTGCTGGAATTGTCATTTATAATAGTGCAGGCATTGCCAAAGGCTTCAACCAAATTATTCACTTGTAAAATCTTCTCTTGTAGGGTCCTGTTATTAGCCTAGGTAGAGATGACGAGATATAAAAAGCAGTATAAAATAATTAGTCTCTAAAAAGATGCTTTGTTTTGGTAAGGACTTTATATGAGAACAAAAATATAGAACATATTTTGGCACACTGCCAGATGCCACAATGGCCCAGAACCCCTCCATACATGTATTAACTCACTTTCTTAGGATCAGGGTAAGAGACATTCTCTGTTTTCTTACATACAGTTCTGTGTAGGACATGGCTTGAAAACACGTCTTATAGACAGCCTAAACAACATGCACCTTCTCATTTTAAACATAGACATTGGCCTGGGACTACATCTAAACCCTTTCAAAGCCAAATCTACTTTCCTGTGTCTAAAGAAGCTTCTAAGCATGAAAGTAAGAGAATAAAGCCATCTTTATTCCGAAGTAAAGGGAACAAGCCATGAACAGTCAGAACAGCTCACCAGAGTGGATGGACGAATGGAATCCCTAGTGAGGTCACAGCCTGCCTGGCTGCCTCTCTACTCACCTCATGCCATCTTTGAAAAAAGCATGTCTGCATTCTGTCTGCAGTGGTTCTCAGTCTTCCTAACACTGAAGCCCTTTAATACAGTTCCTCTTATGTGGAGACCCCCAGCCATAAAGCTATTTTGTTGTTACTTCATAACTAATTTTGCTACTGTTATGAATCGTAATGTAAATATCTGATACACAGGATATTTGAAAAGCACAACAGGGTTGTGACCCACAGGTTGAGCATCACTGCCTTAGAGGGTTATAGGTACAAGTCACCTGCATCTTGGTAAAAATTAATTTAAGGTGATTATCTTCATGTTTAAGTCTAGCCCATTTAGGGTGTATCAGTTTTCAAGCTGAGAGAGAATAGTACTCAGAACACAGGTGGTGCTGGAACTGAGCTGATGGCAGGGGCTACTGCAGCAAGGCTGAGAAGCTGTTCAGAGATTTTCAAGTATAAAATCCCATACACCCCACACACCCACACACTCCCACACCCACACACTCCCACACCCACACATTCCCACACCCACACACTCTCCCACACCCACACACCTCCACACACCCCCACTCCCATACACCCTCCCCACATCCCACCCTCCCCACACACTCCCACACACCCACATACTACTACACACTCTCACACACTCCCACACACCCACCCACACTCCCATACTCCCACACAGCCCCATACAGCCCCCCACACCCACACACTCCCACACACTCCCACACACTCCCATCCCACACACTTCCACACACACAAGCACACTCCCACACTCACACACCTCCACACACCCCCACACTCCCACACTCCCTCCCCACACCCCACCTTCCCCACACACTCACACACACTCACACTCCCACACACTACCACACACTCCCACACACCCACCCACACTCCCACACTCCCATACTCCCACACACCCCCACACACACTCCCACACCCACACATTCCCACACACCCACACACACTCCCACACCCACACATTCCCACACACCACACATCCCACCCCCCTACACCCACAGACTCCCACACATTCCCACACCATCAAATTCCATGTTAAGATCAAGAACAAGGTCAAGATTAAATTAACAAATTTCCTCACATCTACTGAGCAGCATTAATACACATCTAAGCCTCTATCAGCTCGGAAATCAGGCAGATTAGCAAGGCCCTTGCAGACAGCACCATGTCAACTAATTCCCAACTTTTATCTTAGTAGGCAGAGTCACTCTGTCCCTCTTTCCACTTTATATTTCATGTTGATGTCCTCCAAACCCTTTAGGATGTTCTTTGTCATAGCAGGAAGTTAATGGCACAGGGACAGTAAGGGGCAGACATGAGAGCCTCAAGACAACGCCACCCAAAGGGACCACAGGAATGGAGGGCAGAGGGCAGAAGAAAGCATTACCAACATGTAGCAGGATATAATGAAGGAAGTTCACTGAATTTTAACATACATGTGAAATTCTTTCTACTCATAATTTTGATAATAAACTGGGCTCAAGTGATCAGTTATTTTGGCTATGTGGCTTCAGTCTATAATAATATGTAAATTGTTAGCAGTGGTAGTTTGAATGTAATTGACCTCCATAGTATCATAGGTAGTGGCACTGGGCATGGCCTTGTTAGAGAAAGTGTGTCACTGGGGGGTGGGATTTGAGGTTTCCTATGCTCAGGATACCACCCATGTCTCAGCTGACTTCCTGTTATCCAGAGATGTATGAATCTTAGCTACTGCTCCAGCACGTCTGCCTGCATACAACCATGCTCTCCAGCACGATGATAATAGACTGAACCTCTGAACTGTGAGCGAGTCATCCCAACTAAATGTTTCCTTTGAGTGTCCATGGCCATGGTGTTTCTTTACTGCAGTAGAAACTGTAACTAGGGCATTAGCTACCTATCAGACAACAGATTTTTGTTTTCTTATATTACTGGTGATAGAATCCAGGGCTTCACATACAGCAGGCAAATGCTTTACCACTGAGGGGAATCACGGCCCTATCACTTAACTAAGTTTTGAGCTTATTAATAGAGGCACTATAAATACTTATATGTACATGGGTTATTATTAATAGAGGCACTATAAATACTTATATGTACATGGGTTATTATTTTCTTGTTAGATATCAGTAGGTTGCATGGTGAATATAATTTCACTGTTTAAGAAACATAAAAGCCATTTTCAAAGTGATTGTGATGTCTTCATACTGCTGATATCTGTCGCCACATTGAATTCGTCACTAACAACAACTGAGAGTCCCAGCTGCTCCAGGTCCTTGTCAACACTTCACCTTCTCGGATTCTTACAAAGAACTTTTAGCCAGTTTAACAGGCACTTTAAAGAAGCTAAGGTTTTAATTTGCATGTTCCAGGTGAGGAATGATACTGAGCAATTTGTCATTAGTTGCCATCTGTGTAACACTTATGGAGGTGGGCCTTATTTTTCCATTTTTTGTCATTTAATTTCTTAATATTGAGTTTAAGACATTTTCATATTTCTATATCTTTATGAGCTATGCAATTTGCTGACATTTTCTCTTGGATGAGGCTTATGTCCAATGTTTGCTTTAATTTTTAACAATAGCATCAGAGAATAGAAGTTGAATTTTGGTAGAATCAAAGTCTTCCTTTTATGAATTACACATTGTGTTACATCTAAGACATCTCTCTTTAATTTAAGATCACAACAAATATCCCTATTTTGCTTTCTAGCTTGTGATTTTTCCATTCATACCTAGTACCTATTTGAATTAACTTCCTGTAACATGTGAGTTCCAGACTTTGTTTGTGGGAGCACATGCAATTCTTCAACACTATTTCTTGAAAATTATCTATTAATTGACTAACCATCTTTGACAAAAATAAGTATGTGTAGATTCAGTCTGTTGCATGAGTCTGTCTGTCGCCATTCCTTAGAGACACACTTCAGTGCTCCAACCTTGCGGGAAGCCAGGAAGACAAAGAATATGGTGCCTCAACCTTGTTCTTTTCAGAAATTATTTGGTTATTATAGTTCCTTTGCCTTGACATACAAACTTTTTGGCCTGGCATACTAATGTTTATTACAAACTCCTTCTGAAGAAGTGGAAGGAGGATGAGGAGGAACAGCAGGACACAAGTGATCTTAAGGGGGAAATGGGAAAGGGGGTTAGAGAGAGAGAAGGAGGGAAATACAGAAGGATGAAGGTGCTGAGTAAAGGACCAATGAGGAGGCCTGAAAAGCCACAAGAAATCATCCTATTAACTACTCTAAAAATCTACAAAATACATAATAGTTTATTATTATAAATTTTTATAATATTATAAATATCTTACATGTATATATGTATATATTATATATAATAATAAAATATCATATTATAGTTCTATATTATACATATATAGTTTTAATAAACTTTTCTCTTCTGGACTGATGATGCCTCCTCCAACAGCCACAGACCACCCAGCGAAAACCCCAATACCAAATATGAAAAGATTTTTTTTTTGAGATTTTGGCCAGGCTGTCTAAGAGACTGCCAAATCATACAGCCTATTGTTGTTGCCCTTGGTGTTCCCCTGGGAGGTAGAAAGTAAGTCTCTGTTGTTGACGAACTCATGCACTTGAAGAACAGGTCCAGAGATCTCTAAACTGGAACTGATCTGAATTCCCCTTCCTTGAGGACTAGAGCTCATGGTTCCAGAAGGCACAATGTAAGATTTCGAAGGAAGGAGGTAACGAACATTCCTACCCAGCCACGATGCCTAGAAACTACATCAATGACCAGCATGGCACGATGTACCTTAAGAGTACAGTGGTGGCATGCATATTAACAGCTTTCTAATTGGACTTAAGACCCAATCAACAAAAGAGAAACTATGACTGATACTAGAAACCTAGCTAACTTCTCAATGCTAATAAAGACGTCATTGGAAAATCTGCAACCACTAAGTTACTAAACTAGCATGATCCCTAACAACAATATAAAATAGATGATCCCTAAGAACAACATAAACTAGCATGATCCCTAACAACTACATAAACGAGCATATAAACTATAGAATATATACTATATATTCTATATATATATAGTTATATATATGTACATATATATATATATATATAGTTATATAGAATATAAACTAGCATGGTCCCTAACAATAATATACTAGCATGATCCCTAACAACTACATAAACGAGCATGATCCCTAGAACAATATAAACTAGCATGGTCCCTAACAACAATATAAACTAGATCATCTCTAACAACAATATAAACTAGATGATCCCTAACAACAATACAAACTAGCATGATCCCTAACAACAACATAAAAACTTTTGTCTTTGTTCCCACAGTTAATTGTTGTCCTTACCCCTCATCCAGGAAACTTCTCTTTCCTACAGACAGAGATCCTTACAGAAAACCACAACCAATGAAAACACAGAGTTGTGGAGCCCAGTCCTAGTGGATATATCTACAAAACACTCCCACACCTATGGCTTAGGGAACATTACAGAAGAGGAGGCAGAAGGATTATAAGGAGCAGAGGATTAGGGAGTTTGCTGTGATGTTTGTGTCTCCCAGAAATATCAGAAGTTACATCCATGAAGTCTCACCAGCGTGACTGTCCAAATGTGAACAGGGATGACCAACAGATATGCAAAATGAATGGGGAGAAGCCAAATAATAACTGATGATGATAACATTAATTTTCTGTGTAAAAACCTCCACTTCTATGATTTTATTGTAATTTTATTGAATCTGGAGATGACTTTGTGGAGGTTTCACATTTTGGGAATTATTAGATATGTCCACAAGCATGTGTACCTGTTATTTATTTATTTCAGTTTAATCCCTGCAGGTTTTGTATTATCTAAATCTACACAGTTACTAGTTTTTGGCGCTTTATTTATGATATAATTGTACTTTAATCTATAATTGAATATTATTACTGAAGCATTCAGTTAGTGTGCTAAGGCTATAGAGAGGAAATGACAAATAAAAGCTTGGTGCCTAAAACTGAGGAAAATTGGAGGATTGTCAAAACAGGGCGCATACATATTAAATAAATAAATATTTATTTATTTACTTTATGCATTCAGATGTTTTGTCTGAAAGGATGCCTATGTATCATGCATATGCAGTGACCTTTGAGGCTAGGTGAGGGCATTGGGTCCCCTGGTTCTGGAGTTACAGATGGTTGTGATATACATGCGTGCTGGGAATTGAACCTGTTTCCTCTGGAAGAGCACCAATGCTTTTAACCACTGAGCTCCCTCCCTCCTTCTCCCATTTGATATATTTTAAAACTTAAGTAGTCACAATAGTGTTTCGTCATTTCCATGTATTATCAAGTATGAGTTAGTGAACACCAATATAACCAGCTATGTGAAATACAGGACAGGAAAAATCTACCTTTCCAAGGACAGTGAGGTGTTGAACCAGAAGATGAGCGCTCTCCGTCTTCCCAGCACCACTTTCTCCAGAAATAACGATGCACTGCACAGGAAGGGAAGGAATCTGTGAGAGGACTACATCCCCAGGAAACTCAGTGGCTCTCAACGAAGTAAGGGATGTGGGAAGCCTGCCTTACCTGGTCTGAGTTGTATGTGACCATGGACTGGTATCCCAAATCAGCCATCGCAAAAATGTGGGGTGGGTTGGCACTTCTCTTTGCTCCAATATACAACTCAGAAAGCTGAGGTTAGAGTGAGTAAATCCTGTAGAGTTCTTTGTCTTATGTCTGTTTTTATTTAATGTGTAGATTATTTACATATAAAGTTCTAGTTTTTAATCTAAAAATTAAAGCAATCTATCCAAGTAAAACATTATTCACACATGCTTTTCATGTACACATGTATGTGTATATATATCTATTTCTATATTTGTTCCAGTCCTTATATAGGATATACTATGGCATGATAGAGTCTTGGTATTTAAATGATTCTGCATATTATTTACAAAGGAGAACTTAAGGCTTCAAAATATGTTTATTTGTTTGCATGGAAAAACTTTACAAATAATAGGGTAAGAAGTCATTTTGTTGACTACTTCTTGAATACGACAATGTTTGACTTCTGACACTTTTCCCCATCCCTTAATTTAATCTATATCCTCTCACTTGATTGGCATGAAATTGTACAATTAATTGATAGCAGAATTTTACCAACCCCCGACCTTTCTTTTAAAGCCCAGGCCAATGCTGGTAAATGTATCATTACCCTGTACATTTTAGATTGGCATAAAAGAGATGCTTGGCAGAATATTAAATAATTTCTAGAGTGCACAGATAGAGGAAGGACAATAGGTCTAATTAAAATTGAAAACCAGTCTTGTTTAATTCTATATTTAAAGCTTTAGTGGCTGAGTAATTGATAATTAAATACTTTTACTCATAAAGCATACATTGTATGATAGTGATGACCCAATTAATATGTTAAAAGGAATTCAAAATCTCACAATGACAATTTTTACAGCCACATGTATCTTATATATAAATGGTGTAGCTATATTTTGACTCTCCAATACTCACATCAGAGACAGACATTAAGTATACTCATTTTTAGACATCATTTAGGATAGGCTGTTACTAGCAAAACTGCATGTAATTCACAATCTCTAATGTACTTTTGGAAAAAAATATCATAGACAGTACCTAGATGGATTTCATATATTTTTTCACATCTATGTCTATATTTGAATGACAAATATATAGCAATTTTCTCCAGGTACTGGGTAATATTTTGCTGTCATCCATTTAGATGAAGACTCTGACTATGTGAGTTATTTGTACAAAGGGAAGGCATCCACACACATACCTTTGTGGAGTAAAGACCCAGACTCTGAAAAGGGTTAAGGGCAATGAGTATATCTCCCACATAGATGTAGATCTGATCTCTGGAATAACACTTCTCAAGGTGTTCAGATACTGTGTTCTGTGGTAAAATAAAAACAATTCTCTCTCTTAAAAAATCATTTGTAAGTCAGGCATGGCAGCTCAGGCCTGGAGTCTTAGCGTATAGGAAGGTGAGATAAGAGGATCCTAAGTTTGAGAAGCTAAGTAAGAAGAGTCTGGGAGAGGGAGGGGAGAAGAAAAGAAAATAATGTGTGTTTAACCAGATTTTAAAAACGAAATAGGAATTATTAAAAATATCTGGAATCTTGACTGAGGATTAGAGAGAGATACTATTGGCAAACAAAATGCCATCATGTGTGAAAGCCAGTTAACATGACAGGTAATTTCCTTGGTTTTGATAGCTAAAGGGGAATATCATTTTGGAAACATCTTGTGTTATTTTGACATAGGATCTTTCTCACTATGCAGCCCTGGCTGACCTGGAACTCATAGAGGTCTCACAGCCTCTGCATCTGGAATGCAGGAATTAAGGGTGTGCACTGGCATGCCAATGGAAATGCCAGTTTCAAGTATGCTTTACAAAGGGTATATATGGTACCAGTTATATGTTGTATATTATATCTACATACACTATGTTAACTTACATATTGTATAGCCTTCAAGGAAATAAGTAAGTGTAGTAGAAGAGATGAAGCAGAACCCAGAAAGGAAAGAGGACAGTGTGCATGTGCTCTGTCTTCTGCTTAGAGTATGTGAAATAAAAAATTCAGAAAGTAACCTTTCCAGTTGCTCACATGACTATATGAATTGATTTTAATAGAGTTGTAACCATCATGGGCAGTCCACAACACAAAATAAAAGCAAAAGATCTGAAGCAAAAAAGGGACAAAAATACAAAACAGATAAACGTTGTACTATATTAATATGCTGGTCAATAACATGATTGGTGAAATGTTTATAAATCACAAGCCTAGGTATTCAGAGTACTGGGAAATTTGATGGAAAAGAATTTAGAAAAGCAAGAGGAATTTCTGCCTTACAAATGCTAAATTCAAGATCTGTGATAATCCCTGGAATGTGAGGGATGAGGGGACAGCTGAGCCAGAGGTTTATTGTCTTGGACCTTGACAAGGAGTGTTTGAAATATTTCTGGGGCAACAAGAAAGGAATGTCAAGCACAATGAAATGTCCTCAGTGTGCTTTGTGACTTGAGAGAAGAACCAGGTGTAGCCTCGCTCCAGCATTGCAGAGGCTTCTGTTCCCTGCCCCTGAGAGCTGGTAGAGGACCAGAGGCTTCTGTGTCTTGCCCCTGAGAGCTGGTAGAGGAAGGATAATGTAGACTGTCTTAGAGTAAATCATACCCTTGAGACTCCTAGAAATGACTGAGAAGAAACATTCGTAACTCAACAGCTCACATTTCAGACTCACTTCTTTGTTACTTGAGCATTTAAAAATGATAACAGACCAGAAAGGTGGAAATGTGATATTTTAAAAATAGTAGAGATAAAGTATGAACTAAACTGAACAAGGTAATCCTATTTTGCTTTAGTTGACTCCATTTTATACCCTTCACCTGACATCTCCCAGAGTAGATAACCACACCCCGATGAACAGAACATTCTAGTAGAGCAGAACCTGAAGGTTCAGAAAGTCTTTGCTTCCAAGGGAGCAGGCCCCAGCCAGCAACCTCCTCTGAGCCAGCAACCTCTGCCAGAGCATGCCCAAGGCAGCAACCTCAGTGTGAGCAGCCCTAAGCAAGCAACCTTTGTGGGACCAGGACTAAATGACCACTCAGAGGTGCAGACTAACTCCAGGAGTGGTGAGCAACCTCTAGGATCACAAAATGACCTCTGAGTGGCTGGAACTGTGACCCTTACTTCACCACAAGGAGTAACCATCTGAGCTTTGGATCCAATAACACCAAGAAGACTGATTACTAGAGATACAACCTCAACTCCACCAATCAGAGGAAAAGATGGGTAGACAAGAACACATTCAACACCAGAAAGAGCAACATGACACCAACAAAATATAGTGGCCCTACAACAACAAGGTTTGAATACCCAAATACAGATGAAACAGAAGAAAATGACCAAAAATAACTTTATGAGAATGTTTGAAGCCCTTAAAGAGGAATTGAAATACTCCCTCAAAGAAATGAAAGAAAAGACAAGCAAAAAAATTGGAAAAATCAACAAACCCCCTTAAAGGAAACCAAGAAAAAGCAATCAAACAGATGAAAAAAAATGACTCAAGACTTAAAAACTGAAATAGAGATGATAAAGAAAACACAAACCAAGGGAATTATAGAAACAGAAATTACAAGAAAATGATGAGGAACCACAAATGCAAGAATAAACACCAGAATATAAGAGATAGAAGAGAGAATCTCAAGCACTGAAGATACAGTACAGAAAATAGAGTCATCGGTCAAAGAGAACATTGAATCTAACAAAATATTAACATAAAATAATCCACAAAATATGGGACACCATGAAAAGACAAAACCTAAGAATAATAGGGATAGAAGAAGGAGAAGTCCAACTCAAAAATACATACAGTATATTCAACAAAATCATAGAAGAAAACTTTCCCAACATAAAGAAAAATATGCATATGAAGATACAAGAAGCTAACAGAACACCAAGAAGACCAGATAAAAAAGTCCCCTAGTCATATAATAATCAAAATACTAAACATACAGAATAAAGAAAGAATATTAAGAACTGCAAAGGAAAAAGACCAAGTAACATATAAAGGCAGATCTATCCAAATTACACCTGACTTCTCAATGGAAGCAATGAAAGCCAGAAGATCCTGTTCAAGTGTTATAGAGACATTAAGAGGCCACAGATGTCAGCCCAGACTATTATACCTAGCAAAACTTTCAATCACCATAGATGGACAAAACTAGATATTCCATGAGAGAACCAGATGTAACCAAGACCTAGCCACAAATCTAGCCCTACACAAAGTGCTAGAAGGAAAACTCCAGCTCAAGGAAGTTGGCTACACCAACAAAAACATAGACAATAGATGTTCTCACAGCAGCAAATCCCAAGGAAGGAAAAAACAGACACAATAACATCACCAACAATGAAAACTAAAGTAACAGGAACTAGCAATCATTGGTTATTAATATCCCTTAATATAAATTGACTCAACTCACCTATGAAGAGACACAGGCTAACAGTCAGGATACAAAAACAGAATACATCTTTCTACCGCACATACAAACACAGCTCAATGCCAAAGAAGACATCGTCTCAAAGTAAAGGGTTAAGGAAAAATTTTGCAGTCAAACGGACCTAAGAAACAAGCTGGTGTAGCTTTCCTAGTAGCTAACAAAATAGAATTCAAGCTAAAACCAATCAAAGAAGGACATTTCATATTCACAGGAAACATCTGCCAAGAGGAAATCTCAATACTCAACATCTATGCCCCCAATACAAGGGCACTTTCATATGTAAAAGAAACACTACTAAAACTTAAACCACACATTAAACCCCACACACTAAGAGTAGGAGACTTCAACACCCCACTTTCATCACTGGACAGGTCTATCAGACAGAAACTTAACAGAGAAATAAAAATGTTATGGCTCAAATGGGCTTAACAGATATCTATAGAACATTCCATCCAAATATAAAAAAATACCTTCTTCTCAGCACCTCATGAAACCTTCTCAAAAATTGACCACATACTAGGTAACAAAGAAAACCATAAAAGATACAAAAATTGGAATAACCCCTTGTATCTTATCAGATTACCATGGCTTAAAATTATAATTCAAAAGCAACACTAATTTCAAAAAAGCCCACAAACACATGGAAATAAAACAATGCTCACCTGAATCATCAATTGGTAAAGGAAGAAATAAAGGGAGAAATTAAAGACTTCATAAAATTCAATGAAAATGACCACACAACCTAAACAAATTTATGAGACACAATGAAAGCAGTGTTAAGAGGAAAGTTCATAGCACTAAAACCTACATAAAAGAGCTCAAAAGGTGCCACACTAGTGAGTTAACAGAACACCTGACATTCCAGAACAAAAAGAAGCAAACTCACCCAGGGGTGCTAGAGGGCAAGAAATAATAAGATTGAGAGCTGAAATCAACAAAATAGAACCAAAGAAAGCAATACAAAGAATAAATGAGACAAAAAGTTGGTTCATCAAAAAAAAAATCAACAAAATAGACAAACCTTTATCCAAACTTACCAGAAGGCAGAGACAAAATGTCCAAATTTACAAAATCAGAAATGAAAATGGGTACATAACAACAAAATGGAGGAAATACAGAGAATCATTAGGTCATATTTAGAAAACCTGTACTACACAAAATTGGAAAACATAAAGGAAATGGACAATTATATGGATAAATATCACTTACCAAAATTAAATCAAGACCAAATAAGCAAATTAAATAGACCTATTGGTGCTGTATTCTGTCAGTCATATTTTAAATAAACGCTGATTGGCCAGGCAGGAAGTATAGGTAAGAAAACCAGACAGGAAGTAGAAATGATGCAATGAGAACAGGAGAATTCTGGGAAGGAGGATTCCTTCCCAGTCCTGTCCAGATCACGGAAGAAGCAAGATTTAATCTACCCAGCTGAGAAAGGTACTGAGTTATGTGGCTGATGTAGATAAGAACAATGGGTTAATATAAGCTACAAGAGCTAATAAGTAGCCTGAGCTAATAGGCCAATCAGCTTTATAACTTATAGAGATCTCTGTGTGATTTTCTTTGGGGCTTGCCGGCTGTGAGGTACTGGGCGGGACAGAAGCCCCAACAAGCAGACCTCGTTCGTCTTACAACCTATAACTTCTAAAGAAATAGAAACTGTCATCAAAAGTATCCAAAACAAAAAAAAGTCTAGAGAGAGATGGTTTCAGCACAGAATTCTACAAGATTTTCAAAGAAGAACTAATACCAATATGCCTCAAATTGTTACATACAATAGAAACAGAAGGAGCACTTCCAAACTCTTTTTATGAGGCTACAATTATCCTGATACCCAAAGCAATAAAGACTTTACTAAAAAAGAGTAATCTCAAGACCAATATCACACATGGACATTGATGCAAAAATACTCAATAAAATACTGGCAAACCGAATCCAAGAACACATTAGAAAAATCATCCACCATGATCAAGTTGGCTTCATCCCAGAGACGCAGGGATGGTTCAACAAATGAAAATCTGTCAATGTAATGCACCATATAAAGAAACTGAAAGAAAAAAACCCACATAATCATCTCATCAGATGCTGAAAAAGTCTTCCTAAAGTACCACATCCTTTCATGATAAAGGTCTTTGAATGAGCAGGGTTATAAGGAACATACCTAAACATAATAAAGACAATAACAACAAGCCAACAGGCAACATAAAACTAAATGAAGAGAAACTCAGAGCAATCCCACTAAAATCAGGAACAAGACAAGGTTGTCAACTTTCTCCATGTCTATTCAAAATAGTACTTGAGGTTCTAGCTAGAGTAATAAGACAACAAAAAGAGATAAAGGGGATACAAATCAGAAAAGAAGTCAAATTCTCACTATTTGCTGATGATGTGATGGTTTACATAAGAGACCCCAAAAATTCTACCAAGGAACTTCTACAACTCATAAACACCTTCAGTAATGTAACAGGATACAAGATAAACTAAAATAAAAACCAGTAGCCCTCCTTTAAACAGATGATAAATGGGCTGAGAAAGAAATTAGAGCAACATCACCTTTCACAATTGCCACAAATGACATAAAATATCTTGGAGTAACTCTAACCAAACAAGTGGAAGACCTGTATGACAAGAACTTTAAATCTTTGAAGGAAGAAACTGAAGAAGACACCAGAAAATGGAAAGATCTCTCATGCTCTTGGGTAGGTAGAATTAACATGGCATAAATGGCAATCTTACCAAAAGAAATCTACAGATTCTATGCAATGCTCATCAAAATCCCAGTAAAATTTTTCACAGACATCAAAAGAACAATACTCAATTTCATATGGAAAAACAAAAACATATAGCCAAAACAATCCTGTACAAGAAAGGAACTTCTGGAGGCATCACAATCCCTGACTTCAAGCTCCACTACAGAGCTACAGTGCTGAAAACAGTCTGGTATTGGTATAAAAACAGACAGGAGGACCAAGAAGCAAATCTAAGACCTGGATACCAATCTATACACCTATGAACACCTGATTTTTGACAAAGAAACAAAAAATATAAAATAAAAAGAAAGCATATTCATAAAATGGTGCTGGCATAACTGGATATCAACATGTTGAAGAATGAAAATAGGTCCATATCTATCACCATGCACAAAACTCGAGTCCAAATGGATCAAAGACCTCAACATAAAACCAACCACACAGAACCTCATAGAAGGGAGAGTGGGAAGTACACTTGAATGCATTGACACAGGAGACCACTTCTAAATAAAACCCTGGTAGCATAGACACTGAGGGAAACAATTAATAAATGGGGCCTCCTGAAACTGAAGCTTCTGTAAATCAAAGAATACAGTCAACAAGACAAAATGACAGCCTACAGAATGGGAAAAGATCTTCACTAATCCCACATAAGACAGAGGTCTGATCTCCAAAATATACAAAGAACTCAAGAAATTGGCCATCGAAAGAACAAATAATCAAATAAGAAAAATGTAATACAGACCTAAACTCTCAACAGAGGCATCTAAAATGGCTGAAAGACACTTAAAGAAATGCTCAACATCCTTAGCCATCGGAGAAATGCAAATCAAATCTACTCTGAGATTCCATCTTACACCTGTAAGAATGACCAAGATCAAAAACTCTGATGATAACATGTTGGAGAGGATGTAGGTAAAAGGAGCACTCCTCTATTGCTGGTGGGAGTGCAAACTGGTACTGCCACTTTAGATTTTAATATGGTTATTTTTTAGAAAATTTGAAAACAACCCACCTCAAGATCCAGAAATAACCACTTTTGGATATATACCCAAAGGATGCTCAATCATACCACATGGACATGTGCTCAGCTATGTTCATAGCAGCATTATTTGTCATAGCCAGAACCTGGAAACAACCTAAATGCTCCTCAACTGAAGAATGGGTAAGGAAAATGTAGTACATTTACACTACATAGCTGAAAAAATAATGACATCTTGAATTTTGCAGGAAAATGAATGGAGCTAGAAAACATCATATTGAGTGAGGTAACCCAGACCAGGAAAGATAAATATCATATGTACTCACTCATAAGTGGCTTTTAGACATAAAGCAAAGAAAAACCAGCTTACATTTCACAATCCCAGAGAACCTAGACAACAATGAGGATACTAAGAGAAACATACATGGATCTAAGGTACATGGGAAGTAGAAAAAGACAAGATCTTCTGAGTAAATTGGGAGCATGGGAACCATGGGAGAGGGGAGGAAGGGAGGGTAGAGGAAGGGCAGGGAGTAGAGAAAAGTATATAGATTAATAAAAATAATAAAAAAGAAAGTCTTCGTTTTATCCAACTGAGCCTTTGAAACCTTTGTTAAGAGCAGTTTTTCAAACTTCTACCATCTGGTCACCTCTGGAATGATGTCATTTGGTCTGAGGTTTTCTTAACCTTACCCTGCCTCTCTCCAGTGTAAAGAGTCTTTGGTATAAGCCGGTTCTCGACTGCCAGTAATTAGAGGACTCTTAATCTGGTCCTCCTTGAGTACCACTCCTTCTGTGTTTCATGTGGGTGGACATGAACCAGACATGTTGGCTCTTGCCTACGATCAGCACATGGTGGGGGCAGAGACAGGAGGGTTGATGTGAGGGTGAGGACAGCCTGAGCTACATAGTGAGTTCCAAGTCAGCCATGGCTGGGTAGGAAGACCCTCTCTCTCTTAAAAAAAAAAAAAAAAACCAGAGAGAGATGCATACACAGACACACACACACACACACACACACACACACATACACACACACAAACACATGTATGCACGTATGTATGTACACACACATGGTGGAGGAGGAGAGAGCATATATGATATCTAAAGTTGGTATTTAAATAATCCTTTTACATATCAGTTCTAAAAAAATCCAGAAGGAATGGAGACATGGCTAAGAAATTTAGAGCACTTGTTGCTCTTACATTGGACCCAGGTTCAGTTCCCTGTACCCACATGGCAACTCAAATCCACCCATAAATCCAGTTCTATGGAAACCTATGCTCTCGTCTTCCCTCCTTTAGACCATGTCTGTACACCAGGCATGCATACAGTGTATAGACATTCAACACGCAAAACACTCATACATTTAAAACACAGTAAACAATTCTAAACTTTGTAAAAAAGAAGTTAGAATGTTTAAATTTAATTAAACTGAATTCTTACCTCATCCAGAACATCTAGGGTTGCTAAGTCATCTACATCCTTTAGACTGGAAATGAGCGACCTGTTTAAGTTACCTTTCTTGGTATGAATACGTTCATGTCTGTAAAGAAAATACATTACTGATTTTGGAACTTAATGCTGATCATTGAGGAAGTAAGTTTTAGATACACATCATGGAGCCAAAAAGCTTTTCTCTCTGCTGTTTATTTATTTATTTATTTATTTGTTTTTGTCTTTTAAAATTTTTTTCCTTTTTTTCTTTTTTCCATTTTTTTCCTTTTTTTCTTTTTTTCTATCTGCTCTTTATAACTAAGTGAAAGTTTACTAGAAAAGACCGTCATACACTTGTTCTTTAGCTTTCTCCTCTGCATTAGGAAAACACAACATATTAAAATTACTGTGCCTCACAAATAATTGAAGGGTCATCATTTCTATCATGAACCCTTCTTGAGTCATTTGAAATGGGAAAGAAAGGATGTATACTTGTCAAAAATATGAGGCATTGTTGACATTTTTACATGTGATTGAAACTATTACAGAATGATGAGTTTGGAACAACTGAATTCACTTGGTGTCTGATTTTTTTCTGATGTAGTTCTAGACCACTGGTGGAATAAGTATGGTCATTTTCAAATTTTAACACCACAAAATTTTGAAATATTAAGTGAGTATTTAGAAAACTTATTTCAGTTTTGGCCCTACATCTCCCACCCCCAAACAAGAAGCTATCTGAAATTGTCACCATCTAGCAAAGGAAAAATTAATTTTCTCCAATTGCGTGTCATTGGGTATATTAGCCACGCTTAACAGTTAAATCCTGTGCCAGACAATAACTGTCCATCACAAATCAAGCTCAGTGGTATTTTGTAGAACCAGGACGTTCTATGCAAGCTGCTTAGGAAGGAAAGCAATCAATAGTTCCATCTATAATCCACAACAATGGCCAGCACGTCAAGATATGCCTGAGGGTGCAATAGTGGCACTTGTATCTCTGGGGAAACCAACAGTTACCTAATTGGTCAACAGAAAGGAGATTATGCAGGATACTTCCTGACTCCTCTGGCAGGACTGTGCATAGTTTTCCTCCACATTTGCTGAATCAAGCAAGTATCATCTTATATATCTGAAAAGATTAATTTGTTTTGATATATTCTTTTAAAAAATGGAAAAAGAAGTCCAATTATCCTGGTCAATGTAATGTCCCCAGCTTCAAGCCATTTTAAAAATATGTGTACACTGAAATCTCACAGTTTGCTACATACCAAAGGGCTATGTAGCAGAACTGTATGAAAATTAAATTATTTCAAAATCTACATGAATGATCTACAGATTTTTCAGCATGACTTTCTTTTGAACCTCCTCCTATCTACGTTGTTTGAACACAAATCCAAGTGTGTAGTTCAATCCAATCCATATTTATTGATACCTCATTATGTTGAAAGCATTTAATGAAGTGTTGTTCTACCCAGTGTATGAACTATATAAAAACAAATATAAAACACACAAGACATGCAGCAAGTGTCAAGTCAGAAACTACATAATTGTTACAGGAATTATAAGGAGAGGATGATTGAATACATTCTGGTACTGAGTAGGGTCCTAAGATATCTTATCTAGGTTTAAGTTGAACTAAGATTCTGGCAACCTGAGGGTGTGAATGTGTGGGTTAATGGCAGTTGATAGTTCTGAAAGACCAGCATGTGTAGAGCATGTACCTCAGTGGTGATCTGTTACACATAGAAGGGGAGGCTGTAGAATGTTTAAGATTGGATGCCAGGGAAATTAGATTAGGGGAGGGCATGACTATGATGAACACAGGAGTCTCAAAAGTGTTTAGGTCCAAAATATCCAGAAGCAAAGCATGGTCACTCCTTAAAAAAATCTGAAACTCCTTCAGTGTTTCCTACCTCATTGACCATCCAGCTAACTAAAAGCACCAGAAATCTTCACCTCTCACCCCGTATCAGTGACATCACCAAGTCACAACACTTTAACCCCTTACCATTCCCCAAGTCTCCATCTTCTCTGTAGCCACTGTGTTGATGGCCCTATTGACTGAGGTGTGGTGCCAGTGAGGATAGAGGAACAATCAGGTGTCAGGAAAACTACAGAGAAGAGTATTTCAAAGAGAGGAAACAAGAGCTGAAGGATTCAGAAAAACAGGATGTAGTGAAATGGAGTCACGCAGCTGAGCAGGATAACTAGGTCATCTTACTTTCAAGAGACTAATCCAATATGAATAAAGAAGAGTTCTGCACGTTTAGATTTCCATTGAGAAGATGACAGTAAAGTGTAACAGGAATGCATCTTAGAAGAAACAGTTAGGACACATAAGACTTCCTACTCCACTTTTCTCAGGTTTGGTAGGTCATCTCTCCACTCTCCTGATGTTGATTGTTTTTGTTTTGTTTTGTTTTTTATGAAAAAGCTTCTAATTTTATGTAACCCCCTTTGTCAATTCTTGGTAAGATTTCCTTGTGCTCTTTTTAGAAGATTCAGAAGCTTGGGTTTTCCCCCCATCCTTGGTTAGATTTATGCCTAGGTGTTTTTATATTTTGAAACTATTATGAATGGGAGTTTATTCCTAATTTCACTCTTACTAAGCACACTGTTGACAGGGAGAAAGGCTACTGTTTTTGGTGTGTTGATTTTTTGTACAGTGAAACTTCTATTTATATCCCTTTTATTCTAATTTTCTGACTCTTACTGTTCTAGTTAAAACTTTAAACACTATATTGAATAAGAGTAATGATGAGACTGGGCACAAATGTTATGTTCCTGGATTTAGAATTAATGAGTTTCACTTTTTCCCACTTAGTATAATGTTGACTGTAGGTTTGTTAAACATATCTTTTGTTACACTGAAGAATGGTTCTTACTTTCCTATGTTCTTCTGGATTTTTATCACGAAAAGCTATTTCCTGGGACTATGATCCCTGTTGTTTTAAAACTCACCAACTCACCCAAATGGGGTTTCCAGAAATTCATCAAATGCTGACCCACTTATCCCACTTCTAGAAGAGGCATCTATTCACAGGTTCCTGCTCATCTGTGGAAGTCTGCAGGTGGCAGCCCACTTTATAATCTTCTGTGATAGACTCAAGAATTGGTGACTATTTTGTCTGTTGCCTTCTAGCTAGCTGCTAGGTAGAGTGATGACTCTGAGCACTCTTACATATTAAACCGGAAGCTTAATGGTGTAAGTTTTTAAAGAAGTTGTGTTTGTGAACGTATTGGGGACAATGATAAGAAAACTAGGATAGATAGCTGTTACTCTGTGCTTATAAGTTCAAGGGGAACAGGATATGGTTGACTTGTAAGACATCCTCATCCTCTTCTTTACTAGTGTGTCTGAATTACTGCAAACGATGAGGGTAGTCTTTTCAAACATGAGTCAAAACTGTCACTCAGGTCAGTATTCTTCGGTGCCACACAAAGAAAAGTTCCTCTGCCTGACTCCAACCCTACTCCATTGTTCCTCCTGCCTACTATTGTTTTTATTCTTATTTCTTTTATTATTGTGATTATAATATAATCATACCATCAGTCCTTCCTTTTCCTCTCTCTAAGCCTTTTTGTATAGTCCTCCTTGCTCTCTTTCAAATTTATCTATCTTCAATCTTAACAGTCTCCCTATGCACTGCACGCTAGCCCCATGGCTCCTTGCTGCAACATCTCTAACACCCAGAACACTTCTGCATCAGCGGCTCTGCTGAGACTTTCTGCTGTCCAGACACAGTCATGTGACATATACCACCCTAAGAGAAGGGGTCCAAGCTGACCACTGGCATCATGCTCCCCAACTCTAGGACACTCAGTCCTTCTTATTGCCATTTTTTGTTATTAAAAATTACTGTGTATATTATCTCATTTTTATATACATTGTTTGAGGCTTCCCATAGGCACTTAATCCCTACCAAACAGAGTTGTTTTGTTACAATTTCTGACTGATAATCACACATCCTCCTTGAGCAGATTCTTGTGTATGCTGAGTGACCAAAATATATTTCTTGGGAAAACAGGTGAATATTTTAATTATAGTAAATGTTCATTACTGGAGTACTGAAGACAACTCATTTTCATTTTTTAAAAAAATTCTTTTTCTTGAACAATTTAAATACTCAAATAGAATGTAAATGCATATTTCAGGATGATTTTATACTTTTAATATCTTTTTCTTCTGGACTTTGTTTCATAGAACTGGTTGACATTCTTGTTACTTTATTAAATGTTTGTTTTCTTTAAAGCTCAGAGGAAGCAGAGCCAAACTCCTTCTGTAAGACTTCCGTCCTCTTGTGAAAAGTACATCTTGTGAACCAGACCTTACTTCCCATTTACTCTGTAATACTGGAGAGACATGGCTCCAGACTATAAATAATTCTTTCGTGCTGTCAAAGGTCACCTATACCCTCAGGGGTAGTTATTATAGTTCCATGTGTGTTTCAGTTTTACACACTGAAAAATGAAATAACCCCTGATGCCCTGAAGTTAAATTTCATCTTTACTTTTTAGCGGCATGACTGTAAAGGAACAGCTTTGTTTGCTTTTACTTTGGTTAAAAATACTCATGTAAATAGCAACTTCTATCATCGAAGGTGATCCGGGAGCCACTGGGGTAGAAGAGCAATCCTTGCCAAACAGAAATCTCATCAACGCTTTTGTGTTGGTTTCTTGATCCATCTTTACATTTCTGTAACAGAGACAACTGTTAGTGCCAATGGGACTTACTCCCGCTCCGGTGCCCCGGAAGATTGCTTTTTCTCCTCTGCTTCGTAGCTTCTTTGGCTTCATTGTGTCACTATGACTTGATGGTGGAAAAGAACAGAACACCAGCCTAGCTGGACCTCTAGAACAACCCGACAAGCAGAGTAATGGATGGTATAATTGCCCACCTTCCACTAAAGTTTTAGCTGCCCTGTCCATTCAAAGAGACCTAATACTTCTTCACAGATGAACTTCCATCCGGTATGAAGAGATAAATATATGTTCATCAAACTTGTAGCTGGGCTGGAAGGGAGGGTGTGGTTGGAAAGGTACATATAAAAGCACAAAAACTGGAACCCCCAGATTGACCGTAGTTCATATTTCATTGAGTAATTACAACCAAGAAATTAATTAAATCAATGTTTTTGTAAAGTTACTGTTTATGTCTTTCTGGCTCCAATGGAGGAACTTGCCCTACCTTGAGTATGGCCAAGTCTTTAGCTGTGTGCTTGCTTCCTCGACTTCCTGCTCTGACCATCTCCTCTCCTGGGTTTGGCCCCGTCCTTCTGACCATCTCCTCTCCTGGGTTTGGCCCTGTCCTTCCATCAGCACCCAGTACTCCAGGACCTCTCTCTCACTTGTAAAAGCTGTCTCCTTGGATCCCCTTCTTCCCAGCTTCTCCTCCTCCTCACCCCTCTACAGCTTTATTCTAAGCAAGTCCACGTTCCTGTATCTTTATCTCATTATTTTCCTGTTTCTCCCCATTCTGATGAGGTGGTGCTTGCCAGAATCATTAGAAAACTCCATGTTTGTCACTATTTGGCTATTAAGACTTTCATGATTTGTGAGAGACCATATTTCTCTTAGGTTCTCCCCTGAGAAACACACTCCTCCATTTCCCAGCTCTGGTTCATCTTCTTGTCTCTAAGTATGGGTTTCTCCAAGAATGGGCTTCTCACTTCACTTTTTTATTGTTGATATCCACTCAGTAAGCTCATTCAATCCTATGCCACCAAACACTTCAACAAGTGACTCAAAGTCATCTCCAATGTGAATCTCCTTCCTCAAAGTACAGACTACTTATATCAGTCTGCCTGCTCTACTTTGACATGTTACTATACTTACTTGGCATGTTAAATTCATCATGCTCTAACAGAATACACAACTACCTACCTTTTACCCTATGTGAATAAGCACAAGGCATTACACTACCATCCAAGGTTTGGGAATACCACTAACATTACAGTTGGACAGCCTAGGTGATGCATTACATATATAACTTGTTTTATATGTAATACATCATGTGTACCATGTATATGTAACCCCACATACATATGGCTCTTTATAGACACAGGTTTTGAATTCATAGATTCAATCAATCCAAACTGAAAATATTTTGAAAAATGGCATTTGCACAGAACTTGTTTTCCATGTAATCATTTCTTAATGGATATAGTATAACAACCATTAGTTAGAATTTATATGTATTAGAACCTAGAGTTCATTTAAATATATAGAAGGTGGTACATAGATTATTTATTATATAAGGGAGTTGAGTGTCCAAGGACTTTGTTGCCTGTGAAGACCCCAATAATTGATTCCTTGTGAATGTCCCAGTAAAGAATGCAGATGCTCATAAAAAGCACCAGACTGCGAGGTCATGCTGAAGTATGGCTTGAGCAGGATGCAGTTTCTCTAGATCTCAAAAGAAGGAACCACGTGAAAACCCGCTATCCAGAAATAATAACCTAAGCTTATATGATGATTCTTTGGAAATTCAAATGGTGTTGTGGACTCAGACAGAGATCTTCAGGCCAGTGTTATCTTCATCCAATGCCTCTGCTCTGTGGCATCTGTTGCGTGAGCTTATGTCCCCTGCACTCAGTTTCCTCCAGCAGTGATCAACATAGATGCAGATGGTGGGAATGCTCACCAGTCAGTTTTGAGGAATCATGGAATTACATGGCTCACAGCTTTCCAGGTTCATGTCGGATGTCTCCTCTCCCTGCCTGTTCCAATTCCTTTATCTAGTGTTGCTTAGGAGTAGAGAAACTCATAGGATCTATCCAAGAGAACTTTATGTAGCTGCTTAACTCCAAACAATTTAAGAGAACCCACACCTATACCATATATGTATATATAAATTGAGAGTTTTCTAGTCTCAAAATATGCATACACTAGTTGCTAACTTCTCTTCTTAGCTTGCTAACTATACGTGAGGACCAATGGTAATTTATTATCCTCTTAACACTTAGTATTCAACACCAGCCTTTGTTAATACCATAATTGCCTTTCTGTAAACTGTTTTTTTCTTGCCTATTATTGTTCTAGACTAGCTACTAGATCTAGTCATAGCAATGAAGTTGACAGATTCCTAGCTGAATAAAAGCTTGCTCTGGGCTATCTTGATCTCAAGCTTGTATTTTCTTAAATCTTTGCTAACCTGAGATACCCATAGTTCTTACCTCATTTTCAAAGTCATAGAGTTAATACACACGGTAGCTGGGTGAAGAGAAACATGACTCTCTGGGTGCCTGGTTTGACTGCTGTTAATCTTAGCAGAGGATGGGGATGCCACCATGGCTGAAGCCAGGACCTGGGACACAAGTGTCTGTAATGAGAACTGGACATCTACAAGGGCTGCAGCCACCACGGTTTACAGAGATGGTACATAAGAGGTCAAGTCCCAGCCAAAGATGCTTTAATATAGATGTTAGTTGATGGACACAGTGGAGCCTAAGTTCCCTGCCTCCAGAAATCGCAATAACTTAAGGTCAGGAAAAACACAAGAAGAAAAACAAACACCCTTACAGTTAACAAGAAAGATGCTTATGAAATCACAGCAAAGTCTGTCTTGGGGTAGGTGATATTCACTTTTGGAACCAAAGAAAGACTGCTGCCTAGCAGAACACACATACAAGATTTGTGCGCTGGGATAGGCCACTGCCTTCTGCTGTGAAAGATGCAGGCCCATCCTCTCCAAATTTCAGTGCTTTCTGGTCTCTGCGGCCCTTGAATCCTATCTCAGAGCATATGGCTTCTTGTGGTTACATCTTACCCTCATAATTTTGTTCACATCATATGAAGTTCATTTTTACAAGACCAAGTCAGTTTATCCCTTGCAGTACCTACTCTAAACTCTCCTGTCTCTGACAGGAAAAAAAATCTGCATTTTTTGGACTTATTAAACACATAATTTAGATCTCTTTTATAGAGTTAAAGATTGCTACTTTGCATAATGGCTATTTATGTGCATGTCCTATCTATCTACTAGAGAGTCCATCAGATCTTCCTGTTAAAATCTGCACCGTGATTTTGACTGAAAATGGAAAGTAGAAGAAGCAAACAGAGGTTTATTGAGATAATCCTGGGGCTTGGTTGTCATAATGGATGAGGGTGGTGTCACTAAGAAAGGGGACAAGAAAGTAATGTGGGTTGGCGTTTCAAAGGTTCAAGTTTTGAGATGTTGAGTTTGAAGTTTCCTGAGACATTCACATTGAGAAGGGAACCAAACAGAATATTCTTGTAAGAACTACTAGAATAGCATTTTAAAGTTCCATCAGCTAATGAGGACAGCAAGTGTTCCACAAGGTGACTGGGCCCCACTATGACTGTCAAAGCCTCTAGAGAAGAATTAGCTTGCCTCGGGAATGGAAAGTAAAATGGAGTCATCAGTTACATCTCATTGAAAGAGGCCTTTTATTACTTCTTATTGATTTTCTTGCTTTCTTAGCTCATTGTTCTGTTTTGTAAAATTAAAATCCTATCGGTGTCACTTTATATAGCATAAAGTCCCACACGTGATAAATAGTTGAAAGCCCAGACCAGGCACTGCAGCACCAAATGGCTGACCAAGTTTAAGTTTATCTTTCATTTGTTGATCCTTTGACATTTGTCTCAAAGTTGTCTGATTCGCTACCTTCAACTGCGTCTACGGGTCAAGAGGGACAATTAACATAGTGTCACAAAGACGATAGCATTTGGTGCTAGCAACAACTATGGATGAATAAGCAAAACCTCGTATGTAGTCCCATTTGCTTCCACAAAATATGCAAAATAATGACTTATACACATCAATGTTAATCAACATGAGCATACAGAGGTCACCAAACAAAATTCTGATGCGATTTTGATTATTATACAAATATGAAAATTTAAAAATATTATGCTAATGATTAATACCACAAGAGGACATTTTAATTTTAAAACTGCTGTCATTTAGCTAGATGCTGAGTTATATCTCCTTAAGAATGTAAATCATACTTCAAATAATATTTTTAGGTATAAGTTCAAGTTTTGTAAAATATTTTAGGAACCTAATTAAATATTCTGTAGAATATAACACAATACAGGTATGTATAGTATTATATATAATTGATGTTCATCCTTCATTTCCACTGCTCAGAATATCATTCTGAGATGAGGAAAGTTTCCAAAATGGTTCTGCTTTTTTCCGGACACAGTAGGGTTGAACCAAGTGATCTCTGCCTTACACTTTAACTGGAGCACAGGCCTGAGGCCAAGGCATAAATAATCAGATGTCATGTGATTTTCCTAACCTTGGAGGAGTGATGGAAGCTCAGAGTCAGTTTGTGAATGTTGGAGGCAATGCTGGGGCAGGTATGTGGGCCTCAGTAGGCAACCGTTCCTGAGGAAGACAATGAGCTGTCCTGACTGCTTTACTCTATGCCTAAGCCAGCCCCTTGCTTTCATCCCAGCTCTCGTGAGAGGCCCATATATTTCACTAAGTTGCTTTTTCTTATTGCTTGACTTGCATTGTTTTGAAGAGCACATGTTATGCATGAGTGACTTTTATCTATGCCCGTTAGCTGAGGTAACTGAATATTTTTAAACATTCAGTCGTAAAACTTAGACATATTATAATTCAGGTTTTTCATAATTTAGTATGCATTTAACACTGACAAATTTAGCAGTTGTAAAAACTGTCCCCCAGTGTTTGGGGACTCTATCTCAGACGTGGTCATTGCACACATGAACAGTCAGAACAGTTGAACAAGCTCTGGGTGATTTGTTAAGTCAGGTGTTGGCTGATGACAGACACTTCCCATATCCATTCCATTTCCCAACATTTCCCTTCCCATCTAAGACACCCAAGTTTGCAGAAAACAGGAAATAAATGAAAAGCAATACCAACATATATGCTAGTGCCATTTATCTGTTATAAATTATGATTTTTGTTCTGATAAAGTCATTTAAAAATGCTGCCAGAATTTTCAACAGTATGGGGGATGGGACCTGGACTCAACAAGTGACACTTGCTTTCCATGCAAATATCCCATTAAATTCAAGTCATGCTGAGAACGTATGAGTTTTTCATTGTAGCAACTATTGCATAGCAAACCTTTATGGAATCTTAAGACACTTTGCTTTTGAAACCTGAGATACCGCTTAGTTACCTGGCTTTCTCTGTGCTGCCCAAGGACTGATGAACGTCAATGAATTCCATAAGCTGTTTTTGCAGCATCGCATCTTTGCCCTCGATCTGAGTAATGAATTGATGATTCAGAAGGTCCGACACTGTTGGACGCTTTTCATAATCTTTGGTCAGGCATCTGTATTGGCAAAAAGGAATATATTACTATTAAATAAATTTGAAATTATCATTCATATATTTTTAAAAAAATTTTTTAAAAAATTCTATTCAGACTTGATGCTTCTCACAAATGTCAATTCAAAGCACATCTCAAAAACATGAGAAGGCAATGTGATACATGTTTCCAACAGCGCCCATGTCTGTAAGGGCTCAGACTGCAGTGATGCCACAGTTACCCAATACCACTTCTGTTCATTTCCCAGAAAGCAGTGCTGCATAGTGTAATCAAACTCTGTCTCCATTTCAAAGTCTCCTTTCCAAGTCATTCAAGATTGGAAGCCTTAATGTTTATGTAAAATTAACAGAAACTCTTAAGTTTCATTTCACCATGCATTTAAGACTTTTTAATCAATATATTTCTGGTAACTCAATAGAAAGTTAAGCTGCTAAGAAAATTAAATTTTCTTAGATTTCATGCCAGTAGGTATTTCAGGAGGTCATGTGGCAGATACTCGAATGAGTAAATAACACACCTGTGGACAGGATCAACCATGGCATATTCATGAGGAAGGACAAGACTAGTGAATACTCTTGCCTGGGATGGTATTGCAAAAAAAAGCATTTGAATAAACGTGGAATGTTTATTCAGTTTTGGCAGCTGTCTTCAAATATTTGTGAGAAGGATTTGACCAGTTTTTAGTGGTCACTGAGAGCTAAAATCCCTTGATTGTTTGGAAGAGAAGATTCCAGGTCAGTGTGACTTTCTCGTACTTGTCAAGGTAGGATGCATTGTACTGAAAGCGTTCTGTTCATGAGGGTTACAAGCACCACATGAATGGCTCAATGTGCTCTAACATCTGTTGACTCTGACATATAGTATCTCCATGGTGAAAAATTGGACCATTATTTGGGGATATCAAAATAAATCAATAAGAAAAACCAAGCAAACAGAAGCTAGGTCTGATGTTACAGGATCAAAATCATAGGACTTCAGTCAGGCTACAGAGTTTAAGACCATACTGAGTAACTTAAACACTATCTCAAATTAAAGCATACAAACAAAAAAGTACAGTACAAAAAGGACTGGGGAATGTAGTCCAGTGGAGGAGCATTTTCTTAGGACATGTGAGGCCCTAAATTCAACCGCAGTGCCTCAAAACAAGAAGGGAGAGGAATAGGCGGACAAAGAGAAATGGGGAGCAAGACTTTGAAGAGGAGAAGGAAGGGATGACAGCGAAGGGGAGAAGCAGCAGCTGCCACCCAGTCCTTGGCTCAGTCAGTGCCATCAGTAATCAGCATCATTGATCCTCCCAGGTTGATAATCTGACAATTTATTTCATTGGGCTAATCAAAAGTCTCCCCTAGGGATGCTAAAAAATGCTATAGAATAACGTTGGTGCTGTGTAGAAACTATCACAGGTGCTCTTCGGCTTCATTTGATTTAACAGAGAGAAGCAGTTTTTACAACTTAGCACTTTTGCATACGTACTAAGAAGAGTGACAGATTATTTTATTCATACTCGACTTTGCCAAATAGCTGATGCCTATGTGGCTCTGCTAGACTCAGAAGTGGCAGTGACAGGGAAGGCGACCGTGTTCTAGGCTGCTTATTGTCCAGCTAGACAGAAGGACATCAGAAACGGTAAGCCCAATAAAACTGGAAATGTCACCACTGGCAGAGGAACAGAACAGCACACAGAATGGAATACTAATCGCCTGGGGAAGGTGGGAAGTGAGTCTCAGGAGGAAACTGAGAAATGAGTCAGTCAAGCCGAGATCCACTGAGTGTCTGAATCAAAGGCACTTGAATGCAGGATGATCACTGTGGGACATATCAGCCATATCAGTGGTTTCTCCAGAGATTTGAGGAATGTTGGGATGGCATGCAGAGCAAATGCTTATGGTACCTTGGCCATGGAAACTTTTAAAAATTATCAACCATATAATTATTATTTATTATTATATATAATTATATATAATTATTAATTATTATTATCAACCATATAATTATTATTTAAAAATTATCAACTGTCACCTACATTCAGAGGGTCTAGTTTGGTCTTATGCTGCTTCTTTTCTTGTCCAATCAGAGTTGGTAAGCTCCCATTAGCTCAAGTAAGCTGTTTCAGTGGGTGACCCCCTCATGGTCTTGACCTCTTTGCTCATATTCTCACTTCTCCCACTCTTAAACTGAACTTTGGAAGCTCAGTCCAGTTCTCTGATGTGGATCTCTGCTTCTATTTCCATCAGTTGCTGGATGAAGGTTCTATGGTGATATTTAAGATATTTATGAGTCTGACTATAGGGCAAGGTCAGTTTGGGCTCCCTCTCCTCTATTGCTTAGGGTCTTAGCTGGAGTCATCTTTGTGTATTTCTTGGAATTCTCTAGTGTCATGTTTCTTGCTAACCCCATAAGAGCTCCCTCAATCAAAGTTTCTCTTTCCTTGCTCTCATCTCTGTCCTTCCTCCATCTCAACTATCCCATTCCCTCAAATTTTCCTCCCCAATCCCATTCTCCCCTCCTCTTCCCCTTCTGTTCTTGCTTCCCCCCACCCATGCTCCTAATTTTGTCAGGCGATCTTGTCTATTTTTCCTTTCTAGGTGAATCTATATATGTTTTTCTTACTGTCCACCTTATTATTTAGCTTCTCTGGGGTCATGGACGATAGGCTCTTTATCTTGTTTTAAAGCTAGTATCCTCTTATGAATGAATACATACCATGTTCATCTTTCTTGGTCTGGGTTACCTCACTCAGGATGTTTTTTTCTAGTTCCACCCATTTGCATGCAAATTTCAAGATGTCATTGCTTTTTACAACTGTGTAGTACTCCATTGTGTAAATGTGCCACATTTTCTTTATTTATTTTTCGGTTGATAGGCATCTAAGCTGTTTCCAGGTTCTGGTTATTATAAAAAATGCTGCTATGAACATAATTGAACAGATGTCCTTGCGGTATGATTAAGCATCTTTTGAGCATATGCCCAAGAGTGGTTTTGCTGGGTCCTGAGGTAGGTTGATTCCCAATTTTCTGAGAAACTGCCATAGTGATTTCCAGAATGATTATATAAGCTTTCAGAATTTTAAGAATACGTGGATTTATTGGCAGGAACTCCAGCAACAGCCATGTGCCCTGGCTGCATTTGCAGAGTGGATTAGCACATCAAATCATCATCATTCTTCCCATTCACAACAAGGAGTCATTGCTTACCCTCTTTCTTTAAGGTAAGAACAGTAAAAATCACGGAAAATTCAGTAGGTCTGATTTTTCTAAATGGCTGATCCACTTCTAATTGTGTAGAGACAAATCACTTCTTTTAAATAGCTATCAAATTACATTGTTCTCTGAATTTCAAATGCATAAGATTTTGATAAACAGGATCTTTAGGTGCACTGATTACAACGAAATATTCCTGGCTGTATAGTAAGAGTCAGTGATGCAGACAAAAAAAGGGTTAAATAACTGACTGCATAGGTAATAGACGTGAGCAGGTGGGAGAAGCAGAGGACAATGCTACAAAGGCATTGGACAGACGAACATGCTCCTGGATGATAAAGGGTCCTTGGAAGCCTGTTTACAGAGAGGTGAATGAACTTGACCCAGAGATCATTATTTAAGCAGGAGTAAATTCATTGAACCCTTAGCAGATAATACAGATTCTACCCCCCTCTCTCCTTTCTTTCTCTCTCTCTCTCTCTCTCTCTCTCTCTCTCTCTCTCTCTCTCTCTCTCTCTCTGGAAATGGTAGAGACTTCTGGAGACCCTTGGAGCTGCTTAACAGTTAAGAAAGAAGAGGAGGATTCAAATGACACTGGCTTCCATTCACAGCATTCAGAGCCACAGCAGGCTGGTATTGCTTCAGTTTTATTCCAAACTCTATTGCTACTCACTTGCTAATGAAGTCATTGAACTCTGCTGACCATAGCTCCGGCTGCCTTAGTTTAGGGGGAGGATTCCTGGAAAATAAGAATCAAGGTTGGAAGTTGGACATTGATCAGATGGTGAAATATGAAAAGCAGCCTGAGACCAAGGAATTACTGTGGTCCCAGGTTCTGCCTGTACCGTCGAAGATTGCCCCCTTTTCCCATTTCCAAGAAAGATAATTAGCTATTCACCATTCTTTACATAAAGTGACAGCTTCCTAGTTTCTCTGAAAACATTTAATGTATAACCCATTTTCCTGTTACACTTATTATTTTCTCCTAAAGACTCATATGGCTTTTACCTAAAATCCCTAGGAGAAAATGCCAGTATTTATCAAACACTGGGGGAAAGAGTTTTCTCTCTGACTTCTACAGAAGTCCCCAAGGAACAACCATGGTGCACAGAGGTACACTGGAACAGGTAGCAAGCTGCTGCAAAAAGGGCAGCAAACCTCCTGGAGCTGTTCCTTTGTTTCTAGAAACATGGCAGAAAGTACGGTTTTGGATGTGACAAAAGCAAGGAACTGGAAGATACCATTAGCGATAGAGCTCTGAACGCCACTTAAGAGATTTTCCTATTAATTCCTTTTGTCTTTTAAGCTGAACAAATCTTTCCTTTTTGGTGCATCTGTGCACACAAAGGAGCAGCACTTAACAGTGAGGCTGCTGTGACTCCGTAATCAAGCAACATTGATCAACCGTGATGGCTAAATTTGCTGAAGTGCCGCTTTATGTTAATTCTAACAGCTCTTTGTTTCCATTAGGGGATGAAAATACTTTGTCTTCAGTCCTGCATTGCTCCTTAAACAGCTTATAATGAAATTAATGTACAGTCGGTACAGGCTCATTAACGCCAACCCCAGCTACGCATGTAAAGGGATCACATCAAAGCGCCTTTCAGTCCCAAGGACTAAGATTGCTGAACTGCACTTTAAAAAAATTGCTTTTCTTCAGTCAATAATTTTGTTTCCTGTCACTGATAATTTCTGTGGTGAAGTTTACTGGATTGCTTTGTGTACAGCGAGGTTTGATAGTTTCACAATACCCAGAACTGTAGGCTTTCAAATCCCCCCTTTCAATATATTTCTTCAACCAGTATTCTCGGGGTTCCATTTTAAAGCCCCACTAGCAGCAGAAACAATAGGAAACAATTAGCACAAAGCACTTTGCAGAGCACCTGGTAGACTAAGTGTCATTCTGGCACAACAGATCAGTGGTTGCCATTCTTCCTGTTTGTATTCTTATTATCAAGATGATAACATGGGGTTAAACATGGTGGTTTATAACAAAATTAAAGTGGCCTTGGGCATACATAGTTTCACCTTATATACTGAATGACTATAAAAGTTAGAAAAACATATTTCTGCTATTTTTGAAAATTTTTATTTTTTTGGTTTTCCGAGACAGGGTTTCTCTGCAGCTTTAGAGCCTGTCCTGGAGCTAGCTCTTGTAGACCAGGCTGGTCTCGAACTCACAGAGATCCGCCTGCCTCTGCCTCCCAAGTGCTGGGATTAAAGGCGTGCGCCACCACCGCCCGGCTTATTTTTGAAATTTTAATGAAATGTTTTAAGCGTGTATACAGAGGATTTTCTCGTTTTTCTAATTTGTTTCTATCCCATGCCAAAGAAAGCAGCATGTTTTATAAAACTTGAGATACTAGATATTGGAAAAAAAAGAACAATGTAAATATTATAATTCAGAGTTACTACACAGGAAATTTCAAAGTAATAAACAACTTGTAATGTGTGTTGCTAGAAATATTTAATTATACATAAACAATTCCAAAGGGATCCACTTGAGAATGAATAAGCATGGTGGCATTATTTCTTTAGGACTACAGCATTCAGTGCCCCACCTCCTACTCCAGGTATGCCTTCACATGTTGAGATCACAACCTTTGATTAATAGAGTGCATAATTATCGACTATCAAGTATCACTCTCTCTGTACCCCTGACAATACAAGCTCTCTCTGTGTGTTTTCCTTAGAATTAAGGAATCAGAAAAAATCTTTAAGATCTTTAAGAATAGCTCACCTATAATTAAGATGGACAGTTTTTTCATATTGGTTTTCTGAGATATCTAGAACTTACCAGCATATACTTAAAATAATAGAGAAATTAGCCAGCTGTAGCGGTGCAAGCTGGCGGGTATATATTGAAGATAAGACCAGATGGTTAGTTCAAAGGTAGCTAAGGCTATACCTTTAAGGTGGCCATCGTAGTGTATATCTGTAAACCCACCCATGGAGATGAAGCAAGAAGATCTGAAATTTAAGGTCAGCTTTAGCTACATAGTGAATTCAAAGACAACTTAGGTTGCATGGGACTTTGTCTTTAAACTTTCCAGAACACTTCTGAGTATTTCCATGATGAGAACTCAGTCGCCTGAAAAGGAAAGAAAATGGGCCACAGATCTTGAACCTGCTGGTCACCTGACCTTGGTATTTTGAAGAGTGCTCTCATGGGATGCAGCTCAGCCAGTGGAGGGTCTCCATCACCAAGTTCAATAGCTGTGATACCCAGGGACCACGTGTCACATCTAGCATCATAAGTGGTATCTAGTTGCTGTTCACATGCAATCACCTAGAAGACAAAACAGAAAGGTAAAGTGTCAAGATTTCAACAAGCAAGCAGCAAAATGTTCAGAGAAAAGTTCAAGTGTTTAAACTGGTTAAGTTGAGAGACAATTAAAGATAAAAAGCAATAGTTTAGAAGGAAAAGGAATCATATAAAGAGTAATATTTTTATTCTGAGCATAGATAATAAAATAGCAGGTTTGCAGATGTATGAAGAAAGGGCCTATGAAAAGAAATAGTTTAGAAACTATATCAGAAAGAAGAAAGAAATGGTGTCCTGTGTGGAAGGGAATCAAACACACAGCTAATGACTGTCAGATACTTGTTTCATAAACAGATGAGGAGGGTAGGTGGCAGTCACCCAGCAGCAAAGAAAAATAGATCTCGGAGAACTGAAAGGGAAGGAATCAAGGGAAATAAACTTGAGGGCGGTTTAATTAAATAGCCTTTAGCCTTACTGGCAATTAGAATGCAGAAACACCCTAGGATGAATGAGAAAAATTTGGAAGAATGCAAATGGCTTAAACCATTAATAAGAAAAAAGTTAACTCAATAAAAATAAACACCAATGGAAAGGTACAATGGCTTATTGAATCACACTAGATTTTTAAATTGCAGTCAACTGCTACTAACCAAATGTGACAGTCAAAAGAATAAGGGGAGGAGAATGGTTTTGCAATATTGTATTCATTTCCTTCATAACATTTCTAAATGTGTAAGAAGCCTATATATCAGTGGCTCTCAACCTTCCTAATGCTGTGATCCCTTAATACAGTTTCTCATGTTGCACTAACCTCCCAACCATAAAATCATTTCATTGCTTCTTTATAATTGTAATTTTGTTACTGTTATGGATTGTAATACAAATATCTGGTATCAAGAATATCTGATCTGTCATCTCCTGATGTGGGGTTCCCCTCTGTATGATGTGAATGTATTTTATTACCATTGTTTAAAAAAGAAGATGCTTTGGCCTATGGTAGGGCAGAATAAAGCCAGGTGAGAAATCTAAACACTGATATAGAAAGAGCTGGAAGAGTCAAGGAGACACCATGTAGCTACTGAAGAAGAAAGACACTGGAACATTTCCAGCAGGCCACAACCTCATGGTGATACATAGATTAATAAAAATGGGTTAATTTAAGATGTAAGAACTAGCTAGAAATACACCTGAGCCATCAGCCAAACAATGTTGTAATTAAGACAGTTTTTGTGTGATTATTCACATCTGGGAGCTGAGAAATGAACATTCAGTCTCTGTTTACAGTCCCCAAAGGGGTCACAACCCACAGACTGAAAACCACTGTTACAAATGCTCATTGTTAGCATTCATGATTACAGAAGGGAAATTCAGCTTCACTTGCTGAAAAACATCATTAGTATTATTTCTTTTATTTTTGAGATTATAGTATAATTACATCATTTTCCCCTTCCCTCACCACCTCCAAACTTTCCCATATAACTTTCCTTGTTCTTTTCTAAATTCATGGCTCTATTTTTCTGTTAACTATTGTTACATGCACATATTTTTATGCATACATACATATATCCCTAAATATATAAACACAACTTTCTCAGTCTGCAAAATGTTACTTGTATGAATGTTTTTAGGGCTTTAGAGAACCAATTACTATGTTCTTTCTAGGTAAGACTATTTCCCCTGCTCCCAGCATTCCTTAGTTGTCTGTAGTTCTTTGTGTGGGTTTGAGCACTTGTGGTAGCCCTGCCGCCCACTTTTGCATGTCTATGGTTATTCTTGTTCAGCTCATGTTTAGTCAGTCATGCTGATGAGACTATGGGTGGAGGTTCTGAAATTACTAGAGGCACAATCTCATAGCAAAATCCCTGTTCTTCTGTGGTGCAGGAAGTCCTTCTGTCTTTGTGTTGCTTTTATTGGTTGATTAATAAAGCTGTTTCAGCCAGTGGCTTAGCAGAATATAGCTAGGCTGGAAAACTAAACTGAATACTGGGAGAAAGATGGCAGAGTAAATAAGTTATGTAGCCACCCACAGGAGACAGATGTGCCAGAACCTTGCCAGTAAGCCACAGCCACGTGACAATACACAGATTAATCGAAATGGGTTAATTTAAGAGGAAAGAGCTAGCCAATGAGAAGCTAGAGCTAACAGGACAAGCAGTGATTTAATTAATAGTTTCTGTGTGATTATTTCAGGTCTGGGAAGCCAGGAGCGAATAAGCACTCTCTGACTACACCTCTGGCTCTTACAATCTTTCCACCCAGTTCTCTGCAATAATCTTTGAGCCTTAGGTGCAGGAGTGTTTTTGTAGATGTATTTAAAGGGTCTGGACTCCATAACTATGTATTTTGATTGGTTGGTTTTTTGTAATGGTCTCCCTATCTGTTGCAAGAGAAATTTCCTTGATAAGGACTAAGAACTACATTTATCTAAGGGGATAAGGACAAATACTTAAAATGTAGTTATGGATTTTGCTGCTTTAGCCAAGCAGGGATAACCACTATTTTTAAGCATTATTGTATGTGTGTGTGTGTGTGACCATGCGTGTATGTAGTTCAGAAGACAACTTGCAGGACTTTTCTCCTTTTGCCACATGGGTTCCACAGTTTGAACGCAGGTCAGCAGGCTTCATGACAAGCTCTTTTACTTGCAGAGCCATCTTACTGGCTGTTGGAAACCATTATTTTTAAAAAGTTTCAAATTTTGTGAATGTCCTCTCACAAGACAGAAATTACTTTTGAGGGTGATGGCAGCTTAAAGCCCCACCACTTAACCACAGTATGGAAGTCTCTGTGGGACATTTCTCATTGGTGAATCCAGCAAACATCGAAAAAAATCCCTATGTGGGCTTCAAGAGCTGAGTTGGCATCCTTCATATACACTATTTAGGAAAGACTACTTCATGACAAATGAGTCCCCTTAGAGCTGGCACTGAAAGCCATAAGAGTGAATATCTGAATATAAACATATCAGTGCCTTTTTAAAAAAGGTAAATATTGATAGGTGATTATGGGTAAGTGACAGATGATGATAGAGGATAGACGATAGGAAGATGAGAAAACGGTAAAGCATGCTGTCTTTAAAATAGAATTAAAATTTGAAATGTTAACCAAGAATTTCACTTTCCAAGTGATTAATTTTGAAAACACCATGTTTCTTAACGAAGAGCGTATTGTATGTGTTTACCTATTTCCTTCTAATTCTTACAAATGTGTCATTAAATGCTTTGATTACCCCGGTTTCCTGGAAACAGGGCCTCATGCATGCCCGGTAAGTGTTCTGCACAGAGCAGCACCTTCAGATCAGCAGAAACGCTATTACTAACAACATGGGGCATGTGGGATACCCTGCAGGGAGAAAGCTGGTTATTCAGAGCATGTTCTTCAGGATCCGAGAGCACATATGGCAGAGAGAAGAGAACAGGCACAAAGAGGTGACATCAAAACAGTAACCAGCAGTCACATGTAAAGGACTGCTTCTACTTCAGGCAAGCAAATGCATAATTGTGATTTTATTACTATAAACTAACATAAAATATAAAGCCTAAATGTTTCTCATATAACACCACAATCATCTTATGCTTCAAGTATGAATATATGTAAATAAAGCACACTATTTGGCATAGAATTATTTTAATTAATAATATTTATTGACTTCTCACTTTTGTAAAATTTAAAAATACTGATGTTTTATCGGAACAAATTCTGAAGACACTCTTATTTCAGGTTTTTTCATTGACTTTTGTGCTGGCTTTGCATGGCTATGACTTCATTTCTTCACAGATGTGGTCCCAGTTAAAAAGATTTTATTCCATTGGAGCTTCAAAAACACTTATTAAAATTGTATCCTTTTCCTATATGTTATGTTTTAACTTTTCAAAAGTAAGTAATAACTGAATTAATAGTTAAACAGAAATAGCATACCAGGATTTCATTTCCAATCGAATTTAATTAGAAGATTTTGCAGTATTAATGTAGCATTTGAACCACTTCTCCCTTTGCTGCCTGAGCATTATATATAAATAGCAAAGCTTTCCCAAAAGATACAGAGAACGTTTTCAAAACTAAGTGCTCTTTATTGATCAATATAATTAAAAAGATTAAAAGTATTAAATAGGGGCTGTTGGGAGAAGATTTAATTCATGAACTTTCAGATGCTTTAGGAGTTTATCTACTAGTCCCCTAAGGTAATAGTGAAAAAAATCTACTAAAGTTACACTTAGTTCCCAGGCTAGTGAGTTAATGTAAGAACTCACCACATGGGTTGACAGACCTGAATGTAATCTAAGAAGGTCAAGGGTTTTCTTAAAATGTTTATTATTATTTAAAAACAAAATGTAGCCAAATAGTGGATGTGAGGGCATAGTGAACCACTGAGCTAGACTGGTCCATGGGTAGAAAGAAGGATTAATGGGGATCAATCTGCCAATGCTATCTCTTGGTGTGTGTGTGTGTGTGTGTGTGTGTGTGTGTGTGTGTGATGGGGTGGGGCAGAGATAAGAGCAGAGGGAAAGGACGGACGGAGAGCAGCAGACTGAAGACTGGCATGGCTATCTCTCAGGAGCAGAGAAGATAGCACAAATGGTGTGTGCATGGGGGGTCTTGCCAATTAAAGGGGTTATGTTGTGGGAGGAAGACAGCTTAGCAGAAACAACCTGGGAACTAGCATCGGGCTTTGATCTGCTGGAGACCTGTTTGAGTTAATAGAGAACCAGATGCCCTATCCAGATTTGGTGGTTGTAGGATCCAACAGGAAAGTAATGGCTTTTCCTGGCAAACAGAAACCCACTTCACACTGTTTCTGAAGATGCTGAGTGTTTACTGGGTCAGAGTCCTGTCCGAGGTGAGGTCAGACTGCTGCCACTTTTAGAGGTTCAGACCAACAGTGACGACTGCAATGCTAGCCTTCAGAAGAATGAAGGAAGAGGACACAGAAACCGGATATCAAAACACTGAAGGATAATAAAGGAAATGCAGTAATAGCAATAAAGGGTAAAAATAAAACAGCATGCAAATATCCAGACTGCAGATACATGCTTGACAACTAAAAGTAGTTTCAAGAAAAATTAAGCCTTCAAGCAGTCTCTTTACCTCACCCGATTGCTTACTCATCTTTCAATTTATTCACGCATTCCTTCACAGCAAGTTTACCCAGAATTCCCCCTGTTCCTTCTTGCTCACATACAAACCCCACATTAAAACAACAGAGAAAACCTTTTCTTGTGGTATGTTCCAGCACATTTAGGGAGAAAAAGCATGCGTGAAAAGGAGAACTTGTCTCCTTCAAAAAACTCTGACCTCAGGAGCCATCCAAAATGGCGTTCCTACGGAGGTGTTGAGGCGGTGCCGGGTGCTGCTGAGCTGTGCAGACACACCTAGAGAGGAGAGAGGAGATGGTTTCCTGCATTAGCCACTCATGTAAGAGATTCTAGATGCTATGTTCTTACAAATTCACATCAGAAATCTGTTCCCTCAGAGCTGCCGCTGGACTTGATCCTTACCTTTAAGGAGCCCAATCAGGATCTCTATCCAAAACGCAGATTGGTCCTCCTGTGTTTATTTTCCATATCCAAATTCTATCCAACTGTAAGCCCTGCCTGAAGGCTTAACTTTCTTCATGGTGGCTTCTGTCCTGCCCAATTACAGTGCTCTCTTCCTTTTCTGATAGTCTACATGGCAAACTATTTGTATCACATAGTTTGACATGTATTTACTATTTGAATGGTGTTTGCTATCATCTTCCTTCCCCTGAACAAATTCTAGTGAACCAAAGAATGTTTTTATAGGGTTATATGCCCATAGCAGTTGAACTGAAAATACATATACAATTACTTTGCTAACCTTGTTCAAGTTATATGTCATCTGACTGAATGTTTTAACCTGCCTTCCTCTACCTAAACTAACATCTGCAATAGCACCTGCTTCTTTTTAAAATTTAAATTTATTTCTAACTGAATGAAAACCCACAAAATTATGCAGATTTATAAGAAACCTCATGATGTTTCAATGTACACACACACACACACACACACACACACACACTACAATGTTTAAATAAACTTAAACATATCTATCTCCTCTGATGGCTAATGTTTCTTTATGTTGATTAAAGCACTGAGAGCTGCTTCCTCTTGCTTTCTGAGACACACATATCATCATACACTCCTCATTACCATCCAGTTAGAATCCATTTTTTTTCTTTAGAGAGCTTACAAACTATAATCAACAGGTTTAACCAAACGCTCTGATCATCATCCTATTACTTCTGCCTAGTTAGAAATAACTCCCGTAGACTTCAAAACCAAATGTGGATTAAGATCTCTCCCTTAGTGTTCATAAATACTCCTCATGTAGATGCCTCCCAAGATGTGCTGCTCCTGGCCTCTGAGGGACTCCCTCTAAGCCGAAAGTTCTCACTCTTTGATGTCCCTGCTTAGTCAAGTCCCCTCCTCAGTGAGTCCCAAGAAGGCTGCTCTCTTGCTTCTTATCTGATAAGCCTAGTAGAGGAAAGTATTGAGACTTTATTCTCTCAAGATAACATCTACTTTTTACTGTGAAATTAAAAGGCCGGATTTGGTCAAATGCACACTTCTGTGATAGGATTCTTGACCAGTCTGGGAGGGACTAGGCTCTGGTTCTATGTCAGTTGCTTCCCTTAATGAACTTGTATAGCTGGGCATAAATATGGTCCTAATTTATTTTAGTAATTTAATTTAATAAAGCTTGCCTGCAAAATATTAATTATTAAAGAATAACATCTTCACTATATATTATTTTTTCAAATTCCAGGGCAATTATCTAAAAAATTCTTAAAGTTCATCCTCAATATTTCCCAACAGACCATGTGAAAGGGACATTAACTCATAATACATCCTTTCCAAAATTCAGCCTCTACCTCTGTTCCATACATTTTATAAATGAGAAAAATTAAACGCAGCTCTAAGCATTCTATTTTGTTTCATATCATCTATGAACTAAAGTCAGTGTAATTAAAATTGGACTTCATGATAGTATAGCAATTTATATAGATGAAATTTTAAAAGAAGTTTTCATTTAAAATGAATATAAATTTTCTAAAACTTATTCTAAGGGTATTCGACCACTTACGAAAAACTAAGTTATAGTCAACCCTTGGTTATTATTTTTGCCTCTATTTGATAAATATAGCTTAGCAGTTCAAATGTCATTTAAGTGATATATGAAGAGAAAGAGATAAAAAACAAAAGGCCACACATAACAAAATAAAAATCAAGGTTTTTTTCTAGTAGGAAAGTGACTTTTTAAGCTAATTAACATTTTTTTCTAGGCATAAGATTATGCCACAAGAAGTGGCATTTTTTTTGGTAAGTGGTCACATCTGAGCTAGTGTTGGAATTCATACACAAAGCTGGCTTTCAAGGAACATCCTTCTACACGACACAGGAATGTGAATGGGAGGAACGCTAAGGACAGAATATAGAAGCATAGCATATGATCCTGGCATTCTGTTATGTTTCTTTTAAAAATGTGAATTATGCATAGGGACACTTAAGAGGGCAAAGTATTAGAGTTTAGCCGGCAGCAAGAAGGTTCATTCCCTCCTGAGGTCCAAAGTAGCCACACCCCCAACTTCTCCCTCGGTTCCCTGAGCAGCCAGTACTGTCCACAACATCCTGGTTTAACACTGGTCAGAGATAGTTTATATAGCTTAGAACAAAGGAACTCTAAACACAAAGTCCTAGGGACTTTAGATCTTAAACAGCAAATTCACGAGGACAATAGGCAATCTTGAATTTTTAAGGCTTAGAGGCTCTGTGCTTATAGGAAACTGTATTACATTTCTAGTTTATATTCATATGCCATTAAGGATTTTCTGAGGCAAACAGTTGGCCTCCAAGGGTTCTAATCAAATAGCCTGAATGATTAAAAAAGAAATCTAAATAAGGACACTGCCTATAGAAACAGAGGTGGTTCTCTCTGCTGACAGCTATTTTAAAGGATGCCATTACAATAATAACTTGACAGAGGGATAACTATTCTTGAATGTGAACAGTAGTTTGCACACACACGGGTGTTGACAAAGACCACTGGCAGGGCTCAGGTATTAGACTACAACACCCTTGGAGACTCTTGCATCATTTGGTGTCACTGAAGATCTTTTAAAAAAACAAGTTACACATCACTCCTTCAGGAGAAAACTGTGGTAAACAAAGAAAACACAAGCACACAAATAAGTGAACAATGCAACTATGTGAGAAAGGTATTCTTGAGAAGATGAGGTGATTGTGAGGTTAGAAACAGGAGCTCATCCCATTCTGAGACAGCAGGACCCAAGGAGGCATTTGTTAGAGCCCACATTCGAGATGCTTCTCCAGTTCCCACTATGCCTCAAGATCATTTCACTCACCGAGATTCAACCCCACAGACAGCTTGTCAAAGTCTTACTTCCAGGCAAATGAAATAAAGCTGAGCAGAAGCAGTTTTTTTTTTTGTTGTTGTTGTTGTTTTTTTTGAGGGGGGTGAGCTGCATTTTTACTCACCATAAATTCCCGCAAGAAAAACAGCTAAGAAGATTAAAAGCACAGAACTGTGGATAATTGGCATAAATTACTTTAAAAAGCCACAAGGACCTAAAGCATGAGTTCAGTAGCCCCAGGAAGTAAAAAGATTAGGAAAGGCGGTTTGTCCAGAGAGTAACAAAAGGAATTAGTCACCAAAGTGAATAGTTACACAATCACCTCAAGAGAGAAGACGCTGAAGGGAGGAAAATTCCAGGCAGAAAATTTAGGATGGGGAGACATTATGGAAAGGAGCAGGAGGCCAAACAGAGATCACGCTGAACAGGCAGTAGAAATCCACTCAGAATCACAGCTACAGGGACGCAACACAGGTTTATGCTAATGATCTCCATCCTTTTGCTTTGCTGGGGAATTTTCAGGCTATTCTAGGCCCAGCGAAAAAGCCTTGCTGGCTGTTCCGATTTCACAAGTCCCAGGTCCAGGTAGAGAAATACATAGGATTTATACTGCTGCTCAGGAATTTCTTCAGGGTTTCAGAGAGATGGCAGAAATATCTAATATGTTATTTCTAGACAATTTTAAACAGACATTGTTAAAGCAAAATTCTAAACAACAATGATAAAACTGAATGGAGTTGAATTAAAATATATATGTATGTATGTGCATATATAATTTTATAAAATATATTATATAATATATAATTTTATAATATATATATAATTTTCACTGTAAGAGGCCATAAAATACCTTATACCGCTAAGAGTATCATTCTGCAGTTGAGGTTAAGGCAGTGCGGTCGCTACTGTCATGTGTCTAATTGATGGGATTATGGTGCAAAGATACTTGGTCAAACAATATTGTGGATATTTCTGTGGAGGTGATTTTTGGGTAAATCAGCATTTACCCTTATGGACTACAATCAGATCAAGCCTCTGCAATGTAGGTGGGCCTTACTCAATCAGCCTATGGGACTCCCCCCAACTCTCCAAATCCCTACTGCTGCCATAGCTTACGCTGCAAATTTAGGGCTGACCAAGAGTCCCCAGCCTTGTGAGTAAATCTGTGAAATGAATTCTGTTAGGTTTTAGACATTCTAGCCACAGCTTTAAGAGAACCAGATGTTGTGTCTTGGGGAAATCAGACCACACCCCCTGCATTTACTTTCTGGAGGGTTAGGAAGAACCTCTGCTGTGGTTTTGGAGTCCTTCCCTCCCCGCTATAGCTGCAAGGTCAACTCTATTGAAGCCCAAAACTAAAGGCAACTTTCACCTAGTGTGTCCCTCTTGAACTTCTTCATTTTTGAAATGGAAACAATGAGAGCCTAGAACTTTCAGAAGTACCCACAGGGCTGGGAGTATAGCTCAGGGGTAGAGTGCTCCTCTTGTCTTACACAAGGCCTGCAATCTGATCCCTAGCTGTGGCAAAGAAAACACAAATGAAGACAAAGGTGGGGACTTAGATGAGAAAAAGGACAACAGGCTTGAAAAGAGATAAGAAGATTTTATGTTTATATTTCAGGGTGACCTTTGGCAGAGAGAAGCAAGCAAAGCGTGTATGTGCACACTCCCCTCAGCAAACCCTGGGGAAGGAAGAGTCTGCTTTTTAGAACTTCTATATCACCAGACATAAAGAACCAGCTCCAGTGGCAGAAACAAATCTAAAGGCATACAAAGGACATGGGGATAATGACAAAGAAAAAAAAGTAAGCTCACAAGAAGCATGCCTGAGAAAGAACAGAATGATGATGGGCTTGCTAAACAAAGGTTTTGAGCAGGACTATCCAAACATGCTCAAAGAACTAAACAAAGACAGAAATACTTGGGTCTCAGTGAAATTGCAGACCATTTTTTTTTTTAAAAAAAGTCTAAGAAGGAATTCATTGTGATAGTTAATTTTGAGTGTCAAATTGGTTGAATTGAGAAATACCTAGAGCAGTGGTTCCCAATCTATGGACTGAGACTTCTTTGGGGGCCAAGTGACCCTTTTATAGGGGTTGCCTAAGACCATTGGAAAACACAGATATTTAAATTGCTATCCATAACAATACCAAAATAACATCTATGAAGCAGCAATGAAAATAATTTTATTGTTGGAGGTCATCACAACATGAGGGATTGTATTAAAGGGTCACAGCATTAGGAAGGGTGAGAACCACTGCCCTAAATCATTAATGAGGTCTCTCCTTGGGTTGTCTGTACGAGTGTTTCCAGAGACGTGTAAGTAGAGAGGGAAGTCTGGATTAAATGTAGTATGGGCCACAGTCACAAGCTGAATAGAAAGGTCAAAAGGAGACAGTAGGTAGGGTGCTAGTGTTCCTTGCCCTCTGCTTCTTGGTCTGCCTGGGTGTGAGAATTCCTCCCTGTATATTCATGCCACCATGTCCTCTGCTGTGGTGTGCTTTTAAAATGTAAGCCTGTTTCTGTCGATATTTCATCAAAGTCATGAAAGAAAAAGAACTAAACACACTTTTAAGTGGCAAGATTTCAAGATTTGATAGTGTACATAAGTGACCCCAAAAACTCCACCAAAGAACTCCTACAGCTGATAAATTCCTTCAGTAACATGGCAGGATACAAGATCAACTCCAAGAAATCAGTCGCGCTCCTATACACAAAGGATAAGGAAGCAGAGAGGGAAATCAGAGAAGTATCACCTTTCACAATAGCCACAAATAGCATAAGATATCTGGGAGTAACTCTAACCAAGGAAATGAAGGATTTATTTGACAAAAACTTTAAGTCTTTGAAGAAAGAAATTGAAGAGGATACCAGAAAATGGAAGGATCTCCCTTGCTCGTGGATGGGAGGATCAACATAGTAAAAATGGCAATTCTACCAAAAGCAATCTATAGATTCAATGCAATCCCCATCAAGGTACCCTCAAAATTCTTCACAGATATTGAGAGGACAATAATCAACTTTATATGGAAGAACAAGAAACCCAGGATAGCCAAAACAATCTTATACAATAAAGGTACTTCTGGAGGCATTACCATCCCTGACTTCAAATTCTATTACAGAGCTACAGTATTGAAAACAGCTTGGTATTGGCATAAAAACAGAGAAGTCGACCAATGGAATCGTATAGAAGACCCAGATCTTAAACCACAAACCTATGAACACCTGATTTTTGATAAAGGAGCCAAAAGTACACAATGGAAGAAAGAGGGCCTCTTCAACAAATGGTGCTGGCATAACTGGATATCAACCTGTAGAAGAATGAAAGTAGAACCATATCTATCACCATGCACAAAACTCAAGTCCAAATGGATTAAAGACCTCAATATTAATCTGAACACACTGAGCTTGATAGAGGAGAAAGTGGGAAGTACTCTACAACAAATGGGCACAGGAGACCATTTCCTACGTATAACCCCAGCTACACAGACATTAAGGGCAACATTGAATAAATGGGACCTCCTGAAGCTGAGCAGCTTCTGTAAAGCAAAGGACACTGTCACTAAGACACAAAGGCAGGCTACTGACTGGGAAAATATCTTCACCAACCCTGCAACTGACAAAGGTCTGATCTCTAAAATATATAAGGAACTCAAGAGACTAGACTTTAAAAAGCTAATTAACCCAATTAAAAAATGGGGCGCTGAACTGAACAGAGAATTCTCAACAGAAGAAGTTCAAATGGCCAAAAGACACTTAAGGTCATGCTCAACCTCCTTAGCTATCAGGGAAATGCAAATCAAAACAACTTTGAGATACCATCTTACACCTGTCAGATTGGCTAAAATCCAAAACACCAATGATAACCTTTGCTGGAGAGGTTGTGGGGTAAGGGGTACACTCATCCATTGCTGGTGGGAATGCACACTTGTGCAACCACTTTGGAAAGCAGTGTGGCGGTTTCTCAGGAAATTCGGGATCAACCTACCCCAGGACCCAGCAATTCCACTCTTGGGAATCTACCCAAGAGATGCCCAATCATACTACAAAAGCATTTGTTCAACTATGTTCATTGCAGCATTATTTGTAATAGCCAGATCCTGGAAACAACCTAGATGCCCTTCAGTGGAAGAATGGATGAAGAAACTGTGGAACATATACTTGTTAGAATACTACTCAGCGGTAAAAAACAATGACATCTTGAATTTTGCATGCAAATGGATGGAAATAGAAAACATTATTCTGAGTGAGGTAACCCAGACCCAAAAAGATGAACATGGGATGTACTCACTCATAATCGGTTTCTAGCCATAATTAAAGGACATCAAGCCTATAATTCGGGATCCTTGAGAAGATAATAAGAAGGTGTACCCAAAGAAAAACATATAGTAATCCTCCTGGATATTGGAAGTAGACACGATCGCCGGGCAAAAATTGGGAACTTGAGGGTTGGGCGAGACGGGGCCAAGGGAAGATGGGGAGAGAAAAGCGTGAAGGGGAGAATGGGGGGAGCTGGGAGGAATGGGATGCTTGGGATACAGGAAGGGTGGATATGGGAGCAGGGAAGCATATATCTTAATTTAGGGAGCCCTGTGAGGGTTGTCAAGAGACTTGACCCTAGAGGGGTTCCCAGGTTTCCAGGGAGACGCCCCCAGCTAGATTCTTGGGCAGCTGAGGAGAGGGAGCCTGAAAAGGCCAGTTCCTATAGCCATACTGATGAATTTCTTGCTTATTACCATAGAACCTCCACCTGGCAATAGATGAAGAAAATGACTGAGCCCCACATTGGAGCACCGGACTGAGCTCCCAAGGTCCTGATGAGGAGCAGAAGGAGAGAGAACATGAGAAAGAAAGTCAGGACCGTGAGGGGTGCGTTCACTCATGGAGATGGTGGGACAGAACTAACGGGAGATCACCAACTCCAGTTGGAATGGGACTGATGGAACATGAGACCAAACCGGACTCTCTGAATGTGGCCGACGGTGGAGGCTGACTGAGAACCCAAGGACAACGGGGCTGGGCTTTGATTCTTCTGCATGGACGGGCTCTGTGGGAGCCTTCTCAGCTTGGTCGATCACCTTCCTGGACCTGGGGGGAGTTGGGAGGACCTGGTCTTAACATAGAGTAGGGAACTCCGATGGCTCCTTGGCCTGGAGAGGGAGGGGGGTATGGGTGGAGGGGAGGGGAGGGAAGGGGGAGGAGAAGGGGAGGAGATGGAAATTTTAAAATATAAAAAAATAAACCAAAAAATGGGAAAAAAAAGAAAAAAAGAATCAGTGAGTTTGAAGGAAGACAACTGAAATTTTCAATCATGCGAACACAATGAAAGATTGCAGTGAACAGAGCCCAGGAATTCATGAAATGCCTTCATGTAGACACATAGATGCATTAGGATTCAAGGGGGAAGATTATTCAAAACATAATGGCTCAAATGTTTCCAAATCCTATGGAAGACAAATGCAAGCACATATAAAAGCCACTAAACTGTAAGTAAGGGGAGACAAAGGACACTGCCCTGCTCCCACCTCCACCAAGACTGTCTGAGGCAGAATCTTGGAAGAGACTAAGACAGTGATTTCACATAACAGGGACCCACAGCAAGATTGGGAGTTCATCGCTCTGCAGGAACTGTGAAGCCAGAGTTAGTGGAACTGAAATGGTTAGAACTCTCCTATTTGATAATTCTATGTCTGCTCAGTTATCCTCCACTAAGAAGGGAGAAATTTCAGATACTCCCAAATCAATGAAAGTTGGAAGGTTTTGATACAGTTGAGCTTTTCTGGTCGGAGCCGACACGAGTTCTGCTTCCTGTAAAGACCCTAGAGGATGACTGTGAGGTCTCAGCGGGCACATAGACTGAAAGGAACTTTGGTTTGCATTGTTTGTTTTGTTGTTTTTGTTTGTTGTCATTGCTGTTCTTAGTTTCAGGGTCTTACTACTAAGCCCTGGTTAGCCTGGAACTTTCTATGTAGACCATTCTGACCTAGAACTCACAGAAAAAGGCCAAGATCTACCTGCCCCTGCCTCTGCCTCCAAATGCCAGGATGAAAGATGACAGCCACCACACCTGGCCTTCCATTTTTATTTTGACCTAATCCCAGAGTTAGTGAAAAGTTGGCAAAAGAGATACAAAATTTTCATTTCATTTTGGTTTTTGTTTTTTTAATGCCCTGTCTCATTTGGTAGTAGATGGCCCCAAAACAATACCTCTCCCGTCCCTAAACAGTCTGTAATTACTACAAACAAGGATAGTCCTACTTTGTGATCATCAAAATTGTTAGGTTTTAACTCATAAATTCTATCACGTAATCTACAAACCTCAAGTTTCAACAATGCTACCAAAATTACAGCAAAAACAAAATGCACCAAGATCGTGTTCTCTTTTTGTGTTGCTGTCTTTATGATCTGCAGTCTAGCCAGATCCTCTATAGTTCCTTGAATCTCAAAATCTGGGCATTTGGTAAATTTTAGGCCTGTTAGTTCATAGACTACTCCCCAGTTTGAACTGGTGGAAATTATGCCATGATTTGAGCTTTGGCAGGAATACAATGATGTGACACAGGGCTCATCCCGTCAGGTCAACTAATTTCATTCTTCCTGTGACCATCCATGCTCATTCTGACTTGATTGACACCTGTCTATAGACATCTCCTTCGTAAAATTTCTCTTTCACCTTTTTGCCTAATAAACACTTTGTGGACAGGTATATCATGTCTGAGACTAATCTATTTCTATTCAAAATTTGACCCATTAACATAGACATCTATTGGATAAATTAATTATCACTATGGTGACAGATAAATGATGACTTGGAGTGCCACCATTCCTTCTGTCTTTATCTGTGATAGGAGATCTATTCATGCACATATGTGTGCCAGTGTGGACTAACAGACTTCTGTTTTGTTCAATGGATTTCTATGGTTACACCATTATTATTATTTTAATGCTCAAATGATTGGAGTTTTGATGAGTGGATCTTGCTCCAAGTTGACATCTGTGTTCCTTTGACATGGGTCCTCATTCATTGAGAAGTTATAATGTTTTGGACAAAATAGGTCCCAGGCTATCTGACACAACCCTAAAACAATTCTTCCTCTAAAGGCCTTGTTATTTTAAACCAAACCCAGACGAGAGCTGAGCGTCTCATTAGTGGAGATGGTAAGGAAATAGTCACACATATATACATTTCACAATACACATTCTTTATTTTAAGATAATGGTTTTATTTATTCTTTGAAATTTTCATATATTTTGATTACATGCATTCCCTTCCCCCAGCTCCTCTCAGATCCTCCCCACCTCCCTAAACACCCAACTTTACATTCTTTCTCTTTAAAAAAAAATACACGAAAGCTATCTAATCTGTGTTGGCTGACCTCTCCTGAGCATGGGACTTGTATTATATTTATTTTGATACCTATACATATATTTATCTTTCTCCATATTTGATTGAGAATTCCTTTCTCAATCAGGCAGAAGTCCTGGTTAATTTCCTGAGGTTGTCGAGGCTGCAATCTCTAGCCCCCACCCCCACCTCTATGCAGATGCTGCATCTACCTCATTTTAGGCCTGAAAATTCACTTGACATCACCACTACCACCCCTCATAGATGCCCTTCTCCTTCCACTTGGGAACCCATGACCCCATCCTATACCACCATAACTAATCCCCTCCCAGTGCAGACAACTTCCTGACCTCTGTTGGGACCTAAGTTGTGTGAAAAGGAACCCCTTTCCAGTGCTTGCCTGTCCCACCTACTAACGGCTCTTTCTGAATGCTTAGGAAGAAAGAAAGGGATATTTTTAGTCTCCAAATTCAAGCGCACCTTCCTCATTTGATCCTAACAAGTGGCTTATTAATGACTAAGTCACGACTTCTCTTTGACCTATATTACACTCTAGGGATTTAATATAAAATGGGGCATGTGGATAATGAGAGATTTAAAGGCATAAACTACTCTGTCATAAGAACGATGTCTAAGTAAATCACGAGATGTCATCTCGTGCTCCTGTGCCCAAATGCTAAATGTCCTATTAGAAAGGACTTTCCCCAGGGAAAATTCCACAGAGAGGAAAGCTGCGGGCTGTCTTTAAACCGAGTCTCTTTTTCAGTTTATATTCTAGATAAGGACAGCTTTTTTCAACATTAGCTTACCGGCCTAAAGAAGTTACCTCCTGGGAGCTCATTTTGTTTGTTGACTGACCATGCACCCATGACCACTGATGCAGCTCATTAAAAGTTTTGACCAGCTCACTAGTCTCCTAGCTCTCTAAGAGGTCTGGTGGCTTCCCACAATTGTATGTCCCCCTTAACCACAAAAACTGTTCTCAGACAGACTATGTTTATGCTTAGTACTAACAAGCTAAGTCCTACTTTTGTGTAATTATATTTCTTAATACTTAAAATAATACTGACTTTGCTGTAGTAAAAAAAACTATTTACTAGAAACATAAAGGGACACCTGGAAATTCTTATTTAATAACAGAACAACCATGTGTCAGATAGGAGATGAAATATAAATATCCTTATTTTCAAATAGGCTTATATTTTTGAGTAATTCATATATGAGCACTGCATTTACATCACTATTGTCCCTCCCTCTCCTAGTTTCAACTCCTCCCTCCCCTTCCAATTTCACAGTTCCTTTCATTATTATTGTTACATGCATATGTATGCATCATCATCATCATCATCATCATCATCATCATCATCATCATCATTGTCGTCATCGTCATCATTTTATGTTCTGGCAATGCTTAAGCATGCATGGATAGCCCATTTATGGCAGTTTTCCAGTTGTTCCTATCCCGGGCAGTCTTAGATGCTTGTGTTATTGTCATACATAAGGTTCTCCAGTCTTCCTTTATACTGTCTATCCAGCATTTTTTGGGGTCTTCCTCTTCACCTTATCTCATGGAGTCCTCCAAGCAGTGCCATCATTCATTCTCATAACATGGCAGAAGGTTCCTTTGCCGTATCCTGTAGTTTACTTCCTTCTGTAGGTGGAGATGTTTCTTAATGTCAATTGTGCAGTCTATCTTTTCGTGTGATGCCTAGAATCCTCCTGAGACATGCCATCTCAAACACATCCAGCCGCTGTTCTGAGGAGCATTTCATTGTAAAGAAGTCAGCCTAAGACAAGTGTCTTATATACTTGTAATTTTTTTGTTGTTGTTATGTCTCTTGCTGACCAAACTTTTCCTAGTGTCTGGAATGCTATATGTACACCTGCATATATAACCTATAGAATTTATTTAGCTTTGCCACATGTAAAAGAATGAAAGTAGAGGCATATTTATCACTTAGCACAAAATCAACTCCAGATGGATCAAAGACCTCAATGTGAAATATGACATGTAAAATGACTAGAAGAAAAAACAGGCACCACCCTCCAAGATACAGGCATAAGAAAGGACTTTCTGAATAGGATCTATTTGTACAGGAATTAGGCCAATGATTGACACATGGTACCTCATAAAATTAAAAAGCTTCTGTAAAGCTAAGGAAACAATCAAGTCAATAGGAAGCCTAAAGAGTGAGAGAAAAATCTTTCCCAGTTACATATCTGTCAGAGATTAAAATCCAGAATATATAAGGAATTCAAAAGACAAAGAGTCAAGAAAACAAATGACAGAACTGAGAACTGAGCAGTGGGTCTGAACACAGAGTTCTTAAACAACAGGAAATAAAAATGGATAAAAAATCTAAAATGTGTCCAACACTCTTAGTAATTAGGAAAATGCAAACTCAAACTATTTTGAGCTTTCATCTTACTCTGCTTGGAATGGAAACAACTTGAAAACACATTGTTGAGGATGTAGGGGAAGAGGATCAACCCCTCATTCACTGCTTGTGAGATTGCTAACTGGTACAGCCACTCCGGCAACTAGTGTAGAGAATTACCAAAAAGCTAAAAGTAAATCTACTATATGACCCAGTTATAGCACTCCCTGGCATAAACCCAAAGGACTTATTATCCTATCCACATATACTTGCTCACTCGTGTTGATGTCTACTCTGTTTACAATAACTAGGAAATGGAGATAACCTTAATATCCTCCAACAGATGGAGAAGGCAAATGTGGCACATATACACTATGGAGTAATACTCATCTGTAAAGAAAAATGACATCATGGAATATTTAGGTAAATAGATGAAAGCACACATATTATACTGAGTGAAGTTACCCTGATCCAGAAAGACAAACAGTGCACGGTCTCTTTTACTGGTGGTACCTAGTTCTGAATCCTTTGATCTAAGTACATGACCTGACTAACAGCCACTATCTTCAGTGACCCTAACGAGCTCTGAGGACACTTTAGGATGCAAGAAAATAAAGTAAGATTTATTCTAAATCCTTTTGTTCCAAGAAGAATCCATCTCAGAAACTTTGACTTACACATCAAATGAGGATGTTGCTCTTGTGTTAGATGTTGCAGTTTGTGCTTTACTACATCTTATTATTTCTTCTTTCAATGAGCATTGTTACATATATGTATACCTACCACCTCGAGTTTTTAATCATAAAAACCCTATTGCCCATTTTAGTGAACCAAATTCTATATCTGCTCACCATAGAAAAGGAAAATATAAACATTATCTTACATGCAAATAATGTGCCTTGGGCATTGGACACCAAGAACACATTTAATAGACAACTGGCCCTATTTTCTAATGATCGCTGAAAGTTTACAAACAAAATAATCTAAAATCAAAGCTCTTGTTTTGCTCTTATCCATGTATTTGTAAAGATGTCTAACACAAGGTTACCTAGGGCTGGGAGTAAAGTTTAACATAGTTCTTTCCTGGACGATACAAAGTTTAAAACTCTAAAGAAAACAAACAAATAAGCAAACAAACAACCAAAAGAGCAACCATCTTACTTGTAATATAGCTTTGTAATAGACTTTGGAAAATATCTCTGAAAATACATTTGTCAAGGCCACTGGCTTATCAGATTTTTCTTTAATGTCTGGAGTTTTATAGCTATTTTTAAACATCTCTTAATACAGATTATGCGTCTGAGAGCAAGCTCTTAGTTCAGTATTAAGTTTTCCACCAGGTATGTCTTAGAATGAAAAAAGCATTATTTTCTAGGAAGAATAATGGTCCTTCCTGTGGCACAATGGGGCAAAGTGTTTCATTGTTCTTGCTATTTTGAATTTCAAAACAAAAGTCCTTATTACACCATAACCTGCCTGATCATCTAGTAATATGGCTCTGAACTCAGTCAGCAGCACAGACTGGCTGCACCCGGTTTATGACTCAGGTATTCACTGTGAATCTCAGTGCTGCTAATCAGTTTGCAGAAGTTCATGTGAGACAAACAGTGCTGTGCAAGGCATATGGGATGGGCGTGCTATTCATCCAGAGCTGTGCGTGCTCTGAAATGGGCGTGCTATTCATCCAGAGCTGTGCGTGCTCTGAAATGGGCGTGCTATTCATCCAGATCTGTGCGTGCTCTGAAATGGGCGTGCTATTCATCCAGAGCTGTGCATGCCCTGAAAATCAAGCCTTGGGTAACTCAAACCACGAGGGCATTACAGACTCGGACTTTACAGTAACTTTGAAATTAAATCAGCCAACTTTGTTGAGCTTCAGTTTTCAGAATGCCAAATGAAATAAAATTTGTTGATTCAATTCATATTCAGTGAACTGCTATGTTCAAAGCAATAATTCTCCAGAATAGAATGAGGCACAGCCTTGATCGTAAGGACTCTGCCTATCCACATATGTTTCTGAGTGTCTTAACTTACCTATAAGACCAAATAAATTGTGTAATAAATTTAAAAATAAAGAAATTCACAGGATCTTGGAGCACAAGTTGGGACACAGGAAGGAAAGGAGAGAATGTCTCAGAACAACATTGAGATATCCTGGAATACTGTCATCAACGTCACAGGCTTAGAAGTTCAAACATGACAAAGTACAGAATTCACCTTCGAAGTGAAAAGCAGCTGTTCAGATGAGGGACGCACTGTGTCTTGGGCTACCGCACAGAAACAACCGGCTTGGTAAACATGGGAATTTTCCATGTTACACAACAGAGAAAAAGGAGGCAGAAAAGTAATTGATCTTTGGGTTGAATTATGTCATCCAGGACCTCCCTCAGTTCTTGCCTTGCTCAGCTGTGCCTTCTTCAGGAGAACACCTTGGTCACAAAGGTGAACAAAGACCTTTTGGGCATCATGATAAGACACACGGAATCTCAAGAACATCCTTCACGTGTCTCCTGCTTACCTCTAAGGATGAGTGACCTTGAAGTGATCTTCGGGGATCCTTGAAGATCTCCTCTCATTCAAAATTCTGGACTTGGACATGTGTCTCTTCATAAAACAATCACTAACAGAGGCTAGTCAGTGGCCTCTCAGAATAGCCTTAACCATTTGGGATGCTGCCTGGCCTGCTGGATAAATTACATATAAACATATGCACATGTGATCTGGGGCTAAACTGGGTGACTCAGTAGCCGGGAGGGTCATCTGCCAAATTAACTGAAAGATATTAATTTGTTTTCCTACTCTCAACTCAGAAAGGCAAACCTGTTGGAAAATGATAAAAATCATGATAGATCCTTATTCGCTTCTAGGAAAACTTACCAAAATCTACCAGCTTCACCCCACCTTCGGCAGTCAACAGAATGTTATTCCCTTTGACATCACGGTGGATAGTTTTGTTGTTATGAAGATGTTGAAGTCCCTGGAAGGTGAAAATTATATAATTATTGAAAAGAGAATAAAACAAAGAAACATTTTTTAGGCAGTGCACTTGTGCAGAATCAATACCAATGTTAAAATCAGCATTCAAATACTAAGGTTTTACATTGAGTTAGTCAAACCTAAATGTATTATTTCCAACTTGGACTATATAGAAAGTCACAAAAAAGAGCACACTTCTCAGCTTTCCCCCAAAATCTCTACACTTTTTAATGACATTTGCAGTAATTTCTTTGCGCGCGCACGGTGTGTGTGTGTGTGTGTGTGTGTGTGTGTGTGTGTTTGTGTGCATGTACACATGTGCATGTTCAAGCATGCAGAAATCAGAGAACAACTTGTGGGAGTCAGTTTTTGTTGGCCAAGTTTTCTGTCTCATGTGGTCCTGCAATCATTCAGTCCCAAAGGAAACACACAGAGGTCTACATTAATTATAAGCTGATTGACCTATTAGCTCAGGCTTCTTATTAACTCTTATAAAACTTATATTAGCCCATAATTCTTGTCTGTGTTAGCCACGTGGCTTGGTACCATTTTTGGTGAGGCAGTCACATCTTGCTATCTTGCTTCCTCTGTGTCTGGGTGACGACTGCAGACTAGACTCCCTCTTCTCAGCATTCTCCTGTTCTCATCACCCCGCCTCTACTTCCTGCCTGGCTACTGGCCAGTCAGCATTTTATCAAAATACAGTCGATAGAGTACAGACCACTGTCGTACAGCAAGTCTTCTTCCGCTGTATGGGACCTAGGATCAAACTCAGGTCGTCATATCTGACAGCAAAGCACTATTACCTGCTGAGCCCTCTTGCTGGCCCTCTAGTCTTAAAAAATTGTTGATTCCAAAAAAGAAAATATTCTAAATACACTTATTTAAGATAGTGGCATCATAAAAATATAACTACTAAAAATTATATTCTATATTTATCTATAAAATTTAAAATAATACCTAAGAGTAGAAATCAGAAGCCCATCAAAACAAAATTGTCTTCTAATGAAAAACCCAAATTGTCCATGCTGAACACCCAGACTGCATGTGACCCTGTATTAGACAATACTAATGTTATAATTTTTAAGTAGGATCTACATTTTTATTTAGATAGAACTACTTTCTAATTATTGTACAAAGAATTCAAGTAGCCTTACCATTAGTGCTTCATGTAAAATATATGCAATTATAGGCTCACTCATTCTCTCTCCCCTCTTCAGAAATCCTTTCACAAGCTCCGTCACCGACCCTCCATTGCACAGCTGGAAGTGAGCATGTCAGATGGACATTAAAATGAACAAAATGTTTTAAAATTCTTACCGTAAAGGGTTTCCTTAAAATGCTTCAAAAAATTATCCCGGTATCCTGTTGTACATCATCTTATAAATGACTTTCATTATTTTCATGAAATCACAAATGAAGTGAACAAAGAGACTTGTAATTACATATGACTGATAACTAGAACACAGGTTTCATCTAAATTAATTTTTAGAATAGAATTTTCTGCTTAACTTTAAGGATAAAAATTATGATTCTACAAATTTAGGATGTAAGCCTTAAAAGCAATACTGACTTCTGATATTTTAATTACTGTAGAAGGAGTGGCAAGGGATTGGTCAGCTTCCCCATCAAATTACTGTAGTTCAACATTGTCAATGGATATAAATGAACATCTTTTTTTTTTTTTTTGGTTTTTCGAGACAGGGTTTCCCTGTAGTTTCTAGAGCCTATCCTAGAACTAGCTCTTGTAGACCAGGCTGGCCTCGAACTCAGAGATCTGCCTACCACTGCCTCCTGAGTGCTGGGATTAAAGGTGTGCGCCACCACAGCCCGGCTATAAATGAACATCTTAAAAAGAAATAAACCTCCTTTTAGGCAAAATTGCTAAGTACACATAAGTAAGTATGGCAAATAGAACCCTCGGAACCAATCTGGAATATTACACTGCCTCTGCTCTCCAGCGTCCTCCTTCTCTGCACACGAAAGCAGGGAGAATCTGAACCAACAAAAGAAAAGAATATGGTGGAGAAACTTTTCATATCAGGGCTCTGCAAAATTAGGTAACATTAAGTCACACTGAAACTTTCAAAGGAGGCACCAAGTCTGCATTCCAGACCAACCCTGATATGGCAGTGGATGGAGGAGAGAGGTAACTTGGTTCTGGACCACGACAACATCGCAAGAATGCATGGATTCTGCAAGTCCTTGATCCCTGATGTTGAACACTATGGACTGCTTTCAACCTCGCCCTCCTCCCCTGGCTCTTGTCTGTGGCCTTCTTCACCACCTGCTTCTGAGTCATTGCATCACTGCCTGGGAATCCACAGAGCCACCGTTCCGAGCTCTAACTCATGCACAGGCTGAGGAGAGGAGTGGAAGCCAAGGCATCTTTAGCATTGTAACTTGAAATATTGAACACCTCTTTCCCCAACGTCTTTTCTAACATTTTGAATTTTACTGGGATGCTAAACCCGTCTGGATTAGATAGTAACAGACATGATGCATTCAGAATTTGCTGGATCCTGGGTCCATTTCTAACACTTTTACATGAATTATCTGTGAACCTCACCATTTGGGGAAGCAAGCATCATCATTTCCCCGTAAAGACGAAGGAATGGAGTCACATTCATAACTCCTTTCTTTCTCCAGTCAAATAAAACTTCCAGCTAATTCAGGAGTGTGGACAGCCCAGCATGGCAAGGCCTCTGCTTTCTTTTGTCTCAGGAAGATGAACACAGTGTAAGTAACTGCTTACACTTACACTTACAGGGTCAGGCTGCTTCCTCCACAGGCTGGCAGATTGTCTTACAAAATTATTCTCAAACAGCTCAAAAGAAACTGAGTACTTTAAAATGCCTGGCCATTCCTTTACAACAGTGGTTCTCAGCCTTCCTAATGCCGCGACCCTTTAATACAGATCCTCATGTTGTGGTGACCCCCAACCATGAAATTAGTTTTGGTGCTACCTCATAACTGTAATTTTGGCACTGTTATGAATCACAATTTAAAGATCTGTGCTTTCTGATGGTCTTAGGCGATCCCTGTGAAAGGGTCATTTGAGCCCCCAAATGGGTCATGGCCCACAGGTTGAGAACTGCTGCTTTATAAGGACCAAGGCATTAGAATTAGTTAGTAATATTATGAAAAACAATGCTAAAGACTCCCTCCCTCCCCCTCCCCCCCCTCCCTCCCTCCCTCTCTCCCTTCCTTCCTTCTTTACTTTCTTGTTGTGAAATATTAGTTTAAGATGTGTTGTATTCATTTATGCTGTAGAATATTTGTTTAATGAAGCAAAGATGTGGTGCATTCTTTTATGTTGCATTTGTTTAACTCTGTGAAGCTGTATTTCTTTGCCTGCCTAAAACACCTGATTGGTCTAATAAAGAGCTGAATGGCCTATAACTATGCAGGAGCGGGAAATGGGCGAGGCTGGAATGCAGAGAGAATAACTAAGAGGAGAAATCTAGGGAAGGAAGTGAGGAGTAAGAAAAGGAGACGAGGATGACAAGGTCCAGCCACCAGCCACGCGGTCAGCCATGGAGTAAGAAGGGAAAGAAAGATTAAAAAGTGCAGAGGCAAAATGTAGTTAAAGAGAATGGGATAGTTTAAGTTAGAAAAGCTGACTAGGAACAAGCCAAACTAAGGCCAGGCATTCATAACTAAGAATAAGTCTCCATGGATTTATCTGGGAGCTGGGTGGCAGGCCCTCGACGAGTAAAAAGAAAACAACTATGTTTCCTTTCTTTTTTTTCTCCTCCTCTTTTCTTCTTCTTTTGCAATGTGTAGTTCCTTCTGGGGCTGTCTTTTGTGAAAGAAATGTAAAAGCTGTCCAGAAAGAGGAAAGGCTCTTAGGTAGTACTGTTGGAGTATGCCTATAACTAAATCTGTCGGGACCACACACTTGCATGGAGGCCACCTGTATACAAAAGTACGTTCTCAAGCACATCTACACAGAAGTGCGTGCTCAGCCTCAGACTGCGGCCACTCCCGTTTTAACACTACACCGTGGCTAGTATTTCAAAACAGCTAATGTTACCCTCTTCTTTCTGTCTTTGAAAGCTTCCTTCTTGTCTCAACCTCTTTGAATATTCCTGTATTTCCTCTTGTAGTTGCATTCCCATTGTAGGCTATATTGTTTTAAAATGAAAAATGAGCATTTAGAGAAAATCTCAGCTAATTGTCTTGTTGAGGTTGACATCACTGTGTAAGGAAATAATTTGAAGTCTGCCTTCTTTGAATCAGCATAGTGAATTTCAGGTCAATCCTGAAAAATCTGCAAACCCCAAATTACTCAAAGCTAATAATATCTATTCACTAACTAAGCAAGTAAGCAAAAGCCCAGTTGCTAACACTGTGAATGGTCATACAAATTAATCCACGGTGAATAGAAGTTAATTCCCTTTCCTGTGCATTCTCAGAAACGATTTACTCTTGGTTGAATTTTTCCAACTGGCCCATTTTTATTCTTTCACGGTCTAAACCTGAATATAGTGAAGTTTAGTCATTTTTGCTCCTATTGCCCTCTCATCCCCACCCTTTCTTGTTGAAACCCTTCTTTCCAAGAGGTCACCCTTCTACTCTCATGTCTTCCTTATGTGTGTGTCCCACTGTGTTTAGTTAGAATTGTTTGCATGAGCTCGAGTGGGAGGTTATTTACTGAAGCATGAACAATGGGAGAAAATAACACTCTTCCCCTACAGCCATTAATGGCTAACAGACTTAAGAGCTGAATTTTATATCCAGTATGTTTTTTTTACATAAGTGATGTGCTGACCCAGGAAATACTCTTGACATGATGCAAACAGATATGGAGTCATCATAATAGTAATTACAGTTAAAATGCATTTTAGAAGAATTGCAATTTATTTATTCATGTTCCACAGATCATTATTAGAATATGCAAATTATTATTAGCATATTCAAAGAACCAGGACACCTGTGGTTTTTAAGTGTACTCTCTGGGATACCTCACAATGCTTAGTGATAATGTTATCACTGGGGCTAGGAAGCTGTTGCTGGCATCTAGAGGTTAAGGATGATGCCAACCATCCAAAAGCTCAGAGGATGGCCTTCCACAGTGCAGAATCATGCAGGCCAAAATGTCAACAGTGCCAGGATTAAAATAAATGACAACAACCCGTGGTGATATTTTGCCTATGGCTCTAACAAATAAAGCTTGCCTGAAGAGCGGAAGTTGGATCTAACCACTAGTTAACCATAGAGGTCTGTACAGATAGACAGGAAGTGATATGGCTAGAAGGAGGAATATAAGGCAGGAAGAGGCAGGAGCTCAGCCTTTTTTCAGTTGAAGAGTTAGCAAAGTCAGAGTTGGCTGGGATTTGCTCCTTTGTCTCTTTGATCTTCCAGCATTTACCCTGATGTCTGGCTCCAGGTTTTTATTATTAAGACCAATTAGAACTGGTGCAACAACATCCTAATTAGAGGAATGAAAATCAATTGCATGGATTGTATGTGGACAGGAGGTGCACAGGAGAAACACCTGCAGAGCCTAGAGAGGCTGGCTCCACAGGTGGGGTCTGTCATCACAGGCATATGGTGGTTTCCACCAGGCTGTTCTAGCATATTCACTGTGGTTGTGATTTCTCCTGAAATGCAGAACTGTACTTTAGAGGGTGCAGTTTAGTTTTATCAAATTTTTCTTTATGCCCCTGTCTTAATTCATTACTGGACTGCTTAGGCCTCTCTCCAAACAGATAGTAATACATTTTGTGACCCTCACAAGATGGAAATTATGTCATTTCCCTAGAACTCTACTTAAACTCACGAAACATTTAAGAACAAGTATGTATATTTGAATTAAATCGAGAGAGGTTTTAATGGTAAATAAAGAAAAGTCATTTCATGTAAATATGACCCTGTCCTCAACTGTGCAGGAGTCACTGAGCAAGCTTGCAGAGCGAGTTCCAGAGCTCCACTGTGGAAACCACAAAATGTAGCTCTCAGTAATGATGAAAAGTGAGCTGCTCCCTCTAGAAATGTCAACAGAGCTTTAGAGGAACATGAGATAAAAGACATGACTGCTAATTATAGAAGAATTCTATGAAAGGTCATGATGACCCCTCAAAGATTTCATTATCTTCTATTTTACAGCTTAATAAAACAACATAAACAACTGGAAATATTTCCAGACAATAAAATAATTAAAATAAATAATTACATTAACAGCCTTTACATGTCAAAATTATTAACCACAATTATGTGTCATGGCCTAAACTTCATTACCAACTTGAATAGATATAAAATATAAAATCACACAGAAAACAAACATCTGCATGTGTCTGTGAGGGTATTTCCAGAAAGGTTTAACAGTGAAGGGAAGACTCACCTCAGCATGGCTGACATCATCATGTAGACTATGATCCCAAACTAAATAGGAGGGAAAAAGAGGAAGCCCTTGTGTAGCATTTCTTCTGCCTTCTTCCTGACTGGACACCATGTGAGCAGTCACCTCAGCCTCTCTGCTTCCTGACTGTGGACACCATGTGAGCAGTAACCTCAGTATCTGTTTTCTGACTGGACACCATGTGAGCAGTCATCACAGTCTCTCTGCTTCCTGACTGGACACCATGTGAGCAACTACCTCTCTCCCACCACCATGCTTTTCCCACAACTGTCCCCTCAACCTGTGAGGCACAATTCCTTCCTTAACTTACTTTAGTATTCCATTTTGTTATAACAAGAAAAGTAGTTACCTTCTTACCCAAAGCATAAAACACACAAACTATCTGAAAATAAAAATACAGAAATCTAAAGCAAATAAGCAATTTTACACTTCAAATTTAAATTTTGTTAAGTTTCATCTGATAAACTCCATAAAAGAACCTGAGTTACTTAATCAATTAAGACAGTGATTTTTCATATAAGATCTATAGTTATTTATCACATAATTTCTATTAGCTAAGTATTTCTTAGAAACAATTAAAACTGTTTTCAAAAAACATGGTCACTTGTTTTTTTTTCCAGATAAATGTTTAGAACAAACAGACTCAAAATCACTATTTGATAGGAAAGGAATAGAGTTATGAAAATCAGATTGTTAAATTTTATTTAGAGATAGAGTATGCTTGAAAACACCAGGAAATTTATTTCCCTTAATTTTTATTTCATTGATATTTTATACTATACCATAGCATGTCATGAAATTTTTCATATTTAGAAAACAATTATAATGAAAAATACAGAGAAGGGTAACATTAAAATCAGGCCGAATCTCTCCACTTGGGGCACAAGTACAGAGATCTCCTCCTGGGGGTCTCTTTCTTAATCTGGACACAGTAGTGAAATGGTAGAGAGAGAGAAGGAGGAAATGCCACCTTTTAGGTTTAAGGCCCACTCCACAAGATGGAGCTCATGCCTGGTGTTATAACCAGAGCCTAGAACCTGTGGGTAGACAGGTCCTAGGCCCCAGGGGAGAACCTCAGAGCCTGTGGCCAGATAGGTCCTGGGACTAGGGGAGAACCTCTGACTATTATTCTGCTAAACAGACGAAGTAAACTGACAACAAATGATTTGACGCTACCCATAGATTCATTTGTCTCGCCCTCATGGAGAAGCCGCCTTCTGTAGTGCTGATCAACAGAGGCCCCAAACAGGTCAACAGGCAGAGAACAAACTCGGGAGTGCTCAGCCCTGGCAGGACATCTCCAGCATACTCCCTCTCACCAGGTCACTGGTGACTGTGGTCATATCCACCATTTGGGAATCGCTGAGGAGCTCGATTAGGAGGAATATAAGTTCTCCATAAATCCTTCCTTCCAGATATGTCTAACCTTGATGGCACATTTTCCATCCAAGAAATCCATTTCTCAAGCAGCTTTAGGTAACAGGGTTTAATGTGAGGAACACAAACCTTTATTTTCGAATGAAATGTAAAACAGAAAACAAAAGGAAAGATCTATAGAAACACAGAAATTACCATGGGAATAAAAATCAGTGTCGTACAGATGGCTTTGTAGCTGACTTCCTTAAACAGCCACCAAAAGGAAATTCTGGCACAAATTCTGATTCCTCACTGACAGTAAAGTTTCAAATACTGTCCTGATGAAATGAACTGTCCCCAGTAGTCTAAATGCCGTTCTTGTAAAGATGCAGGGTAAACTTAAAAATGAAACATGACAATTCTTCATGAACAAAAGAATGGATATAGATAAAATGAATCGCAGATATTCTGTAGTCAAATGATAGATCACCAAAATAAAATGTCCTTGTGCGTGGCTTTAAAATAAATAGCACCAGTAGATTGGATGGTGCTATATTAACCTAAGCAATTTCATATCACCAGGAAAGACTGAAAGGGAATTCATGACAGGAGACACCTCCCCCCACAAAGTGTAGCTTTGCAACATAATGTGAAAGCAGAGCCTGGTTTCTCGCTAACCACACAAAATTGGAGCATAATTTTCCTATATCTGAGCTATACTAACTGAGAGCATTCTCAGCCCTTTGGCACACAGATGTGGACTGAAACAGCCAGGACCAAAGGGAGGGCATTCCATAAGCAACACTGCAGTGCTTCTAAGAGAAAACTTTTATAGGTCCTCTGTCCTTATTAAGACAGAAGGTTTTTTTTTTTTTAAGTGAAATTTATGAAAAAGGATGTTAAAATCTGCAGTAAGAAAGTCTTGCTTTCCTGCCTTTGTGTTGTTTTGTTCTCGTGTGCTCTGAGGCCACCTGCTGAGACACACCATGTTCTGCCCTGGGCCACAGCAGCACAGCCTCATTTTCCAGTGCGTCCTCCAGTTTGTGTTCATTTTCTAAAGGCACCGTCAGCCCTCAAGCCTGAGTCTCAGGGGACGTGCACCAACATCAGGGCATGCAGGGGATGAGGTGAGAGAGCACCACACACTTCCACAAGGACTGCGTCATTTTTCGCTGCCATGAACAAGAGTGAGGTTTGCTCACAGCCTCGCCCATTCCTGGCACCATTGGCCTTTGTAAGTCAGCCATTTCAGTAGAAATCAAACAGTATTTCTTTTTGCTTTTAGCTTAACTTTCTCAAAGCCTAAAAGCGTTAAATATATTTATTATCAATGCTTTTGTAAAATCATCATTTATATTTAAGTTGGATGGGTGCATTTTATTGGGTGAGATTTTTATTATCCCTACTAGTTGAAAATATTTAAAGCACGGGAATTGAATTTTAGCACATATTTTCATGGTTGCCCCTCCCCAATGCACACTTTCATTCTAGTAAATGCAACTTCAGTATAAGAATGTTTTGTTTCAGCAAACTTATTTTAACATTTCAACAAACTAGTATTTTGGAACAAACCCCAGCCAGACAAGTGTATGCTCACACAGAACGTCAGACACGTGCTCACACAGAATGTCAGATATGTACTCAGAACGTCAGATACGTGCTCACATAGAACATCAGATACGTGCTCACATAGAATGTCAGATACGTACTAACACAAAACATCAGATACGTGCTCACATAAAATATACTCTTTCCTTCTACTGTCTTTGTCTTCCTTTGTCAGTGTAAGGTGGACTCCAAAAAGAAGTCACTGAAATCAAGTCCCTTTAAAATATTACACAAGATTCTTGCCTTAAAAATGATAGCATAAGAATTCATGGATGCAGTATCTAGTAAATACTCATGAAGCTTCATCCCTAGATGAAGAACTACAGGCAGCTGAGAAACACTGGGAGCAGGAGAAACCATCTTCCTCAGGTAGAGCGCTGAGGGTAGTTGGTTATCTAGAACCAAATGGTCAGTCAATTCAAGAGAATTTTTAAAAAGACCAAACGAAAATTTCATTGTTGAAAAGTAGAGTAGAAGCCGGGTGGTGGTGGCGCACGCCTTTAATCCCAGCACTCGGGAGGCAGAGGCAGGCGGATCTCTGAGTTCGAGGCCAGCCTGGTCTACAAGAGCTAGCTCCAGGACAGGCTCTAGAAACTACAGGGAAACCCTGTCTCGAAAAACAAAAAAAAAACAAAAAAAAAAAAAGAAAAGTAGAGTAGAAACACACACACACACACACACACACACACACACAGAGAGAGAGAGAGAGAGAGAGAGAGAGAGAGAGAGAGAGGAAACAACAGGAGTTCTGAAGAGAGATTAACGGAGGTGAGGAAAGACAAAGAGCGGGCTCTGGCTGGAATTAAGTTCACCGTTTCTCCCTTCCTTGCTGGCTTTTCTTGTTTTACTCCCTTTCCAACTGCTATTTAAATATGACTGATTATTTTACCTTGGTGCTATCCTACCAACTGTATGTCTGTTTTTGCGGTTTTAGTATGCTGCAGGACTCACAGCATGCTCAACTTCTCACAGTCTGTTTTAAAGTGGTATGCGGCTACACACAGCATACATACTTCAAACCTTTTCCCCTCTCCCTCTGCTGCTACTGTCATGCATTTTAACTCTCCCTTATGTGGATAAGCTAGCAATATACATTTATAACCATGCTTTTAAGAAGTGATTTTCCTGAAACAGACTATAAAATAAAAGTCAATAATGTTATATTCACCCTCATATTTCTCTAGGTCTGAATTTTTACCTGGAACCATATTCTTGCAGCGTAAAATGATGTATTTGACATTTTAAAAAGTTTTGTTACATCTATCTATCTATCTATCTATCTATCTATCTATCTATCTATATTCTATCTACCTCCCTATCATTTATCTATCATCTATGTGTGTGTGTGAGTGTGTAATGTGAAAATGTGTGCGTGTGTGTGTGCATCGTGGTTTGTTTGGAGTTCAGAGAACAGTTTGAGTGGGTGAGTGCTCTCCCTTTACCAAGTGGTGGGTCTGGAATTTGAACTCAGGCCATCAAGCTTGGCAGCAGGCACTTTTATCCACAAAGCCATCTCACTGGCCTGCTTTTATCTTTCTTTACATTTATTTTATTACCAATCTTAAAAAATGCTTGACTTAATGTTTTATTGCTATGAAGAGACATCATGACCACAGCAACTCTTATAAAGGAAAACATTTAACTGGGGCTGTCATATAGTTCAGAGGTTTAGCCCACTATCAGCATGGTTGGAAACATGATGACATGAAGCAGACATAGTACTGGAGAAGCAGCAGGAAGAGAGTGGCACTGGGCAAGGCTTGAGCATCTAAACCTCAAAGCACATCCCCAATGGCATACTTTCTCCAACATGGCAACACCTACCCCAATAGGGCCACACAGCCTAACTCCTTATGGGCCTGTAGGGGCCAATTTTATTCAAACCACGACAATGCCTATTTCTGTTTTACCTTAATTCATGAATATTTTCACTGTTCTAAGATGACATCCTTTTACTTCGAGTGCTTCATGCATGTCATTCTGTGGCATCTTAGGAAATGTCAGGGGTCACCTTAATCTGCGACACCTCTGTGAAGTGCATCCTTTTCTGCTCTGCTCATGATTCTCCTCATTACCAGATTTTGGTATTTTGGCTTTGATGACTCTTAGTATAACTTTCTTAGTTTACTTGATCTCAGTACGGACAACTGTGACGCTCCTGTATTTGGGTCCATTCATCTTTCCGCCCACATATCTAGTCCAAAGGTAACCTCAATTGTTGGGCTTAATTTTTTAATAGAGACTGTTGTTTCAACTCTAGAGGTTCTCCTTAGTTCTTTACAGTTTCTATTTATTTTAGTATTGTTAATTTTCTTTATTTCTTTATGTTTATAACAGCATTGCTGTTCTAACTTGCTAATCCCAGTGCCTCTGTCTGCTGATCACATTCCCTTCTGACTGCTTCACATTTTCTTGTGCTTTCATATATATATATATATATATATATATATATATATATATATATATATATATATACACACACATATAACTTAAAACTGGAACTTAACTTTGCCAATGTTATATTACTGACTTTCTGGGTTTTGTTGTCTTACATGAATGAACACTAAATTTTATTCTTGAAAGCAGCTAATTAACTTATAGATTGATTAAAGCCTTCCAGGAAGCTCTTATTTTAAGATTTTAAGACTAGCTTAACCTTCCCCCCAATGGACAACTTTCTGGGGTTCCTCGCAAGTGTTTCAGGTACAGCCGGTCAGAACTTGGGCATCTCACCATGCAGCAAACCCGCCCTGTGCAGACTGCAATCTTACAGCTGTTCCTCCTCTGGTTTGTTCCCCGTGCACATCTGCACACTGTATTCTATACACATTTAGCGTGGCTTCCAAACACCTTCTTACATGGGTTTAATTGCACAGATTGCCTTTCTGGAGGCAGTTTCTGCACCAGTTCCTCTTCTCTTTGCTCTCTAACCGAGCTTTGCAGTTAGGCAAAACGTCTCTGATCTCCGCATTCACCGCTTCTCTAGGCACTCTGATCGTGACAGCAGCAACTTCGGGGAGGAGAGATCCAAGTTGGCTCAGGGCTGAGAGGGCGTATTCATCTGGAAAGGAAGGCGTGGAGTGTGGCATGGCTTCTCACACAGCACCACAAGAAGCTAGTGATCTGGAGGAGATGTGGGCTGAGCTGTGATCCCGAAGGTTCCCTGACCACCACCTGACCTAGCGGCGGTCCCTACTTGTTAACAGTTCCACAGCTTCCCTGTGCAGTTCTGCCTGGTAGAGACCAGGGTCCACACAGGTGAGTTGGTGGGGGCCTGTGGTGTAGGACTTGCCTCGGAGAAAGAAGAGGTGATGATCATGTTCAGCATTTCCCACTGTTTGAGAAATGTTTTGTCCAGTTTTGTGCAGTTATTCTGTTTGTGTATGGAAGACTGTGCCCGGACACAAGCACATCATGGCCAGAGCAGAAATCTCTGCTTCTTTCTCTGCAGACTGGAGAACACGGAAGAGTATTTTTTACACTTTCCTTGGGTAAGAAACACATGGCTATGGTGGCACACAGCTTCAATCTCAGCATTTGGAAGGCCCGCCTGGTCTACACAGTGAGTTCCAGGACAGCCAATGCTACATAATAGAGAGACCACCCTGCCTCAGAATAAATAAATAATGAAATAGCTCCCAGACTCCACTCACGGATCTTCTGCTCCATCGGTACAAGCGGCCCACACTGCTATAGTTCAGTGACTCGGAGGATACTCACAAAGGACAGGGCTCCTGCAGCCATGATTCTGTATTCTGTCAGCAGGTTAAAATGACAGGCCTCCCTTGTCCCTCCTTGTCAAAGGTCTTCTCTTGTATTCTCTATTAATATGTCTATTTATACTCTCCATATTACTAGCAATAAACATTAGTTTTTGCTTTAAATCCTTCCCTCACCATTACACTGATGATCTCTGATGTAAGTTCATCCTGCTCCCTGCCGAGCACTGAGAAGCTGCCATGCCGTCATGACCAATGCAGGAAACAGATGAATAACTAGATTCAAGTTCTGTAAGGGCAACCATGCATATGCACACGTGTGCAGTGGCAGGGCAGCCTTTCCTGTGGTATAGAAAGGGTCTGCCCAAAGTGTCATGTGTTTTGATAAAATGTGTTAATATATTGAATTGTAGATGCTAAACAGGTGATAAAACAATTATGAAAACAGACACTATCTAAGAGGCATTTCCTTTATATTATTTTTTCATTTATTTTATATCTCTATTGCAATTTTTACTCCCTCCTTTCCTCTTGCTCCCTCTCTCCCAAACTCCCTCCCCTTTATTCTCCCCCATCCACTCCTCCTCAGTCTCCATTCAAAAGGAAGCGGCCTCCTATGGGCATGGCGCATGAAGTTGAGGCAACACCAAGCTCCTCTTCCTGCATCAAGACATTTCCTAATATGCACTCAAGTACCATGTGGTGCATCATGTGACATTTCTAGCATGTAGGCAGTGCTTTAGGTGTACTATTTACAACTGATCTCTTTGGAATGTACTTTGGAAACACCAATCACTAAATCAAATACAGAACAGTTCTCTCAGTATAAGATGTTTACAGTTCTTGGGGGAACACCATCACACATTGGGACTTCATAACTAAAACCTATGACAAGGGAAAACAATGTATCAGTTGAAATGCTTTGGTGCACATAAAGTCTATTAATCTATCAATTAACATCAGAGTTCCTGAGGCACTATGAGCCGGCACTCCTGAGCAAGCAATAGTGATTCTGGCAAGCACTGACTTATACAACAGGCAAGAAGAACAAGTGAGACTTACATATATTATTTATGCATTTCTAGGACAAGCAGCATAAAGGAGGACACTTAGGCTGTTTTCCCATCTTGCTCTTTAAACAAAACCTTAAATGAAATGACTTCAGGTAATTGCTGTCTATTCTCTTGCAGGCACACAAAATAGCAGCCTTTTAGAGGCAAGCTGGGAACGGTTTTCAGCCCCCGGAGCACGAAAGGAGTCATGCTGCCAGTCTGCTGCTCCACTGCGATTGTGAGCTGCCAACGGGAAGAGGGAACAAAGCTGGGCTCTCAGAGGAGGGCAGGAGCTGGCTTCCACACCTGCCCGGCTTTCTCTGATCCAGAGGAAAGACAGCCCTGGCTTGTCACCCCTTCTAGTCACATAACATTAGTGTGTTAATATGGAACACATTGAAAATCCTCGTTCTCTCTGTGTTCTTTTCATCATCCTGTAGTTTCCCCCCCTCAAGACAGACCTTGCATTACTCTCTAGATGTAAGGATAAGAAAAAACAGAATAACCAATAATGCCTGACACATGGCTTATGAAGACCATTTCAGTGATCTACAGTGAACATTTGAGAGGCTTTGTAACTATTTGCTGAAATTTTTTTTTTTTTTGTGCTTTCAAACACCACCTGTAATTGCCAGTCTTTGATCTCCTGAAAGGGATATAATTTCAAAGAGAAAAATGGCTATAATTGGAAGGCCATGAGAGAAAGCAGTGTCACTATTACAAATGGACAAGCCAGGGTGAACCGAGATGAAGAACAGAGCACCTTCTGCAGCAGCACCATCAAGGGAGCAATTAGCACAGAGGAGTATGAGGAGAGAAAGGCTCTTTTAACGAAGGATGTCCCACTCTGAATTTTGACTTTATTATGGCTGAAGCACACTAAGCAATTGGCTCCGAGTCTGTTTCCTTCTGTAGTTAAGATGTGGCTGTTCATTCAGCCAAGGAAAGCAGAAATTACAGTAACATCTCAAGCCTTCCTTTGTGCTCAGCAGCAGCAGAAGATTAACGAGACGGATTTAAGTCGCTATGACGCTGCTGTTTGCTGTTCTGGTTTGGATGATGAGCATATTCAGGAACCTAACCTGACTTTCACCTCCTCAGTCCCCCACCCTCCTGCCCTTTATACAGACCTCAACAGGAGACGAGAGGGGTTAAGGAAGTTCAAAATCAAAAATAGTGCCCATATCTTACTAAACAGGCCAGACAAAAGTAAGATACCATATAACGAGGTATGATGGAACAAGCATAACCATCTGTCTTCCCTTTATATGTGCATCACCACAGACTATCAAATATAGTGTGGTAATAGAAACCTCCACACGTGTCCCTTAAACAAGACAAAACAGGAGCCACAGCCTACCCTGATGCCTCTCTCTTTGTGTGACGTAGTTTTGTCTAAACGAAATCAGGAAGCAACAAAAGCTTTCACTAGCTGGGGAACCTTTTGACTCAAAATAAACATACAGAGCAGTCAAATGGAAACAGTGCCTAAAAGGAGTCTCAAGCATCGTCCATGCCCGGACATTTACGGAGTAACAAAATGGAGGAAAATACAGGAAAGAGTGACACAGTTAAAAATGATAATTCAAGAAAAGTAACAGTGAAAATATAGATGGTCTTAAGCAAAACATGGAGAATTCCCACCCCAAGCATCTCAATTCTGGATTGACCCATAAGTCACCATGGTGAGAAGCCACTGCGGGCACTTGTGTAAGCTGGCATGGCCTTCCCCACCTGGCAGGCTGATGGATCCTGCAGACTGTCACTCACAGCTCCCATCCAGCCTCTCCAACACACACCTTCTGCACTGGGACTCACGTTAAAGCTGAGTGCTGTCAGCATGGCTGTTTGGGTAACATCAGCCCCTTTGTCCAGTCTTTGGGTACATTTATGCAAGATAATTTATTGGGCTTTGTTATGATAAGAGGTATAATTAGCAGCCATTTTGTAGCACCGAGGATTGATGCCCTGGCCAATTCTCTATAAAGTGCCTTTAAGCAACACCTGTGCTGTTCACATTTATAATCAGGCAATTGTACTTCCAGCCACTTCTGTGTATACGCAATTAGTATAATTTACATATTCAAATTATAATAATTATATAGCCAGTTTACTAACTTCTCGCTTTCTTTATGCTCACCCCAACTTTGTTAGTTCAGCTAGATCAGATTCTTGAAATTTGTATTAATGTCTTGTTATTGTGATAAAATACCCAACACAAAGCAGCTTCAGGGAGGAGAGACTTGTTTGGGCTCACAAATCAAGGGCACACCCTGAAGGAGAAGTCTTGGCATAGGAGCCCAGGCAGCTGGTCACACTGCATCTTCAGCAAGAAGAGAGTGAGGGATGCTGGTGTTCTCTGGATGCTTCCCTCTTAATTCATGCTGGGACCCCGGTTCATGGATGGTGCCAGCCACACTGGGGGCAGGGCTGTCCTTCATTACTTGTCTCTGGAAAACACCCTCACAGACACCACCAGCAGTATTTTCCAGGGGACCCCAAATTCAGTCAAATTGACAATAAAGCATAATCATCATGCTATTTTATCAAATGACATTATTATTTTCTCTCAGACCACTAGGGAAATGCACGATATGTCCACTGGTAGCAAAGCATATAAGCAAAGTTCAGAGAACCCTCTGGGTCCTGATGGACCCATTATGTCAGAATGGCACTCCATTTTGTCAGTTTGTTTCATTAAAATCATTTAAGCGAATCATTTGCCTCTTCTCAAACAACAACCACCAAAAAAAAAAAAAAAAAAAAACAAAAAAAAAAAAAACAAAAAAAAAAACCTCCCAAAATACACTCAACTATCACCAGGCATCTTCAATTCAATTCAAATCAACCCAAATTTTAAGATTTATACTAAAAAAAAGTCATTGTTATTAGAATAGAAGAATGACAGGCCAAATGGGAAGAATTGATCTTATTTAATACTTTCTGACTCTTGGAAAAATGTCATTGCCGGTTTCCTTGCCCATGCAGACACGTATCAGCCAGAGATCCCAGATCTCTATTTCACTGCTCATTTGTTTATAAAGCTCAACGCACACTACTGAAAGTTTTTGATGGGTACGCAAAATTGCATTTGAGAATTAAGGACTCACACAGAATAACAGCTCAGATATATAAATGCAAAACTGAAGTAAAAACTCCAAAATTCTTCACTAATGTAAGGCAGAAAGATTTAGGCTCATAATTGCCATTCTACTAGTTGGATAATTAAATGTAGATGAATAAGAGTTTAGCTTTGTTTAGTATGTAATTTAAAGTAAGAATATAAAGTTACCTTATAATTGCAAAATGTAAAGTGGTTTTTAATAAAATTTCTAATACTAAGGAGCAATGATTTCAATTTTATAAATGTCATATAACAAAATACACAGCTTCAGAATCTGAACAGTTTCTTTAAAACATTATTTTGTATTTTGAAGGTTCTATAATATAATTAAAGGTTACAGGTGAAAGACAGATTAATTTCCTCCTACTCATGAATATCTACTTAAATGTTAATGAAGGAATAAAAACAAAGTTTAAGATGAAAAAAAAAACATAAAATGCGAGAACAATGAGCCAGATATCCCAACTTTTACAATATGGAAGCACATCTGCACATCTGGACTGATGGAGCGAGGCAGAGCAAGTTACAAACTAAAAGATTTGTTGTGGTTTTTTAGTGCTTCCCAGAACAGACTTCCAGGGAAGGAAGGTGGAGATGCAGACAGCAAGAGTCAGAAAACAGGGATCATCTGGGAGCATACAATCATAAGACTGGATACCCTCACATTTGACACAGAGTATCAGCGTCCTGGAGCCTGCCTGGTGTGCCTCATACTCAAAGGGAAGAGACTGGGTCTCCAGTTTCCTTAGAAACAACTAGAAGAAATCCAGACATCAGTAGAGGAACTAATGCAGTGATACATGTACTATCCAGGATGGGCAATGTGGGGAAGCAAACTTGGCTAGAGGAGGTCAAGGATCAGGAAATAAGCTCCAGCCAGGTAAAGAGCAGAGAAATATCAGAGCCCAGACACAGGTAGATCTCCAGATTCGGGCAGGAGTACACAGGGTCTCAAGGTTAAATGGACAGCCTTGCCAATATTAGAACAGCACCATTGAGACCAGAGACGCTCAGCTAGTTTTCTAGGAATCTAGCATCACAAAGTATCAAGAGCATGGAGCTGAACTGGACAGTGGTCCCAGTAGGGTGGATCTACCTTTTGCCATTATATTACCAGCTCTGTGGGCTGCCCAGTTCAGCGTTTTTCTTCATGGTTGTTCATGTGTCTGTGTTTTTAGTTTTAGTTTTGAAGACAGTCAGTGTTACACTCTCTTCTTTATAAATTACTAATCTATAGGTTTTTTATTATAACAGCACAAATAAAGACAAGCTACTCCATGAAAACAAATAGATATTCACAAGAAACAATCAGATGATAATACAGAAAACATCATGCTGTTACTTAGTCAAAGAAAGGCTGTGGTCAGAGGAATTGCTTCTCTCCATCCACCATGTGGTTTCCAGTTATCAAATTCAGGCCATTAGAGTTGGAAGCACCTTCACTTTCTGAGCCATTCTGCTGACCAAAAGGGGACTTTTAAAATTCCTTATGTTTTTGTTTGAATTAATGATTACTTGAATAATGAAAAATTAAATTCTGGTATTATTACCTTAGGGAGGGGCAGACGCTCAGAAACCTGTCTTAGGGCAGATTGTGCATTCAAGAAAGCACACTCTAGAAACTCAAAAGTGCAGAATTCACAGCTGCCCACAGCAGTTTACTCAGAAAACCATTTGGGGCAAGGTTTTCTCTCCATAAACGTAGAAATTTATTTCTATAGTTTAAGTCATTAGCTTTCAATAAAGGTTAAAGAAAGCCACAGCGCTCTCTCTCTCTCTCTCTCTCTCTCTCTCTCTCTCTCTCTCTCTCTCTGTATGTCTTTCCCTCCCTCCCTCCCTCCCTCCCTCCCTCCCTCCCTCCCTCCCTCCCTCCCTCCCTCCCTCCCTCCCTCCCTTCCTCCTTCCCTCCCTCCCTCCCTCCTTCCCTTCCATCTCTTTTTTGTTTGTTTTTGTTTTTTGAGACAGGGTGTCTCTATGTAACAACACTAGCTTTACTGGAACTAGCTCTGTAGACCAGGTTGACCTCTGAATTCAGAGACCCACCTGCCTCTGCCTCTAAAATGCTGGGATTAAAGGCATGCACCACCATGACCTAGCTAAATATTTTTAAATGCATATTATGATGAGATTCCCTTGTATCTTGTTTTTCTATAGGTCAAAATCATCTTCTTTTCTTCAGTATTTTGTTGTGGACTTTTAAAAAACATCTTTAGTGGTCTTTCTAGACTTTTAATTCACTGGTGTGTCTAATATATCAATTTCCAAACTGGTACAACACTATACCGAGGACATCGGTGGTAAGAAGCACACTACATACCAGTTTTGCATGCTGCAGATGTGACATCAACACAAAACCATCTCAAGACCACAACACAAATTCCCATAACTCAAATAAAGCTGAGCACTCACCTCAAGGACCAGCCATAGCTTATCTCCATTTATTTTGTCCTTCTTAAAGTAAATCCCATAGAATCTGACCACATTTGGGTGGTCAGAAAGTGTTCTTAAGATGTTATACTCGGCCTCAATCTCTTCATCAATATCCTATGTTAAAATAGGTCATACAAAGGAAATAATGAGAAAACACGATACTAATCAAATTATTTTAGGATACTAAATAGAGAATTTTAACTTCATTAAAGCAAGGTCATAGTCATTGGTACTGTGCTTTGTAACATTATTGAAACATCGCATTACAATTTACCATTTTGTACTAATTCAATGTATCTCAGTCTATATTAATTTAGCTGAATTTTAAAAGGGAGAAATACAAGGCTATTATTGCATGCAACTGGAGAAATACTCTAGATGATTTCACTTGTACTTGTCTTAGTTAGGGTTTCTATTGCTTCAACAAAACACCATGACCAAAAGGCAAGCTGGGTAGGAAAGGGTTTATTTGGCTTACACTTCAGCATTGCTGTTCATCACTAAAGGAAGTCAGGACAGGAACTCAAACAGGGCAGAATCCTGGAGGCAGGAGATGATGCAGAAGCCATGGAGGGGCACGGCTTACCTGCTTGGCTTCCATGGCTCATACAGCCCACTTTCTTATAGAACCCAAAACAAGCAACTCAGGGATGGTACCACCCACCACGGGCTGGGCCCTCCCCCATTGATAACAAAATGAGAAAATACATTACAGATGGATCTCATAGTGGCATTTTCTCAACGGAGGCTCCTTCCTCTGATGATTCTAGCTTGTGTCAAGCTGACACACAAAACCAGCCTGTACAATTTGTTATTAGTGATTTGAATGCAATGACCAAAACATTATTTTAAAACTAACAAACAAACAAACAAATAAAAAGACTGGAAAGTTATTTCCTTTGGTTCAGAACACAATATGTTTATATCAAAAATCCATTATACAGGCAATAAATTTCTATTTAAAACACTGAAATGGAACTAAAAGATATGATATAATATAAACCTAATTTAACTACCAGCTTATCCATTAGAAGAAGAAGGAGTTGATACCTTAGGAAAATGTTGGAAGACTACTCAGGTATGTTTTTAGAACACCATGTCTATATGGAACAACTTTCAGACAATAAGAGAAAACCAGCACAGCACAAAGAAAATGTAAGCTCCAAGAAGCTAGACTAAGAGATACTCAGCGAAAAACAGAGGTCTATGCTCTACCATCTTCCAGACCTGTTCATGTCATCCCTTCCTTGCAGAGAATCAAATGTCAACATTTTTGATAAATACCACAAAATACTAAGGCCCCTTTATCTTAACAGTATACCCAGTCTTTACAAATGTGCGGGTGTATTGTACTTTATTTACAAGACTGGAACCTGACTTTGGTGCTCAGAACTCATGAAAACACAGGGCATGGTTGTGTGCACTTGTAATCCGGCACTGGGAAGATGCTCACTGGCCAGCTTATCTTGCCCAGCTGGCGAGCTCCCGGCCAACGTGGTGAATGGAAATGGAAGTATTACCGAGAAGACCAGAGGTGTTGCTCTGGCCTCCACATGCTCTCTGTCTCCATCTCCCTCTGTCTCCCTCCCTCTCTCCCTTTCTCCCTACCCAGCTCCCCCCCCTCAAAAATATTTAAAGCTCTTGATTTTCAAATGCTGTAAGCCCATCATGTATGAGTAGCTGTGAAAGAGGAATGATCACGCGCATTACACGCTACTTGCTTTTCTCACAGGAAAAAAGTGGGGCAGATACCTTAATTTGGGGTGCATGTTGGGGTTGGTTTAAAGTGTTTTCCATTGCTATTGCAAATTCCCACCCTACCACCAAAAGCTGGAGGGAAGAGAGTGTTGCCCTTTTGGCAGAATGCAACTTGTGTCTTTTCCTTTCATGTAAATGGTAAAACTCCTAAGGGACTGTGAAAGAAATGCAGCACAGCCTGGAAACTATATTTCCCATGCCTCCCTTCCAGAGTGTCAGCTTTCCTACTTTAAAATAGAGCATCCCTATCCCGGTCTTCTGCCAAAAAAAAAAATGGAATGCTGCAGTTATAATGGTTTTAGCACAAATAAATTATCAAAATAGATCCACTCCTAAGATGAATAAAGAACCAGGTGGTTCTGCAGCACTCTTTGCTAGCGGAAAAGCCACGCTAGCCAAGGACTCGGGGCTGCAGGGACTTCCTTATTTTATCATTTCTATCAGGTCATCATGTTATCAGGTCATTCATGAGTTCAAGAATCTCTTAATAGAAGCGACTCTTAGTAGAATTTGGGGAGTGTATGATTCTGAACTCATTCAGCTCACTTGTGTGTTATGAAAGGCTTAGTTATTTCTAGGAGGCTCAGGTATTCCTGAATTGCCAACATTTGTTCTAAAAGAAGCAAGCCTGGGGGTACAGTTCAGTGTAAGCAAGTACTACTAATGATTCAAGAGAGAACATCGGGACTGAACAGGAACCCCATTAATGAGGAATTTTACCCTGATAAATCAACATCATTTCTGCTATGAAAACACAGGCAAATCAGAAAAATTCCTTCCCTGAGGGAAATTTAATATTTTTGTTTATGAAGACTTTATTAAGAATGTCAATTTTTAAACTTATTATTAATGTTTTTGAATTTTATGCATAAGTACTGCAAGTATATAATTTTTACCCTTGCCTCTCCCTTCTCCAACTCCACCCACTTCTCCCTCTCAAATTCATAAGTTCTTCTCTACTTATGGGCGCTCTCTCTCTCACACGAGTATACACACACACACACACACACACACACACACACACACACACACAGACCAGCCAAGACCATTTAATATTGTTCCTGTCTATTTAGGGCTGGCCACTTGGCACTGGAGGACATATCAGGGGGCTCATCCCTGGAGAAGACTGATCCTTCCTCTTAGAGGGAGAATTGCCTGTAGCTCTTCAATCTGAGTAGAGCCTTCTGAGTTGTCCATCCTCCCCTCCCCATCCCCTAAGCCCTGGAGAAGACTGCATCTCCCTCTCAGAAGTCAACAATCGCCTGTAGCTCTTCAGTCTGGGTAGAGCCTTGTGAGTTGTCCATCCCACCCATCCCTCATCCCCCATCCCCCAGCACTGGCTTATCACCTGGCACAATTATGCAGTTTAAATTTTTTTTTTTAAAAAAATTCTCTCCAGTTTGGCTTAAGAGAAATATTACCCAAAGCCCAAGTGAGTGCAGGAAAAACAGAAATCAGATTACTATAACCAGATTTTCAGGAGAACATCTAGACCCAAAAGTTTGTGCTGCTGTGACTTTTTAAAAGAATAAAATGGCTTCATTGTGTGCTTATATATTTGTCTAAGAATTTGTGACATCTTATTGCATGGGCAAAACACATAAATAGGACAAACAATGAGACCTCTGCTAATGTTTCAGATTGCCTCTTGTTTCAGAATGGCACCGCAGTGAGTGAACTGGTGTCAGACACTTCCAGAGTTTTAGTAGAGATTTTCAAACAAGAAAGCTAGGTCCTGGGGTCATACCTCAGTTGGTAAAGTGTAATCAGGGAAAACCCAAGTTCATTGCCCCTACCCCCAGACCCAGGTCAAACACTGAATGTAGTGGTAAGTTCCAGGCCAGTGAGAAACCTGCCTCCAAAAACACGGTGAATGAAGGCTGAGGAATGACCACCGAGTTTGCCTTCTGGGTGTCATATGCACACATACACACATGCATCCACATTTGCCTACACATACAGCTCCGCACACATGAACATACATACACACATACACAAACTAACAAGCAAATAAACACAACTTAAAAAAAACTCCAAGTAACTCACGTGGATTGGATCCAGAATTTTGACTGCTGCTTTCTGGCCATTTTTCTTATTCAGGACTTTAAAAACCTTCCCGTATGTTCCTTTGCCGATGGTTTCAGTGATTTCCCATGTATCGGAAGGATCAGGAAAGTTATCAAAGATGATTGTTTTTCCAGTTAATGGAAGCATCTCCGAGGTTTAAGTCACTGGAGAGAAATGGTACAGTTACACCTATGTTTGACCAGAGGTGTGAGGTGGCGGGCATAAGCTGATGGAAAATTATCTAACGTTTTCACCAGAATCATAAAAAGTGTGCAACAGTAATCAAATATACTTCAGAGTCAGAGGAGATTTAATTTCTACCTCGTGAGCCAGCTAATGAGTTTGATAATGTTTTGTTTGCAGGACTTAATTTCTACATTTACTATTGTTTCATATTTATTCATTAATACTTTTCAGATAAAAATGACCATTTCTTATCGCTTTGATGTCCTTTCAACTAACTTCTTTATACTTGGGGATTATAAGAAAATGAACTACTTTAGAATAAACCCAGATGGTTAAAAAATTGCTTTGTAAGTGATCAGGGTCCTCTTATTGCTTTTATAGTGATGTTTTCTTTCCTAAGAGGTCCATTAAAATCAACCCATCACTTCTTTGGCCTCATCTCTCATTTCCTCCTTCCCACACCAAATGCAGCTACTCTTCACTCATCAGATTGTTTCTTTCTTTCTAAACTCCAACCCCTGAACCATCTGTGAGGTGTCACACTTCCAAACGCGACCACTCTGTACTCCACCAGCACTCTGCGTCGCTATTTGTCATCATTACCTTGCATCATTTTAGCTCGTGCTACAGTGACACAAATTACCTCCAATCCATTTGTTTGAAGGAATATGGCCAATACGAACACTTATTAATGTCAAAATAAAAGGAAGACACACTAAGCATTTCTAGTATGTTTTTTCATGATTTTTAATTATGCATATAAAACCACATTCTTGCCAATGTTAAATTTGATTAAAGCTTGGATACACATAGAACCAGCTACTTATAAATACACCGACTTTTAATCTGGGGGAACTTCCTGAGAGAATCAACTTAAAAGAGAAAAGAATGGTTTTGGCTCACAGTTTTAGAGATGCCAGTCATCATGATAGGGAGGACATGGCAGGGTGGAAATGTTCATGGTGAACAAGAAAGGGAGAAATGGGGTTCAGAAAGAAACTAAGGCAAGCTATATCACCCCCAAAAACATGTCCTCAATAACCTACGTTGTCCAATTAGACCCAGCTCCTACCTCCCATCACACTGTCAGCCCATCAATTCTTAGGTCAGAACTCATCTCTGGGAAGTGTTTGCTGATTATCAGCTCTCAAGCCATCGTAGCTCACTCAAACTGATCACAAAAATTAACTATCCCAACAGATGTAGTAATACTCCGTAATAAGCACATGGGATTTACTTGATAGGCCACACTAATGACTTTCAATTTCTCCATATCACCAGTCTACGCATTCTTTACTTCCTGTAGGCCTGTTGGCTCTCCTGGCTTCATTGCCTAGTCATTTAGTCCTCAGAATAGACCTGATGACTTACAGAATACAAATCTTTTCGATGTTCTTATTTCTTCCCTTTAAAACACACACACACACACACACACACACACACACACACACACACACACACACAATCCTATAGGGAAAATAATAATAATTATCTGGGTAATCTTTGAATCTTCTTATGTCTGTGCATTTAAATTAAAAATCTTCCACCGCAATCTTGACCTCAGCATGCCCACATGTAGAGATGGCCAGTGCCTAACTTTACTGCACTTACCTAGTGAGCACAGCCCCCTCTTCTTCTACTGCACTCACCTAGTGAGCATAGTCCCCCCTTCTTCTACTGCACTCACCTAGTGAGCACAGTCCCCTCTTCTTCTACTGCACTCACCTAGTGAGCACAGTCCCCTCTTCTTCTACTGCACTCACCTAGTGAGCACAGCCCCCTCTTCTTCTACTGCACTCACCTAGTGAGCACAGCCCCCTCTTCCAGGAGTCACTTCTACAAGCCACATCTTTCCCTGTCCTCTTCTCAGACTGTTCCATTTGCTGCCCACTGCTTCCTGGACCACCTCACAATGGACGCCTTCACACCATTAATTTAAAAATAAAATCCTTAGTGTTCTCACTAAAAATTACAAACTGATTTACATCTAACACAGCACATCCATTCTTCACCGCAGTAGCTTCTGTTTGCTGTTAACTGGTTCCTTTTTACCCTTTAGCTCTCAGCTGAAGCAGGCATTCCTTAAAAGGGAATTCTCAAAGATGCCCTTCCCTCCTTTGTGTTACTCCTCCATGCAGGCTACATGAGCTTCCCTACCTCTATCACTTTTGTTACTGCATCCACAAATCCCCAAACAAAGGCTAGCATGTGGCAAGGAGTCAGCAAACATTAGCTAAATGTGCAATCTGTTTTGCTAATCTGTTAATTCTGACAGCAGAGACCTTGTCTATCTTACTCAATTCTAAATTAAATAATGCTTAAACTCTGTGCCTGTCACACAGTAGATTTTAAAACATAAGGTTCTTTATTGAATAAATAAATAAATAATAGTTCTTAAGAAAACCAACCTTTTTTTATGAAAATATGTGGGGAAAATAAGGATTATAGAGAACCAAGGGAATATGGAAATCCAAATCATCATATCCTGATTAACTACACTAAGGGGCACATCATCTCATAAACAGCTATGAATGCCTGATAAAAATTACATTACTACACAAAAAGATGTTTCTGAATGGTTCTTGGAATACTCAATCTTTATGAAATTTGTGCCTTTGATCCAAGATGCAAAGAGGTAAATCAATGATAATCATCCTCTTTAATGATTTCATAATCAGTGGCAAAGTAACTACTTACATACATCTCTGCTCGAGTCATGCAAATAAGCATTCGTGCCATGCATATAATGTAATGTCAGACAAAGAGATCAATTAGATCATGTTAACAGTCTGAAACAGGGGTTTTCCACACAGAAGAAACAGCCACTAAATGGAATACTTGTTTCCACATAGCAGTATTATTGAATACAACTATTGTTTCTGAGATAGTAACTATTAAGAATTAACTGTTGAGTTCTCAACATACAGGCATAAAATCAAGAACACACAAAAATAAACACAAAGCACGGGCAACATCAGTAAGTTTTGAGATACAAAGCTAGGTTAAAACATGTGACTATGCCATATTATGACAGGTATTTATGATGTGTTAGAGTAGCCCAGGCAAATAAACAATTACTCCTGAAGTGATAAGAAAAAGATATAGAATTAACAGAGTTTGAGCTGGACACATGAAAAAAGAGAACTTTTTTCAGAACATGACTTTCTTTTTTAAAAAGTGGCCTAATGTTTAAAGTCATGAATGAGTCACAATGGTAGGAACACAGACATTTTGGAAACAGAAGGTACTTAGTTAAATTCTATTTAAAACAAACAAGCACTTCCTCTCCCCCAAGCAGATAAAATGAAGCCTTTGGAAACAATTCCTTCAAAATTACACAGAAGGAATTTCAATGGTGAGACTAGAGAAAAGCTATTAGCAAAGAGGAGAAATGAGAAAATTGTGTGAGGTTTTGATTGGGGGTGGGGAGGGAGGAAAATATAGAAAGAGGAAAGCAAGGGGGATAAATAACACTGAGCACTGGGGACATTTGAAAAAGCCACAGGCAGTCACATTCTACTTATTTAAATTTACCTAGTGTGAGGGGGGAGAAAGATCATAAAAGCTAAGGGACCAGAAAGTCCTGTTGCAAGATTGTGGTGTTTTTAAAATTGATTTTATTGAGCTATATACATTTTTCCTGCTCCCCTCAGATTGTGTTTTCTAGATATACAGAAACTATACCCATGAAATTTCAACAACATAGTTGCCTCAACAAGATCTGAACAATGACAGCACCACCTGACAGAGCAACATGGATGATGGGGAAGTCCCATGGACTAATACCTGGACGAACAGCTACACTTCCCTAGGGATGAACCCCTAATTAATTATCTATCAGTCTTAACATTATTTCTGTTTGAACAATGCTATACAGACATTACAGGTTTTATTTATATATCTATTCTTATATATGTTACAATAGTAATAGGCTATAAATTTGAAAAGGGGAAAGGAAGGGCTTATGGGAGAAAGGAGCTGTAGAGAACATAAATGAAATTTATAAAATATTTAATTTAGTAAAAAAATCACTTTTGGTTACTAACTCCATTAAGTTGTATACTCCTTAAGAACAAAAGAATTTGTCACATTTAGTAAATAAGTGATTGCTTAGGACTACAGTACACTGCATTCTACATAACAACAAATGTTTCTATACTTTATTTAATTATTTAGCATACATGGGATAAAAAATAGTCTCTAGCTCATAAAATTAGAAGCATAGAGTTAAGTTTCTTATATGAACATGTGAGCTACATAAGTATTCCTATTATACATACATAATACATTTTAATATATGCTTTTACCATACTTCTGAAATAATACTTTAAAAGTGACATTTTTAAAATGTGGATTCATTATATAACTGATTTATTATATATTGAACTTTTGGATATTTTTACCAATATAGAATATCCCAATTCAATAAAAAAGTATGTTACTAAGTATGAGAGGACTTTAATATTCACCTCAACAACTGTTTTCTCTTCTTTTTGTAATAGCCCTTCTCTTGGCTGTTCCCTGATAAAATAACTGAGCTTCCATGAAGGAGGCTATCCTTCAGAGGGCTCACTCTTTTATGACCTTCAGCTCATATATGACAGTCACTACCTTCCCAATAAACAGATACTGCTACCATGGGCATCTTATTTAAAATCTCAGCCCACCCTCCTCTTCTACACCATTCTTCTGCTGATCCATATCATGCACGGTTTAGAATCTCCTAACACATATCACAGGTTTCTATTATTATATCTTATTGTTCTATGCATTCCTTATCAAAACAGATGCCCCACACCCCAGAGGCCTTTTCATTTTAGGTCTTCTGAAACCCAAGCTACTGTCAAATTTATTCTGATTGAATAAATTCAATGTATTGTACCTGAGGTTGACTTTGATCTCCTGATCCTCCCACCTCTACCTCCCAAGGGCTGGAATTAGATGTGTGTCACCATGTATGGTTTAAGAGCTGAAACTTTTGTCCACTTCATCTACTATATCCCAAAAACTTTAAAGCTATGACTAACATGAAGAAAATACTCTATGTGTGGAAAGGCATTTGACAAAACTCAGTGCTATTTAAGACAACAGCACTGCAGACTAGGCATGGGGGAAAACCTCCCTATACAATACAGGCATAAAAATCAAAAAAGACCAAGGGAATGCCATAATTAATAACGAAAGATTAAAAATTCCCTAAAATAAGGAAGAATATGAGGATGGCCACTTTTACCATTTTTATTAAATGTATTAATCCCCTGGCCAGACCAATCAGGTGAGAAAAAAAGAAACAGTGCGTCTTTAAACTGAAAATAAGGAGTTAAATTACTTTTATGCACAGATAACTCATCAAAAACCCTGAACACACATGTACACACTCCTCTACAGGAATTGATGAATTTTGCAAAATTAAAGGATACAAAATCAAGATTAAAAAAATTTCCTACTAATAAGTACAACCTTCCTTTCTCAAAAGTAAGAAAACTATTCACTTACAATAGCTACAAATGTAATAAGAAAATACTTACAGATTAATTTATCAAAGGACACATACTAAAATCTACAAAACATTGCTGAAAAGTAGAAAGATATCTCATGTTGTCAAATTGAAAGACAATATTAATAACATGCCAATATTACATAAAGAGATGAATAAATTCATTGAAATTGTTGTTTGAAAAGAATTAGCAAAAGACCACTTCCTAAAATTTCTATGAAATCCCAAAAGTCCTCAAATCATTTAGAAAAGAGCAACATTGTTGGAGGTCTCATGTTATGAGCCTTTTTTTTAAAATTTTCTTTTAATTTTCAAGAAAACCCAAACTTTCTTTTTTCATTTTACTTACCAATCCCAGTTCCCACTCCCTCCCCTCCTCCTTTTGACTCCTGATCTCAAAATTTACTAGAAGCTACAGTATTCACATCAGTACATTGCTATTTTAAGGACATTTATTTGGCTTAATGTAATGAAATGAGAGAGAGCTCAGAAATAGCCCAACAAATACTAGATTTCTCTAAAGATTGCCAAGACCTTAAAATGCAAAAAGAACAGGCCGGGCGGTGGTGGCTCATGCCTTTAATCCCAGCACTCGGGAGGCAGAGGCAGGCGGATCTCTGAGTTCGAGGCCAGCCTGGTCTACAAGAGCTAGTTCCAGGACAGGCTCTAGAAACTACAGGGAAACCCTGTCTCGAAAAACCAAAAAAAAAAAAAAAAAAAAGAAAGAAAAGAACAACAAATGACATTGGAGAATCTGACTGCTCACAGGAAAAAGAATGAAGCTGAATGCCTGTCTGACACTGTGTGTGCAGGGCTACTCAGATGGACTAAAGAGCTAAGCCTGTCTAACTCTGAGTGCTTATCTGGGTAAGCACTGCAGGGCATTGCATTTGACAGTGGTCACCTGAGCATGAGACAAACTCCAGGCGACAAAAGGAAAAGTGGAGAATAACGGACTTGGGTGAATAAAAAACGCACATGTATGAAAGGACACTAGTATCCTGAGAACAGACATTCTTGAAAGTGGGGAAAATGTGTGAAATATAAATAGTTAAGGAGATCCAATTCAGTGTAGAAGGAATAACTCATAACTCAAACAAAAACTGAATAAAAGGATTAGAGCGATACTTCTCTAAAGAAGAAATACAAATGGCTAGTGAGTACATGAAATCATGTTCAGTGTTACTCAGCACCAGGGGACTGCAAATCAGGAAGCCACAGCGATGTATTACTGCTACACACTTACAAGAATAACTATTATTAAAACAAAACACAAAACTGAAAGTGTTGTCCAGGCTGTCACAACACTGGAGCTTGTATGCATCGCTCATGAGAACATAGAATAGTACAACCATGATTATTCCTCAAAAATTAGACACAGAACTGCTATGTGATCCAATGACTCTATATTTTAAACGTATAAAAGAAATAAAAAATGGCTCAAAAAGATATCTATACATGTATATTGCAGTAATATTACTCCCAGTAGCCAAAGGCAGAGTCACTCAAGGGTCCTTCTGTGTATGAATGTAAACAGAATGTGATAAGTCCCTACAATGGTGTGATCTGCAGTATCAAAAAGGAAACACATTCTGACATATTACAACATGCATGAGTATCCAAGATATTCTAAGTAAAACAAGTCATTCACAAAAGGACACACCATATAACCATGCTCATGTAGGGTGTCCACAACAGACAGAACATGGCCACAAAACCATATTATCTTTCAAGATCAGAGACAGAATACTTTTTTTTCACCAAAAAAATGAGTTTAGCAGCAGTTACCTCTGAGAAAGGTCACTTTTGAAGAATGTACTTGAAGAATGATCCATAATCCCACCAGAAAGGACTAAATTACCAAAACAAGCAAATAAAATATTAAGTGTGTGGTATTACTAACTCTGCCCACAGTAATCAAGGCAGGTCACACTGAACAACACTTAACAGTGTTAATCAAAAGCAAGGGGTGATTGGATTTAAAATGTTCTTGGTTCCTTCCTCATCTCATTTGGGAGGCAGTTAGAATTAACGGCTTCTGACTTTAAGACACGCATGTATATAAAACACTTATGTTAAGCACTAGAACCTCAAAAATACCATATATAACTTTCCAAAATATAAGAATGAAAATGTATTTTAAAAACTTGTTCAAGGGGCTAGGAATGTAGTTCAATTAGCAGAGTACTTGTCTATCATGCATAAAACTCTGTGTTCAGTCTACAATGCTGCATAACAGGGCCCAGTGGGCTTAGGTGTTGGAAGCAGATGGGTTGTAGGTTCAAGATCATCTTCAGTCAAATAGAAACTTTAATTTAAAAATCTCAGGGAGAGAGAATAAAAAATATTTTTAATAAAAAATATTTTTAAAAAACAGAAACATAAAGCACAAATAATTCTCTGGGAATATTTGTAAATATAGCAATAATTAGAATAATTGTTCATAGGTACAGGACAATTCTGTATTCTGTCAATTATGTTTTAAATAAACTCTGATTGGCCAGTAGCCAGGCAGGAAGTATAGGCAGGACAACCAGACAGGAAGTAAAGGCTGGGCAATGAGAACAGAAGAAGTCTGTGAAGGAGAAAGCCCATTTCTTCTGAGTCCTGTCCAGACACAGAAGAAGAAAGATGTGACCTGACCCACTAAAAAAGTACTGAACCATGTGGCTAACATATACTAAAACAATGGGCTAATTTCAGTTATAAGAGCCAATAAGAAGCCTGAGATAATGGGCCAATCAGTTTATAACTTATGTAGACCTCGGTGTGATTTTCTTTGGGGCTAAACGGCTGTGGGACCTGGTGGGAGTTCAGAAACCAGTCAGGACAGAATCTTCATGTTACAAAATGGATCAACCTCTTCTGTGAAAAGACAGAAATCAGCAATTACAAACTCTAGGCAAGAGATCCAGATACAGAGCACAGAGAAAAATAGTGGCAGAAAGGTAATTGTGCCACGAAACACTAAATTAAGCAAAGTAGCATAGCTTTCTTGATATCAGATAAAGTCTACTTTAGGGCAAACCATACATCGAAGATATAAAGAATCTCTACACAATTGAAGACTTTAATCACCAAGAAAATTTTAGAAAGTTTTAGCAGAATTCTAAAATAATAAAGATTTTAGATTGTCTAACACCACACAGCTGCAAACTAAAGTCAAAGAGAGTAAAGTAGGGGAAAAATAGAAAAAAAATCAAGGAAAGAATAAAACTATTTTACAAATACAACAGTTATTCAAAGATATTTTTAAAATCAAACAGATCTCTGGCCGGGCGGTGGTGGTGCACGCCTTTAATCCCAGCACTCGGGAGGCAGAGGCAGGCGGATCTCTGTGAGTTCGAGGCCAGCCTGGTCTACAAGAGCTAGTTCCAGGCCAGGCTCTAAAAAAGCTGCAGAGAAACCCTGTCTCGAAAAACCAAAAAAAACAAAAAACAAAACAAAAAAAAAACAAAAAAAAAAACCAAAACAGATCTCTGTCAAGACTGATTATGGGAAAAAATACTTAGAAAGATCTGGTAAATAATTCTAAGGATACGTGCAACACATGAGAGAAATTAAAAAGATAAAATCACACATTGTCCACACCTACCTAAAATATTATGTGGGCAGTGTCCTAGAAAAACTATTAAGGCAAATGATCAGAAGAATTTGTGTTAATGGGGCCTTGATACTTCAGTGCAAGCATTGAACTGTCACTTTATAAAACCTGAGGCGAAAAACTCAATCCAAAACAGTGCCCTCTCCCAAGTGTCTCGTAATACTCTTTGTTGTTCTTTGAGAGACAGTCTTGCTACATAGCTCAAGCTGGGGACCCCGAGGTCCTCCTGCTTCAACCTTTCAAGCTCTGTGTCTCTGGGGACAACACATCTTCCCACATGGTTTCCTATGATAACTTCTATCTAATGACCAGAACTTTATCAATGGCAGGACCTAGATCCACAATGTAGAGATAATCACATTGTAATTTAACAAAAATGCATTTTTCTTTCTAATATAATGCACACATCAATTAACTTTCCAAAGCACTTGCAAAGCACACTCTCGGTGAAAATGCAAATTTCTCCACAACATAGAACACACTAAGAACACAGACTGCTTTTCACAAAACTACACAGAGTTTACTCTGAATACCACAATCCTCACATGTGTAGATACTGGCTTTACCTTTTCTGCGGAACAGAGTCTGAAGACCCTTCCCTTTATATACCTACTTCTGCCAGACTGCAAGACTGCGCTGTTTTGTTTCAGACTACACTCGGAAGGAAATCCTGCCTGTGATGGATGACGCTCACTGGAATGGTAGCAGATCATCCATTCTAATCTGTCTCTGGAGAGTAGGCAGAATACTCTTAATATAGAAATTACACCATTTTATTTTCCCACTCAAACCCCTCAAAATCCCACATTCTCACCACATCCTCCCTATTCTGAATAATCTGGGTATGCCTGGCCTTTCTAAACTCACTTTGTTTCCTCATTCTTCCAACTTGGACTCATTTGCACCTGAGAGGTCCAAGAACACCTTCTGCCTCAGGATCAACTGTTGCTGTAGTCTATATATCATCCCTAAGCCTGTGACAAATTGATTTGAACTCCCATAAGTAGTCACTACCAGAACTAGGCAACTGTAAATGCAGTATCTCTGAATCTAGCTTTTCTTACTTACCACTCTCTTGGTGTGACTATGAAAGAAATATGTCTTTGAAGACAATAAACATGCAAAAAACTTGAGTTGCCACATAAAAAACCAGGCTCAATCCCCAAACAAATTTGGAGTTACTCATCGCATACAGAAAACAGACTTGGGTTTCTCTGTGGACACTTTCATTACAGCCTTCTGTTCACACAGACAATAAGGTGGTCTAAAACAAACTCCGTACAGTTATGGCCTGAAAACGCCAGTGCTCCTTCTTCACTCCCCTCAGTTTAGTTATAATGTTTTGTAGAGAAATGGGGAGATCTATGCATATGCTTCTTTAGATGAATTCTGTACTCTACCATCAGCTTTCTCCCTTTATAATAACAGAGGTGAAAGTCCTTATTTGCAATAAATGCTGAAAAGGGATCTGGGGTTGATGGAGGGAATGTGGGAAGAGGTAGCTAGAATTGAGGGGCATTTGAGGTGTGGTACTGAAACCTAGTGCAATGGAAACTTCCTAAAATAAATGAAGGCAATTCTAATGAAGTCTTCAAATAAAGAGGGAGACAGAGACCCAACTGACCATCTCTTGTCACCAAATGAAGCTTCCAGTACAGGGATTGGATTGTATCCAATTGAGTTATTGATCAAAGTGATCCCAAAGAAATCTCCAAATACTCTAGGCATTTGACAAAATAATAGGTTTCTCTCTGCAAATGAACAGCAAGGCCTCACTGCTGAAGACAACACCCACACACATCATTGAGCATGGAGTTGTGGAGCTGTGACTACATAGAACCTTCACCCCCATTTTCTTGTGTCTTTGGTAAAGAAGGTACTCTTTTGGATACCAAAGAAAAATGTAAACACCAGCCCAGCCACAAAACATTTGGTCTACAATCTGTCCTACCTGCAAAATATACTACGGCAACAGTGACACAGAGCTTATGGGAACAACCAACAAATGTCCGATTTGATTTAAGGTCCACTCCATGATGTGGAACCTATATCCAGCAATGCTTGGGTGATCAAGAATCAGAGAATAGATAACCCAGAGGCCTAGGGTAAAACCAAATATTATTGGTGTAAAAAAAAAGAAATAATAAAATTACTCCTAATGATATTCTGTTACACTCTTAGATCAGTGCTCTATTCAGCTATCATCAGAGAAGCTTCCTCCTGTAAAAGATATAAACAAGTAGACACCTGCAAAACATTAGACAGAGACCTTGGGACATACAGCTCTAAATGGGATGTCTCCATCAAGTCCCTTGCCTCAGAGCTCAGGGAAACCCACAGAGGAAGAGGCAGAAAGAGTGTAAGGGCCAGAGAGCATGGAGGTCACCGGGAGAACAGGCCCTCTAAATCATATGATCATATGAACGCACAGAGACTGAAGCAGCACGCACAGCATCTGCACCAGTCTGCATCACATCCTCTGTGCCTAGATTATGGCTTTCAATTTAGCATTGTTTTGGAACTCCTGGGTGTGAACGAATGGGTCACTGATTCTATGCCTTCTCTTAGGGCTTTTTTTCTTCTGTTGGTTTGCCTTGTCCAACTTTGATGGGATATTTTTGTTTTATCTTATTAAATTTGGTTTGCTAAAAGATAAAATAAATTTTAAAAGAAATATTGAAATCAGAATGTAGGTATTAAAAGTAGAACTACTACATGACTTAGCTAAAAAAAAAAACTCTGTGAGTTCAAGGCCAACCTGGATTACATAATAAACCATAGTGAGTAAATAAATACATACATACACAATTACATACATAAAAATTGAAACAACATCAAAAACTCCTGAATATGTTTCTGAAGGATTCTAAGTCAACATATCACAGATATGCTAGCGTGCCCATGTTTACTTTTGCACTATTCACAGTAGCCAAGATATGTAACCATCCCTGCGATTAGCCTATCAAGAGATGAATGGGTAAACAAATTGTGGTGCCTATAAACATGGTATTTTACTCAGGTATAAAGAAGAATAAAGTTATAACATTGGCAGGAAAATGAATGGGACCAAAGAAGTGATGTGAGGCTGACTCACAAACATAAATATAATAGTTTTCTTATATGTGGAGAGGAGCGAGAGAGAGCAGGACATGAAAATGAAAAGGGACTCGGAGAGAAGAGAAAGCCTAAAGGGAGGGGAAGAGAAAAAAGAAAGGACACTGGAATGTACGTAACAGGAAAGCAAAAGCAGGGGCTTTTTTGAAGAGGAAAAGGACTGGCAAGAAGAGGTGGGGTGGACAAAGCAAAATGATAATGTGTGTATGAAAAGATCATAATACAACCCATCACTTTGTATTCTAAATAAAAAGAACAAATAAAAGTATACAGACCAATAAATGCTGAAAACAAAGAAAGACTATCAGTTCTTAGAAAATGTGTCTATCTTTTGAAACTGACATTTGCAAGAAACCCCCAAACCCACAAAAAGTCACCAGACAACTGTTTTTTTAAGGTTTAATTTGAAACTGTGAGTGAATGAGTGCTGTAAATGGAATAACAGTGTGCATCTCAATGTCTGAACCATGATCAGAACCGAGCTTTAGAAGGAATGCTTTGTACCTGGTAAGGTGAGACTGCTGCCCTGCTCCTCTAAGATGGTAGTTGGTTACAGTTTGGGCGATACCACTCTTTAAGCCTATGAGGGATAATTCCAGAGCCAGAATTCTCACACCTAAATGTCGTCAGGGATGAGTTGGGGTACAATATACCAGGGAAGTAGGTATAGATTAAAAAAGGGGGTGGTGGTAGCATTGTGCCTAACCAGAGGGAGATTACCGCATCCAAATTAAGCAACTCCATCCTGTTTTTTCAAGAAACCTCTGATGTGTATGTAAATATGGCTAATTTTAAAATGTTAGTAAATATTATTTTAAAGGCCTTGACTTACCCAAATAAACACTCCCCCAAGGCCAAGTTTAAACCTTAAGCTACCAATTATGAGTTCTTCACAAGGCTTTGTGTTTTTTATCAAGTAACGGCCAGTAAACAGAAGCCTTTCCAATGTCTAATTACACCCGGATAAAGGAAAACTCGGTGGTCATAGCTCACATGGGTTTGTTTTCTGTATCCCAGGAACCTAGTGTATTTATACTTTATAGGTCTGTCATTCTACCATTCTGTGATCATAAGAAACTTCTTAAAGAGGAATTTTATAACCTCTACTTTCAGAAAAGAGTGGGGATTCTAGGCATTCTGAAATTATAATGTGTAAGTGAAGCAGACGACGTGGCAGTGCGTGATACAAATTAGGTGTTCAGCGATAGAGCACTTCAGTTCAAAAGAGCAATGCTCACAGCCCGTGTCCCACCATGTCCCACAGGAAAAATTGTCTCTTACTAATTAGCTGAAAGCCATTAGGCTTCTGCTTAGATCTAACAGATAACTATTTCCTATTACCAGGGAAAATAATTGCATGCTAGCTATCACCTTTCAAATTATCAATTCATAAAGAAAACTAATGATGGAGTTGATGCTTATTTGTAAAAACTTAAAAACTACATTGCAGAAATAACTAAAATATTTTATACCAAAACCTAGGCAGTTTACACAGAAGAATTATATTTTGAAATATATGTGAGCTTTCAAATGTTTGTTTATTATGACTGTTAACACCACTAATGGACCTTCAAATATTTTCTCAAGTTACTTTTCAAAGAGTACAGGCACAAAAATATATAGGCTGCCAAAGTAAATTTGAAAAAGGAAGCATGGTCGATGCTATGTCATTATGTGATGCACGCACATGCACACACACACACACACACATGTGCATGCACATACACGAAGCTTGTTTTCAAGATCCTAAAATCAAATGTAATCTTATCCTTTGTATATTTTGCCAGTCAAAGTAATAAAAAGGGGACAAGACAGATGGAAGTAATCTTTCTCATGCTAGACATCACATCAATGAACACATTATCTTTGAAAGCTTACACATCTCTGAATTTTCCCATTGTGAAACAATTATCTTTTATAATATAATGAAAGTCAACATGCACCCTTGTTCACCTGTCAAAACTTGGCACGTAGGCTTTAGCAAATCTAGAAAACTTGTCAACTTTACTTTAGTAAAGCCGGAAAGCAACACATACTGTTTAAATACAAGGGCATAGGATATGTGTCACAACAGCAGCAGCTTTGGTGTTGGGCCAGTAACACAACAGGAACAAAACTAAACTAGCCCCCCCCCCCCCCCAATAAAAAAAACAAAAGAAAACAAAACCAGAGCATTATAGGGCTAAACATTCAAGATCTGGAAAAAGACACCAGAAACTGAACTTAGAAATGATTTGAGCAGAAATGTTAGCGCCCTCACACAGCTAAGAGGGAGCACAGAGCAGGGGTGCTGCTATAAAGCTCCTCAACTGCTGAGCTGATGTAAATTATAAAATCTGAGGGATGAAGAGCAAATGGAAGATCAGTCACTTCACCAAGAAACTCATGAAGATACTAATGGTTTCAAAAACATACATACATATATATGCATATCTATATATATGTGCATGTGTGTATGTATGGTGTATGTGTGTGTGCTAGCGGATGTGTGGCATACACATTAAATTTTAGAGTCATTGCAAATTATATCAAGGCGCAGGGCCAATTCCAATACTACTTGTAGCTCCCTAATGGCAATTTCAGCAAGGTGCAAACACAAAGGTCCCGAGCAGGGTTGCGGATGAAAGCCAAAATGCCCTTTTGTGGAGGGTAACTACTGCACTGGCGCCCACTGGCTCTCCTCTACAGACTCTACAGACTGGGCTGCAGACCTGCTGCACACCGCGGGCCACTAAGCCCCATCTCCCCTCTGGAAGCCTGACGCCACAGGTTCGCCTGTCCCGCCCGACTCAGCTCTCCCGCACTCACTCTGCCTGCAAACCAGGCGTCCAGAGGTCCGCGCGCTCGCTCCGGGGCACACAGTGGGACCACTCCAGTTCCTCCTCTTGCTCAGCCTTACCCAGTCCGCAGGGCCCTCAGTGGTCGCGCACCCGACGGCGGGGCGGGGCTCCATGGCACCTCCCAGGGCGGACACAGGTCGCCAGCGCTGCTGCCCGAGGCCAGCAGGACCAAGCCGGACATTAACCTTGCACGCCCTGGCCAAGTCTCCTTCCCTCTCCCCCAGACCACCGGGCTGGACTGGCGCTTGGGACAGTCCTTTCTCACTCACCCCACCCTGCGACTCACTCTCCTAACCCCTGAAGCACTCCCAAAGTGCCTGGGCTTTAAGGATGGAGCACCATGGAAGGTGTGTGTGTGTGTGTGTGTGTGTGTGTGTGTGTGTCTGTGTGTGTGTGTGTGTCTGTGTGTGTGTCTGTGTGTCTGTGTGTGTGTCTGTGTGTCTGTAAGGATGGTGCACCTTGGCGGTGTGTGTGTGTGTGTGTGTGTGTGTGTGTGTGTGTGAGAGAGAGAGAGAGAGAGAGAGAGAGAGAGAGAGAGAGAGAGAGAATGTGTGTGTGTGTGTGTCCAGGTCTCCAGCCCTGGAAAAGTTCTCCTTGGCCTATTGAGGAAGTTGGAGCTGGAAGGATAAAGCTGGAATTCTGCAGTGCAGAGGGAACCTATTAAAAACCGGACCTCCAACTTCACCTGTCTCCCTAGACACCATTCCCACAATGCTCCTAGCTGGCCAGTTCCCTGGATGGTCTCAATAGACATTTTGGGTTATCTCTTCTCCCATTTCATGGTCAAAACGCCCTTCAATTCTGTCAGTAATCTAAACGGGCCTACTGATCATATCAACAGGAGAAACACAAAAGAGACCTTGAAAAGGTCATTTGATCCTTATTTTCACTTATGAAAGAAAAATGATTTGAGTAGATGTACATTCAAAACAGCCTCCGTAAGACAGTTTCCTATTTAGGAATTGGACCATGGATTTTATTATGTACGCAATCAAATCAAAAGCCTAATATAAATAGCTCCAAAATTTTAGTTATATCATTTTTAAAGATTACAATGAATAAATAATATATTTTAACACAATTCTAGTCAGTGTTGACTGGAAGACTTCAAAATTAATAAAGCCAGGTGTGATGGCACACACAAGCTTCATGAGTTCAAGGAGAGTTGTATAGTGAAAACTTGTATCAAAACCCATAAGTAATGAAAGAATAATCGTATCTACATTCGGTAAAAAGCTGCAATTTTAATATAGGCAAACAGTACTCAAACACAATAAAAAATCTGAACTTATTCACAATATCACAGAACCAGAAAATAACTAGGATGATAATGAAAAATGAAGGGAAAATTTATAAAGCAGGTCTATTGGGGAAATATTTATTAAAACATTATTAGAGAGGTATTAGATCCCTAAGTGAAAAGGTAAGATTTTAAATATGCAATTTGAGTGGGTGCTTGAACACTGTGGGGCTAGTGGCACTCACTGGTACTAGTTTCCACCTCAGTGAAGGCAGACAAATGTGTATATAGCGCTTGACTCCACGCCAGCAGCAGGAGACAGCTGGGACGTCATCAGCACACTGCGCTAGGCACTGCAGTTGGTTGTGCCGCTCTGACACAACACAGCCTCTTTACCTTTGATTTAGTTTTCTCATTTTCAGTTCAGAGCCATGCAAGCTCTGAATGTTTATACAGGTGGGTTTTCATAAACTTTAACTTTTAAGAATAAATTTGTAGATACTTTGCAATAGCCAATGACAGCCCAGACCATAGTCTACAAATATATTTTACACCTATGACACCCTGTTTGATATTTCAGTATTCTGGGTTACACTGTACCTATGTGAGTTTTTTTATAAACTTGCTGAGAATCTCAAAACAACAACAACAACAACAAAACTGCGTGCAAGTGATTCTAGCAGCTCACATCCTGCTGTGCAGGGCTTGACTATAGAATCAGCATTCAACTTTACCATAGACTTCATCTGAAAATCATAATCTAGAAGAGCTAAGACCAGGGGCTCTCTCAGTGTGGTCTGTGAGTTAACAGAGCGGCCCCATGTCAAAACTACTTTCATAGTCGAACTGTACTGGCATTCTTTCGTAAAGGCACAGGGAAGTTTTCCAGTAGCTACATAATAACGTATGACACCACAGTGGATTGCAAGACTGTCGGGCGCAAATATACCCCGTATGATTGGGCATTTATGACATGCGCATAAACATGCCAAGAATACCAGTTCCTCAGACTCATGGGAATGGCAAAGCCTTCTCCTAGTCTGTGTACAGATGTTGGTAAACAGGTTGGCCTTTAACCGTGATGGAAAAGTATGATACTCCATTATCCGTGGCGCGTGCATGATCATGCTCCTTGTGACTGCTCTCTTACAGAGACCCCTCCCCTACTGAGATAAGCTAATTTGCCTCTTCATTTATGTTGTGTATAATAAATGTGCCGAGTGTTCAGGCTGTTGGTGTGTCTCCATTCAGACAACTGTCCCACTCAATCTTAGCTTTACGTTACTTGTGTCTGTCTTAATCTCCAGTCCAGCCAGGTTTCTAGGACCAAGCTACCTGATGCAAGATATGTCTCCTGTTATGCCAGACAGTAAAGGAGTTTGTCAGAGTGTAAAACAATGGCACTCAACCCACTGAACTTTGCTGCGAGTCTATCCTCACAGAAGAGTCAAGGGTGACATTGGTCCATGTCATCTAGAGTCTCTTAGTAGCTTTCCAAAGATGGAAGAGATTGGGCTTAGATTTTGCTGTGATCTAGAGACCTTGGGCCCTTTCTATCCTGTCAGCTACCCTGTCTCTTCTGTCCTCACCAGGCTGCCATATTTCCTAGGAAAGAGCATTCCGAGGCTCAATATGACAGACACAGGAGGCACATTATGGGAATTCCATCCCTCCATTTTTATCCAACATTTGATAAGTATTTACTGAATGGTTTTAGATGTGTGAAATATTTTCATCTTTGGATTTCAAATTCCACTTGCCATATGTGACTGTAATTCCATGAGCTGATAGAGAAACCTACTAAAATACAGAAAATACAGTGAACTGAGACCAATATATTCTTTCATTACTGAAACTTCTAAAATACTGTTTGGATTTCCAACTTATTAGAACGAATGGCCCAGGTATTGTCCTGTTAGGTGTTTTGGGAATTTTGTTGTGGTTGTTTCTTTACAGTTAATTTTCTAGCTCTAAGGGTGTGTAAATACTGATAACATACAACAATGTAAAATTCAAACACATAAGAAATATTTTTTTAGTTACATCTGTCCAGCCAGACAGAGTACAAGAGACTGTGTAGTCATTTGTAAACTATTCCCCGTTTTGAGTACTGTCACCTGCTTGATGTTTCAAAGACTTGCTCTGATGTTACTGCTTTGACATGATGCTGTCATGTAGGAAGGACCACATTTTATTCACACACACATTGATGTAATTGGAGGGAATAGATCAAATATAGTGCAGCCTCTTTGGGTGGCCAGCTGGGCCACCCTCCCAAGGTTGAAGAATTTCAGGAGCCATTTGGAATTAACCCTTTGATAGGAAATCCTTTCTTCCTGTACCTGGTTAGGAAGGAAAAAGAAAGCCCATTGCCGGGTGGTGGTGGTGGACGCCTTTAATCCCAGCACTTGGGAGGCAGAGACAAGTGGATCTCTGAGTGCGAGGCCAGCTGGGTCCACAAAGCAAGTTCCAGGAGAGGCAGTGCTACAGAGAAACCCTGTCTTGGAAAACAAAACAAAGAAACAAACAAAAGAAAGGAAGGAAGGAAGGAAGGAAGGAAGGAAGGAAGGAAGGAAGGAAGGAAGAAAAGAAGGAAGGAAGGAGAAAAATAGTGAGTTCCAGGACAGTTAGAGCTACACAGAGAAACTTTATCTGAAAACAAAATAAAACAAATCAAAACAACCAAACAACAAACAATCAAAAAGAACCAGGAGATTGAAATTTGATGGCAGGAGTAATCAATGTCCTAGGTCCAAAAGAGACATGGAATCCACACTTGACCATGGAATCCACACTACAAAGGGCCTCAACAGGTTGGGTAATGCCTGGCAATATTGGTGGGGTGTATCTTTTCTACTTAGCCTCTAAGTTGTAGGTGAATCTCCTCCAGAAGTTTCCATACAGATACACAAAGAAATAATGCTATTTAAGTTTACCAGATATCTAAGCACCGCTTAGCCCAAACAAGGTGACATATAGAAATTTACTGTGAACTCATACTTTTAACTGGCACTTGAAAGGGCAATGGGATTAACTATTTAGCTTTATTTATTGTCAGACCTTGTGTCTCCACTATGTACTATTTAGCTACATTAGAATGAATGAGAGAGAATATTTTTAAGCAAGTGAGCCTTAACTTACTTCTTCAGAAAATAGTAAATAATGGGAATACTGTGTGCACCACAGAGTTATTTTGAGGATTGTATAAAATTATCATTATAGGGAGTCAGGACAATACACGATGTACAATATATAATTAGTATATATTTGTTAATATTAATATTACTGTGCTGTCTTTATTGTAATTATCATTCCTCCACAAAAGAATTTAGAAGGAGAGTGGCTCATTATCAGTGAGATTCATTTACTAGAATCTATATGAATTTCACACATTTCTTTTAAATTCCCTAAGCCTATGTTTTTCTCACTAGTACAACAAGATACCCTTAATCCCTTCATAGAAATGAGAATATTCAAATTTAGAGATATTATGTATACTGAACAAGAGCATATGGAAGTGCCCAGCACTTTGCTGAATTAGAAATTCCTCCCTAGCTAGTTAGATTATTCCTCTACAGTCTAACATTCTAGACCCTCAATGGAGACTTCTCCAACTCCACTGATGCCGTGTCCTCAATGAATGAATGACCCTTTAGCAGATGTGATGGAAGTGAGGTCACTTTTATTCAAAGATGGTTTACCTGTCAACCAATTGTTCCAACTCAAAAGAAGAGGAGTCCTGTAAACTGTTAAATATATATGAGGACATTTCCAGTCCAGAATTTGAATCAAAAATTTTAATTTCAGAAAGACTGGCAAACATTTTACTATAGGAGAATCTTCTGTAAGTAATTAAGATAACGACTCCTGGTATATAGCAACTGTGTTCCCAGAAAGTAAGGGTCAAACATAGTTTGTTTCCTGTGAATTAAATCCTCAGGCAATTCTTTTGTTTCTGAAAACTACTTCAAAAACTACTAGGTGACTGTGTTTAAGTTTCTTTAAGTGCCTGGTTAATATACACAATATAGAAATACCTGAAAGTTTATGGTATCTTAAGCAGGCAATTAGATACATACTTGTTATCAGTGCAAACTGCAGGGAACAGTGCCTGAAAGATGGGAGCAGTCATGGAGAATCCATTATGATTGAGGTAAATCCATGTATCGACAATACTGCTGGGAAAGACAGTGGCATGTGGGCTTCAGCCTCTTGGTCTCAAGCCTTTGCTAAACCAATCAGAACTATCTGTGCACACAACCTGGAGGTACTTCTAGGCTCTCTACCATGAGAGCTCTTGTTATTGCATTCAAAGCTTCTGCTAGTGATGAAAGGTTATTTCTGACAAACACACACACACACACACACACACACACACACACACACACACACACTGTATAGTTGAAGCAATGGACCTTATACAGTCAGCTGGTACTATAATAAGAACCAGAAAATAGCTCTTAAGAATGAGGTCACTACACTAAATTAAAGTTAGCAGGGGAATGTTGGGGGGTTTGTGGTGGCCTGCACGAATTGAGGAAATGACTTAACTGGAGTAATGGCAGGGGATGAAGAAACAAGGGATATATGTACATGAAAGCTGGGCTGTGTGCTCTGATGGAGAGGCTCCACCAATAACCTGGAAAACGCACTGTCTTTGTTTGAGGTGGCAGGCGACAGGTTAGTTGATCTTGGTAGCATGTCTCTGTGGGGAGGAGTCCTGGGTTATACCCATTCCTCTGAGCCTGACTAGAGAAAGTGCTGCCCGCCCCATGGTCTGAAGCATTGGGATCCTTGGTACTGTGGTATCCATGTCAGTAATAAGTATTTATTCAGGACTTCATGCCTTCCCTACTAGGCTCCTTTGGTTAGTTATACAGTTATAGGCAGTATTGAGAAACATGTCACACTTCATTGTGAAGCCTTTTTCTTTGAGGATATGCAATACATGTGGCTCAAATGTTAAAAGATGCTTAGGACACACTTTAAGAAAACTGAATATTCCCGTAAATAAGATTTCTGTTATATTCAATGATAGAGAATGCTGAAGTTACAAACAAACAGATCAGAAATACGAAAACTCTCAGCATCTCCCACTGTGAATATGACTGACTAGGGTGAGGATTTGCTTGCAGGCTTCACAGGAAAGTGGGAGAATTTCACTAAGAAGTTCAGCTGCTTCTACAAAGAGGCAAAGGGTATAATTTGCAATTTGAATTATGTCCTTTTAGCTTACATAACATTCACTCTTGTATTACCTTTGTTTGTATAAATGCATTATCTTTTTTCCCCCTTTGGGTTTTTGATACAGGGTTTCTCTGCATAGCCCTGGTTGTCCTGGAACTTTCCATGTTGACCATTCTGGCCTCTAACTCAGAAGAGTCACCTGCCTCTGCTTCTCAAGTGCTGGGATTAAAAGTGTGTGCCACCACTGCCTGGCATGAATTATCATTTTTAGCATCTTAAAAAAATCACACCTTTAAAATAGTCTTTAGAAACATACTGCTAAAATTTCTTGATGATCGACTTTTTCTACTATATATAACAAAAGATACAATATATTGTGTATTAACTACTCTGTAGAAAGTTAAAGACAGCCCCGTGATTTCTGAGAACCCATTGTCTTGTTTATCTCCATGTTTTTTATTGATATCAAAAATACCATGTTCTCAATGTTTTATGCCTCAAACTATATTTTATTTATTTTTTTATTTTAAAATTGTGAGTCTTTAAGCTCTAGGAAGCCATCTGATGCAGATCATGCAGGCGCTGTGCATTCTGCCACAGTCTCTATGAGTTTGCATGCACATCTATCCTGCTGTGTTTGTAAGGCCTGCTTCCTGGGTGTCCTCCATCCCCTCTGGCTCATACACTCTTTCTACCTCCTCTTCTGCAGGGTTCTCTGAGCTGAGGGGAAGGATTTGGTGGCCATCCCATTTATGGTTGAGTGTGTCAAGATCTCTCATTTTCTGCATATTGTCTGGCCGTAGTGTCTGTACTTCTTCCCTCTGCTGCAGGAGGAAGCTTCTCTGATGACGGCTGAGCAAGGTAGTGAGCTATGAGTAAAGCAGAATGCCAGACAGAGTCATTTTACTGCTGTGCTCCTTTAGCAGAACAATAGTATTTGGTTTTCCTCTAGATCACTGATTTCTCTGCTCTCAGGTTTGTGGCCACCTGGACATCATTGGGTATTGGTTTGAAGGGGACACATGACCCCATCCCTAATCCAGAAGCTATCTTCAATTGATAGCCACTTATTTAGGAAGCCATGGGTGTCTTACTGGAGAAAAAAAATCCCTTTTGAGGATAGGCCCCATGCCCAGTAGATGACCAATAAAAATGAATTCAGTGGTATCTTTGGAGGTTCTCTTTCTCATAATGCTGTTAAGACATTTTTTTAACATTGAAAGTCTTCTGTGTATATATTGTGGCTTCTAGTTTTGTGTTTCGATGGGATTCCTGTGTCTGTACATATGTGTCTCTGCATCTATGTGTATTTCTCAGGCCTTTTCTTTGGCTCTTTTTCTTGTTTTGTTGTTTTCTCCAATTCTGGTTGGTTTGTTTTTGATTTATCTTCGTGTATTTTGTTTTATTTTATTATAACCCTTAGATGCCTGTTTGATTTCTGATGAGACAGGGAGGCATGGATTCAGATGGGGGAGGAAGTGTGGAGGAACTGGGAGGAGTGGGGGAAGTGAAAACATAATTAGAATATATTTTATAGGAAAAAATCCATGTTCTTTTAATAAAAGAAAAATTAAGATTTTAATAAAATCTTTTAATAAAAGAAAAATTAAGATTCTAGGAAAGCACATGAGGTATTGGATACCCTTCTAAAGTGGGTGACCAGAGGGAGCAGAATGGAGGACATGTGTAACAGCTCCCTTGCTCTTCTCCAGCACCAGCTCTCCAAGAGGTCCAGTGCTGTCGCTGGAGGATACCTCAAAATCAAGTGCCACCAAAACGAGCCATAGTGCCAACACTGGGAGGATGTGAGCTGAGTGGCTGCATTAGGTTTTATAGGACTGACGTCATTATAACCAAAAAAGTAGCTTGGAGCCTTTCATTCCAAAACTGACCTGGCTGTCTGGTCAACTACCAGTGGATAGTAGAACACACGGAAAGAGCCTTTCTTAAGAATCAACTTCTTGTCATGTTTGTCCTTATTTATTAGTTAGGTCAAGACTGCTAAAACAGACTTTTCTAACTATGACACTCTGGAGGCAGAAATAATAGGATGAAGAAGAGAAGGGAAAATCAAGAAAGAAGAATGTTCTGTATCCTGATCCAAGCATTCTCCACACCATGAAAACCGTGTGGAGAGATTGTACAAATGTGATTTAATGAATATGAAATAGAGCTTTTTAGGGCAAACTCCGTTCAGGGTGAACTTCTACAAATTAGCAGTATAATTAGCCGTCTCTCTAATTACAAGAGATAATTAATAGGCCAAAAGTTCAGAACATGTTTGCCTATAGAAATTTATTCTCTTTGACTGAAACAAATACCAACAAAATTCTTAACGCATGCTCTTTTGGGAAGGTCATGGGCTGACATGAAGACATGTCTTGATAGTCCCCAAACAAGTTCATTTCTGATTTGAAGTTCTCGCAAACTTCTTTGCCATGTAATTAATTCATTGGAGGCTGAGTGGCATCAAATGATGGGCTGATGCAAGTTGTCGTGATCGTGTTAAATTACACATTTACCTAAAGCAGAGGTAAAGTAATCCCACAGCGTTTGTTAAAATATTTACATTGCCAATTAGTGTAATGGGAAAGGGAAGATTCTGTATGAGATAGCTTGGAAAAGCAGCAAAACTATCTAAACAAATGTAACAAGTGACGAACAAGTCACCTTTGGAAAGAAGTTAGGAAATCTCTTCTGAATCCATCATGTTGTATGTATTTTTTTTCTTTTTTCTTTTAGACGCACGAAGAATGCAGTGTTTACATTTCCTTGAGAATTTGTTGTATGGGGCTTAGAAACGTGTAGAAACACTTCTGAAGCTAAGCGCATCAGAGCAGATTGGAGCATTCTGATGAAGGGGCTGACCCCGTCATTGGTTTGGAAAGAGTCCAGATTAGATGGACGGATGGGTAGGTGAATAGTGAGAGCTCTTGCTCCCTGTGGTACCAAATAGTTGATATCAAAGTGTGAACCTGTGTGCTGTGAAGCTGCAAGGCCCCCTTATCCTCAGGGGGGAAAGGTACCACCTTACTCAGTTTCCAGTGTCTCTCCCCGATCGTAGTTGATTGTATGCTGAAAATGGAATTCATTATCATGTCAATGAGTCTATCTGCAGAAGGAAGAAAGCACATCAGATGCTCATCTGTGCCACAAGCCTCCCGGTATATTTGCACGCATCATTTAATTTAATAATCATAGGGACCTTATTAGACAGAAACTTCCATCTAACAGCTTGGCAAAACAAGGCTTGTAGTTCCACCTACAACTTGTGGAGCCAGGCAGTGAGTGTAATTGATATAAAGTGTATTTTACAGAGTGCACTATGCACAGAAGACTTGCTTCATGAAATCACTAGAATAAAACAAAACATCCATTTTGCAGAGCGTTGTTCTAATAATATTTGAAAGATATTAATATGTCAGATCAATTGCTTTTTCAAAGAATTATGTTAAAATACACACAATCCCATCTTAAGTAACTTTAGTTCAAATTTAGTGTTTCTACACACATGTATATTGTTGTATTACCACCACCCCCACCATCTTCTACAAACATCTTCATCCTGTCTGTTAAAATTGTACCTGATAGACAATAACTCCCTGCCACCATTGTAGTCTCTGACCTATGAATTTGATCACTCTAGGCATCTCATATAAGTGGGATCCTAAATCCTTTTGTACCTGCCATATTTCATCTATCATAACATCCTCAGGTTCATACTTGTGACATCTATTATAATTATCTTCTTCTTTAAAATTGAATAATATTCCATTGTATATTTGCATTTTAAGTGCAAATCAAGATTCACTTTTTGTGTGCACATTAATCCTTCCATAGACATTTGAGCCGTTTTCTCTATTGGATGTTAGAGAAAATCTGCTGTGAACCTGTGTGTACCAATACCTCTTCAAGATTCTTTTTTCAATTATGTGGGGCATGCACCTGGGGTAGGATTATTAGGCCAAATATCAGTTCTCCTTTCAAGTTCTGAAGGAATGAACATACAATCGGCTATAGGGGTGTGCCAGCTTACACCCCCTGTAAGCAGTACACAAGAACTACTGTTTCTCCACATTCTTATCTATGCTTCTTATTTTTATTCTTTATAGTTGCTATATTAGTTATTTGTTTCTATGGTGCCACAAAATACTTGACAAAAGCAGTCTGAGGGAGAGAGAGGGGGCTTATTTGGCTTCTAGTTCTAAAGATTATAGTGCATCATGGCAGAATCAGAGATGGCGTAAGGAGCTCGAGGCTGCTAACATTGCATTCATAGACAGGAAGCAGAGAGAGCTGAATTTAGTACTTACTCAGCTGCACTTCTTCTTTATGGTACTCAGGATCCCAAGTCATGGGATGGCATGGCCCACATTCCATGGGAGTCTTCCCACCTCATTTAGCCTAAACTAGAAAATCCCTCACAGACATGTCCAGAGACTTATTTCTATGGCAATTCTCAATCCCATCAAGTTTGCCAATCCACTAACCACCATAGTAAGTCTCCTTATGGACCTGGGTAATTGGGAAGCAGTTGCTTTTTAATAGGTAAACAGAAAATCCAGAAAATATGTATATATTCCAATTAATTTTGAATTCACTTATCACTAAGTCTAAATTTCTATACAATGATATGTGAGCAGCCTGAAACTCTCAGGAAAGCAAGTATTAATAATTAATACCAGTTGAGTAACTCTCATCACATATATTTAATTCTTCCAACATCTGCATGGGAACTCTTTTATCATCCAGATTATTACAGAGCCAGGAGATCTAAATCCAGGTCCACATGCTAGATTATTCCATGAAACCGAAGGCAGTTGGGAACACGGCCAACATGGAACTACTTGGTTGCAGATTACTGGATTGCTGTACATAGACGAGACCTAGAGGGAATATGTATGGTGTGGCATTACTTGGTTTGGGTATTGGATTTGTGAGGGAAATAAATTAAAAGATGTTGGTGTCAGCAGTAAAAGATTCTAAAGTCACAACATTGAGACTTAGATACTGCAAGAACCCATGTCATTACACTGATGAAAACCACCTGGTGTTCTTAGGCGTCTGTTGCTGACACACATAGATGCTACAGCTCGAATCTAAATCATTTCCTCTTCAGAGTCTTGTGTGTTAAAGGCCTGGTAGCCAGTCAATGGCACTACTGAGGCTCTCTGGAGGAAGTTAGGTCAATGGAGGAGCACCTTTGATGGAAGTTAGGTCAGTGGAGGAGCACCTTTGATGGAAATGCTGGGCCCTTACTTTGGTCCTCTTTCTTACTCTCCTTCAGTTGTCATGGGTGAGTGACTGCAATCCCCTGTGCACTCCCCCCAATGTTCTGTATCACCACAGGACCAATAGTAAGTAAGGAGACAACTTGACCAGGTACTAAAACCTCTGAAATCATACCCCCAAATAAATTCTCCTAGGTAAAAGTTCATTTGCCTCAGGAATCTGCTATAGCAACCAAAAGTTGTCTAATGGGCAAGAATGCTTTCTCCCCTCTCAAATTTATAGCTCAAACTAGAGATCACTTACCTTTTCCAGGAGAAACCAAAGTATCAGCATTTATATCTGCGTATTGTAGCTGTGACATTTTCTAAGTTTCTCTGGGGAATATGCTTCCTATATTCTGTTTGCTTAGTTTAATTTTGAAAATGATGGAGAAGCAAACATTCTCTAGTTTCTGTATGGAACTTACATGTTTAAATGAACCTCTGTAAGTGAAAATATTAAATTCTTTTCCAGAATTTGTTGTAGCTATGCAATTACTGAGGATACCATTCATTTTAGAAGTAAATTTTTAATGTCTGACATTCTGATAGTGAATCTTCTAAAAATCACCTGAAAATCAACATTCTAAGATACAGTCGACAGAAAGAAAATACTTGATCAGATATCCTTACCATATCCATTTGTAATTATTTGATTTACTGATATAGGTAACCTTTAAATATAATCATTTAGTCACTGAACAATTTTGTTCACTAAATGTTTTGGAAGATGAGAGCAAAAGTACACTGAATTTAAAAATCAGATTAAGTTAGAAGCATAAAAATAGAAACATACATGAAAGATCGTTGTGGTGGTTTGAAAGAAAATGGTCCCCAAATGGAGAGCTAGTAATGGGAGATGTGGCCTTGTTGGAGTAGGTGTGTTTTGTTGGAGGAGGTGTGTCACCGTGGAGGTGGGCTTTGAGGTCTCATATATGCTCAAACCATGCCCTGTGAGACAGACCACTTGTAAGCCAAGATTAGGACACTGAGCTACTTCTCAGCACTATGTCTGCCTGCATACCACCATGTCGCACCAGGATGATAATGGCCTGAGCCTCTGAAAATGTAAGCCATCCCAGTTAAATGTTTATAAGGGTTATTGTGGTCTTGATGTCTCTTCACAGCAATAAAAACCCTAACTAAGACAGAAGTAAAAATAATTTTAGAATCACCCAACATAAACAGATATCCTATCTGTTCCTACCCATTTCAGAGTATTTCTCAGTTGACACTAAAAACTCTGTCAGTCTGCAGAGACAGAGAGAGAGAGAGAGAGAGAGAGAGAGAGAGAGAGAGAGAGAGAGAGAGAGAGAGAGAGAGAGAGAGAGAAGGGGATTTTTAAGTAGATAAATTAATACTAAGGCAATTGGACCAGGTAATGAAGTTCTGTTCCACAGAGGGAAGGAAAGAGGAAGAGGAAGGAAGGAAACAGGGATGGGGAGAGCAGGGAGGGCACCTCTGGACAAATGAAACTGCGTAAGGAAGGAAATGGAAAAATCGTGTAGCTGATGAGAAATGGTGCCGATGAGATGGGGAAGGACAGTGGATACACCTGACTATGGGGAGAAATGTTTCTCTCCTCAGGTGTTGGCAATTCAAGGATGGAAATGGGAGGACCTACTTAGGGAACAACTCACGGCTGGGGACTGACAACAGGGATGGTGACAGTCAAGGGCAGACGTGAAGGTGACGGTCAAGGGCAGATGTGAAGGTGACGGTCAAGGGCAGATGTGAAGGTGACGGTCAAGGGCAGACGTGAAGGTGACGGTCAAGGGCAGATGTGAAGGTGACGGTCAAGGGCAGACGTGAAGGTGACGGTCAAGGGCAGACGTGAAGGTGACGGTCAAGGGCAGACGTGAAGGTGACGGTCAAGGGCAGACGTGAAGGTGACGGTCAAGGGCAGACGTGAAGGTGACAGTCAAGGACAGACACGCGGGCAGATTGGTGACAGGTAGCGATCTCATGCCAGACTAGAGGAAGCTTCTTAAGTTTGATCCATTTGGGATGCCTTCTTTTTAAAGACATGTTCATGGGATCTCAGGTATATAAACTACGCATACAAATTGAGTGTTTAATAATAATAAATCATAAAATGACTTTGCTATATATATGTTCTATCATTCTACCATTCTTATTTTATTACTGTTCAGAAAGGTTTTACTATCACAATAATTTTCACAATCCCCACATTCAGTTATGTGACCCCAACATGGAGTTGTGGTACACGACTTAAAGAACTGGGTTCTAGCCAGGCAGTGGTGGTGCTCACCATTACTCCCAGCACTTGGGAGGCAGAGGCAGGTAAATCTCTGTGAGTTCAAAGCCAGCCTCGTCTATAGAGCAAGTTCCAGTATAGCCACGGCTATGCAGAGAAACCCTGTCTTGAAAAAGAAAAACGAAACAAGATTCTAGAATCCAGTGTTGGGAGATGGAAAGACAGAAAAACTAACTAAAATGGAATGATATTTCTTTCCTTTTTTATTTTTTATTAATGCAAGGAAAAAACCCAAGACCAAGGCTATAAATATTCAGTGTTGTGTTCTCTTGCAGAAGGTGCCAGAGCCTTGCCAAACACTAGCTGATTCTTTTACACATGCACTCGTATCCTAAGGAGTTGTCTTTTTGATCATGGAGATGCTTTTCCCAACCCAAGATACAAGAACAGCACAGGCAGTCTTGAGAGGGAGGCTGACACACAGAATAAGTCCCGCTAACCACTCCCTACATCCATCCATGGTCCCCAAGTTTTGAGAACTAGGAAACCTATAGCAAAGAAATTGCTCACATTTCTGTGGGTTGAAGTATAGAAAAGAGTTATAAAGAAATATGACCTTCAAACATTACTGCTTGTACTAGAATTTGAACTGCTCACTCTCTGCAATGGAGATTTGGGCACTCAACAGGGATGCCCTCCAGATATTGACATCAAGATAGAATGCATTTGTCTGAAGTGACGTATTATTTCTTCCTTATGTATTATTGTGAATCATTTCCTTGAAATGTAAATCCTGCATATATTAAATATTTATGAAAACAATTTCATGAAACTTAACACTTTGATCCAGAACATCACAGTCCATTTTTCTCTAAACAATTTCATGCTAGCAGCCACCTAATACCAAGACACTGGCCCATCAGTAAGAGTGAGCAGGCATCTGAGAAAAATAAAATGCATTGGATCAGAAGACAAAAGCATTCCATAAGTAAATGGCCGGGCCACTCTCCATGTATGCATTCTTACTTCCTCTTCAATTCTTATTGAATAGTTTTTCTCAAAATATGTAATTGTCTCAATAATATTATTCTCTATGAGCAAGTATGTATCTATTTATTCTCTATAAATATTACATACATCTTAAACACTATGTTAGATTCTATATGTAATCAAAAATGGATGAAATGACAATTATCTTTGAGTACTTAATCTGTCAAAACCAACAGCATGTCAGAAAACTCTAATAGCTGTTGTTTATTGTTAGTTAAGTGGATTCTCACACAGTTTGTTATCTTTTTCCTTCTAAAGATCCATGGTAGAAATATATTCCTTGGTGGAAATAGGCTTCAAATTAAGTTGCCTGGAGTCTAAATCCTTTCATGTTTGTTATTAAAGCAGTGGTAATTGTTTATTTTTAGGCATCATCTGCTTAATATAAAATGGAGGCATGGAAATTATGTGATGAAATAGTTCAGAATGTCAGATGAATGGGCAGCTTCATGTGGCACCATTTCAACAGGGATTTCAGTCCACAGACTTTCTGAGAATGTCACTGTCTTAGGTGGTTTTATTGCTCTGGAGAGACACCATGACCACGGCAACACATAAGAAAACATTTAATTGGGGTGGCTGGCTTGCAGTTTCTGAGGTTCAGTCCTTTATGATAGTGAAGGGAAGAATGGTGGTGTGCATGCAGACGTGGTCCTGGAGTAGCTAAGAGTGCTACATCTTGCAGGCAACAGGAAGTCCACTGACTGTCTCACACCTCCTAATAGTGGCACTCCCTTTGGGAACCATTTTATTTTACACCACTACAGTCGCCTTCTCTATATAAGTAATAGCCATTGTCATCTAGAACAATTTTGGTGCCTTTGTATTTTGGGAGAAGAACTTTGTCTCCAGCTTTCACACTTTCCTTTAGCGCCTGATCCCACAATCACTACTGTTGCTTGCTTGCAATGCTTTTCCTTGAGACTTTTCTGGAAGCATCATGCCACCTTTGGCTACAGTTTCAGTGGCACTCCTTTCAACCAATCCTCTGTCAAAGAGTAGAAGACACTTCCTAAAAGCTTGTTTAGCCGTGACACATACCGACACAGCTCAGACTCCGCCAGCATTGGTTATTTTTAAAATTGTGTGTTTTCAGGACTAAGGGTTCACTCTGTGAACTAGAAAACAGCCAAGTTCCTTACCTGTAAACCCACAACTAGCATTTTGTCTTGTAGGCGACTTGTAATAGCCTATATAATACTATTCTCTAAGTCACAGTGTAAATGTACCCACAAGTATGCTCTAGCTTGTTTCTCTGCTGCGGTGGTAAGTGCTGACCTAAAGCAACTCGGAAAGGGAAGGGCTTGTTAAGCTTCCTTGTCCAGACCACTGCCCATCCCTGAGGGAGATCAGGACAGGAACTCCAGTAGCAGCAAAGGCAGAAACCACAGAAAATGTTGTTTATTGGGTTGCTCTTTTTTGTTATTTAATAAACTCAGGATGCCTGACCATGGTGCTACTACTCAGGTTGGGTCCTCCCATATCAATAATTGATCAAAAAATTCCTGATAAACGTACTCACATGCCAATTTGATGGAGACAATTCTTTAATTGAGGTTTCTTCTTTCCAGATGACTCTCGTTTGTGTCAAGTTGACAAAAACTAACCAGAGCAAACTAAAATCATATAATTATTTTTAATGTTTGAAACCTGAAAATAGTTCCTTATAAATCTCAAAATCCATCTACCCCACCTCAGTCTAGCCAGAGGAAATCCCCCAGGATCAACAGACTTTCTAGGCAGCAAGTGTGAACACCCGAAATAATGATATTGTTGTGCTTGATAGTAATTTGTGCCGATCTATTTGTGGGCATTATTGCAGACAGCTCCCGACATTAAGCGGCCTTCTATTTGGGGGAGATATTAACATCACTACAGTCTTCACCTTCATTTGGTGTTTGGGTCTGCCTGATTCATGCTGCACTCAAGTAAGCCTGGGGTTGGAGTGGTGGTTTATATCATAATCCAGATCGTCAGGCATCTACCCAGCTTCTTGAGGTATATACTTGTTTAGCATATACTTCTCTTGGCACCATATCCAGTACTTAGCTGGCACAATGAATAGATCTTGTCTCATTCCCTGTACTTTCTGCCTTTCGAGCACCCCTTCCATTCTTCCTCTGGCTTCAGAACTAAACTCTCCACCAGTTTTTTTTGTTTTTGTTTTTAATTGTTTGAGAATCAGGCTGACTTTGTATCCCAGGCTAGCTCCCAACTCACTTTCTCCATTGACATCCTCACAAACATTAGGATTTGAAGTTGGTGCTACCACTTTGGCTACTTTCTTTTTGTTGTTGTTTTTGTTTTGTTTTGGTTTAGTTTTTTGAGACAGGGTTTCTCTATATAGCCTTGACTGTCCTGGAACTAACTTTGTATACCAGGCTGGCCTCAAACTCTGTTTCCCAAGTGCTGGGATTAAAGGTGTACACCACCACAGCCCAGCTCTTTCTTGTTTTTAACAAATCAAATTTCAGGGCTGCTGAAACAGGTGGAGGAAGGATGGGTGGGGTGGAGGATAGTATAAGAAAGGAAATCCCCTTCAAGACTCTTCCTGTGTATGACATAGTGGCTCCTAGCCTTCTTTCCTGGTCTTTGTCTACAGTTGAGAGGGCTTCTCCAGGTTTTCCTTGTGTTCTTGCCATCTGACCCAGACTTACAAAGTCAGAATACAAAGGAGGGAAAACCAATAGGAACAAGCTGTGATGTCAGGTTTTATCTTTGGTGCAGTAAATTGGTCAGTGCCATCTTGGATGACACGAGACATTCAAAATCTTTAAGACACCTAGAGACTGACCTGATGAAGTGGGAGGTTAGCTAAAGCTCAGATACATGTACTCCAGCCTAGCTGACCTGAAAATGGGCCTCCTTCTTAATGTTAGTTACATTGAAATTAGGAAACCCACAGGAAAAGGAGTTAAGTTACTGCAGGCAGACCTGCGTGTTTATTTGGTTCCATTTTAGAGGAAAATATAAGGATGAATCAGGGTAGATTAGTTATACTGGTAGTGAGGGTGAATCAGGGGAGATTAGTTATACTGGTAGTGAGGGCGATCAGAGGAGATTAGTTATACTGGTAATGAGGGCAGGGGAGAAAGAATTTGAGGATGGTTCTTGAAACTACTTTGCTTCCTCTGTTGGCTGCTGCATAATGTAAGGTAGATATCAAGTATGTGGGTGCCTATTCACACCTTGATCTAATGTCAGTGTTGCTCATTGGAGGAATGTAAAGGAAAAAGAGTCTACTCCTTTGTCCTAGGTGGGTTCAACTTGTGCAGGGCCCCACCTTTGGCACTGAGAAGTGACACTGTCATCTACGTTTGTGCTTAAGAGCTGCATGATAGAGTTACCAACAAGAAAGAAAGAAAATGAAAGGAAGGAAGAAAGTAAAGAAGAAAGGAAGGAAGGGAGGGACGGAAAGGAAAAGAAATCTCAAAAGAACCCTATAAGATTAAATTTCTGGATAAGCTAGATTGATAATAATCCAGAGGCACATGTGACTGTAAACTGCAAGCTGGACACGCCTACTAGGACATCTGATGTTTCTAATCTCCAGGTCTGAGATATCTACAAAGGGAATCTGCGCAAGGATTTGTTGGCCATATAATCTAAATCTGGCTATCTATAAAATAGATTTATTTTTATATTTCAAGGTAAAGTCTGGGTTAAATTTTTGTTTGTTTATTTGTTAATCATTTACCATAAAAAGTTTTTGTTCTAATTAATTTTAAAAAAAATACCAGTTTCTCTTGGTTGAGGCTTTCTATGATTACTGGCTACCAAGTGCCTCCCAGCTATTCTGCATTTGAGACAATATTTAAACCTAAAAAGAATTTTATAGTTTATAACAGTTGAGCCTAGATTTAAACTGAATGACAACTTGTTCAACCCTTGTAACAAAGTTCCCCTCAGTGTCATGGATACCAGACCAATTATCCCTACATCTCCTCCAGCATGGATATGCAAGTTCATCTTCACACTTAACTGTCACTTTAGTTTCTGCCATTGTTTGGCCTGCTTGGAAGGTGTGCCACATGACCAGACTTCAGTTCCCTGGAGGCCAAAGGATTTGCACTTACAATGTCTCTGTCTGTCCCCACTGCCTGTCCTGTGACCTTGGCCTTTGACTTCTGGCTAGCAGCCAGAAGATCCAGCTTATGTTGAGGTAAGTATCTAACTCAGAGCCTGACTCTTCCTTGAAACAAGAAGTGGAACTCAGTTAATCTGTCACATGTGGCCAGATCTTCTGCTGGAAGAAACTTCAGGGGAAGCATTACAGCATTGGCATCTTCTGAAATGCAACAGCCACCATGGCCCAGCATGGCCGTGGTGGAAGAACTTTGGGGTGACAAGCTTCTTGTTTCATGTAAACAGAAATGGAGTTTACATTGGCTAGGAGATATTTGATCAAAATGATAATTGACACGGGCTGCTGAAAATCCAATATACTTACATACCTTATCTTATCAGGTATCTACGTAAATTATAGATCTGCATGGTGATGTTGTCTCAAAATTTCCTAGTAATAAGAAGTACACATATTAAAGGAGAGTTAAGGGCAAGGAATTTGTGGTTAGAAGCGCAACAGCAGAGTTGGACTGGAGATAATTCAGTCCAACAAGTGAGGACTCTTTCCTTGTTCATCATATTGTTTTTAACTGCTGACAGTTTATCTGGGCAGGTGATAAGACCTGTTGATAACATTTCTCAGCTATGGAGTATTCTGCAATGGTGCATGTGTAGGGAAAGAACCTTTCCCCTTCCTTTGTCGGGTTCGTTGTTGGTCTTCTCGTGATACCCCAGCTCTTCTGTGTGACTTTGATCACAGGGACAGCCTAATTCTTGTGGTTATTTGCATTCTTCAGAAGAAACAAGCCTAGATCATACCAGGCTGGCCTACACAGGAGGAATCTGCTATGAAAAACCCTTACTACCTTAGATTAGCTTCTGTGTGTTTTCATTTAATTAACTTCCATGGCGAACCAGACCTGAGATTTTATTTATTTTTCTCTTCAAACAGCAGTTTTAATGTGGATAGTTATTTGGGTATATCTAACAACTCTTCATTTCACATTCTTTTTTTAAAATTTTTATTGAGCTCTACATTTTTCTCTGCTTTCCTCCCTGCCTCTCCCCTTCCCTTCAACCCTCTTCCAAGGTCCCCATGAGATTTTAAACTGAAGCATTTAGATGTGGTCACTTTTTTATTTTTTAATTTGTTTTGTTTTTTGAGACAGGGTTTCTCTGTACCTTTGGGGCTCTTTCTGGAACTTGCTCTGTAGACCAGGCTGGCCTCAAACTCACAGAGATCCACCTGCCTCTGCCTCCCGAGTGCTGGAATTAAAGATGCGTGCTACCACTGCCCAGCTAAGTGTGGTCACCTTTAATGAGAGCTCTGGCCAGGAAAATGCTATGGTTACCACAAAAGTACTCAAAACACTCCAGTGTCAGGGTTCACTGAGTGGATTTTGAAACCAGTAGAAACAGAATCATACTTGCAAGGTAGTCTCAGTGGACAGGAATCTACAGGCCCAGGGCATTTAGGAGATAGAACTGGGATCTCTCATGGTTTCTCTGGTAAAATCATACTAAAGTCTCATCTGTGATAATCACATACAGAAATGGGGTGTCCTAAATTAGACCTGACAGCAATGATGGCAACATAGTACATGCAGAGAAGAACGAAGCCAGCATTTTTAGTTTCTCTGAAGAGCAATCACATTTTTTCCTACATTCTTTCTATAGCAGGTTCTTCAGCAATGTGTAGGGAGGGAGCTGCGGGAGCTGCTGAGGCAGGAAGCTCTTGCTTTTCCTGAGACAGCAATTCAGCTGTCTGGAGCACTTTTGGAGAACTGCAGGAAGCCTACCAGAGGCTCTCCATGCTTTGCTGAGGATTGTACTAGAAGAGCACTCCCCCAAGGGAAAACGAAGTCGTGATAAGCTTGACCCAGAAACAATGCCTTAGTCACCAGAGTACAGAGCAGCTCTTGTCACTCAATTCTGGAACCTTGACTACATCCAAGGGCATCAGAGAACGCTGAGGGAATACAACTAAATAAATGTCACACCAGTGTCTTTGGGCGGCAAGCTCAGATCTGATGTTCTGTAATAGTGTTTGCACAGGGTCCACCTTACTCTGTAGTCTATCTATTCTGTAGGCCAAAGCAGAGTCCCAAGGCCTCAAGGGTCCCTAAGCATCTGTGGTGGTCCAGGATGCATAATGGTTCCATGAGACATTCAAATGCCTCCGAAACAATATGACTGGAGAAGGGTGACCTAAAGGATCAAATAAATATTCTGTCTTGGGAAGAATATGTTTGTGTACCTAATTTTTCAAATTAAAAATTGAAATATGTTAAAAATTTTCTTTTCCTAAATCAAGTAGTTTTGACACATTATAGTCAAAGGCTTACATCTAGGAAACACTGGGTTGTCCAGTAAGATATACCTTCTAAATTTCAAAATGGGAATCAGAAAAAAAATGAATTGTTATTTTTTTCTTCTGTATTTTTTGACAGTGTCTTTTGTACCCCATGCTGATATCAAATGTGCTGTGTAGCTGAGGATAACTCTGAACTCCTGATCCAGGTGTGTAACCGTGCCTGCCCTAGACCTAAGTGAACGGATTAGTGCTAAGACATGTGTGTCTCTTGTGGTATCCAGATCACTCTCTGTTTCAGGAAAGCAGAGAATCTAGCAAGGATAGCTTCCTGGATCTTGGGTTTCAGGGTACAGCATAAAGAATCATCCCAAGAGCATAAAAACAAGTTCACAGGAGTAAAAGTGTAAGGTTGTAGGAGATACTAAAGCCGAATCACCAGCTCCAGGGACTCACACTGAGCAGAAATGAAGTTATGGAAACAGAAGATGGTCTGGAAAACCAGGTCATGGCCTGAAAAATCTGAAAACTGGGAAGTACAAACTCAGTGCCCATCTCTGCAGGGACTGCCTGGCTCAAGTGAGCATCTACAGAGCATCGGGCGAACCACCGTCTTGACAGTAACAGAGGGCTGCAGGACTGGACGCTACACAATGTAAATTTATTTTCTTACAGATCTGAAGTCTAGGAGCTCAAGATCAAGGAAGGCCTATTTCTCCTCAGACTCTTTTCCCTAGTGAATGAATGCCCGTTTTCTGTTTGGGTCCCCACAGAGGCTTCCCTTTGTGTGTCTGTGACTTTGCCTCTTCTTCTAATGGACTCAGCAGTATGTGACACCGAGGGGGGTGGGACCAGTGTATTCTCATTTTGACCTAATCACCAGATATGCTCCACATTCTGAAGAGCTTGGAGTTAGCGCTCCAATGTAGGAACTTGGTTGTGTGGATGCAGACACAGACACACACAGACACACACACACACAAAGAGAGAGAGAGAGAGAGAGAGAGAGAGAGAGAGAGAGAGAGAGAGAGAGAGAGAGAGAGAGAATCTTCAACTCATAGCTCCTGTCAAATCGTATATTATTTACAGTAGTCTCATGGATTAGTGAGTGGTCCCTCTTACATTGTTCTTTGAAGGAAGTGAATGGTGCTAGACAGTTGACCAGCCAGAGACTGGGCAGCATAATTTCTAATTTTTCATCAGCCTCTACTCATTTCTGGGTAGAAGTTCTCCTGGGGTCATGTTCAGAATTATGCAGCAAACTGTTCATAATGGGTCAGGGTCTCCAGGGTCTTGCCACAAGGAGAGCCATTCCCACCATTCTCAGGCATTGCCCCCTGAAGAAGTCAAATGTCTCCTTCCAGAGTTGCACCATAGATACTCGATCCACCCCTTTCCCAGGGGTATTCTTTTAGTGTATTTTATTTTTTATTTATGAGTATTTTGTCTGCATGCATGTCTGTGTACCACATGAATGAAGTGCCCAAAAAGGCCAGAAGAGGGCACTGGGAACCTCTGTAACTGGAGCTACAGGTGATTACCAACTACTCTGTGGGTGCTGAGTCCTCTGGAAGAGCAGTCACTGCTTTTACCCACTGAACCATCTCCTCAACCCGCAGGGGATCTTTTTGAGAAGAACAAGGAGAGAGGTTGGAAAATATGTTTTCTGGATTAATAAGAGTGGGAAATAGGGAAAAAAGAATTGGGGCAGAAGGAACAGCTAAACTCAACGTAGCCAATAGCAGTTCAACAAAAGCTGAGGCTACAGTTACCTCACACCACTCACTGCTGGAACAATCCCTTAGAATTGTCTCCCACATCCTCGATCCATACAAGGCCAAGGCCAGCAAAAATGAGGGCCATGTCTTGGGCTAAGCCATGACCTTGAACAATTTTCTAGCCTTTGGGAGGGGGTCCTCAAGACCCAGCAGGCCTGATTTAAGCCTGCGAAGGAATTCACTGTAGTCACCTTTATATATAGACCAAATTATAATGAAGACAATCTGCTTGTGCCCTTTGAGATAGCAAGGCATCAAATAAGAAATACTCATCTGGAAAAAAAGGAAACCAAAATAACCCCCCAAACAAAACAAAAATTCTTCAATCGCCCTTGATCAAGGGAGGGCAAATCCTGAGAAGCACATGACTACAATATATAGAGTTGGAAAGAGAATTTTAGAGATGACTCATGTGGTACAATGGTCCTAAAAGTGTCAGTTAACTGCAATCAGCAAAGCTCCTGAACTTGGATTTGCTTCTCTGTCGTGACCTCTTTCTAAGCCATAATGAACTCTTAAAAAAAACTGGTCTAAATAAAGTCAGATATTCTTAACCTTTCTAATGTAGATAGACACATTTAAATTTTTGTCTTGCCCTTTTTTTCCTCTCTGATGTTTTAATCAAGAGTGAAATAAATTTTTTCTCGTGGAAGCTATTTTAACATAGACACTCTTAAGTGAACTACTTTTCTCCATCAGCAACTATCTGTTAAATGTCTTCCCTGCACTCAGCACTATGGGTAAAGCAGAACACCATGAAAGCCAAAATTAAAAATAAGTATGCCCTGACTTTGTGTAATTGCTCAGAGAGGCAGGTAACGAGACAAGTAAAACACAGATTTAAAAAACAAAGAAGTTTTTTATCTGTTAGACGGGGTACTGATGCATACCTGCTGCCGGCGAGACTGACTGATTGATTCCCTGTAGCACTGGCAGGGATCCTCTGAAGAAGGACCTTGAAATTCTGACTTGAAGTTTAGGAATGGCCAGATATTTGTGAAACAAAGGAAGAGTTGCCTTAGTTTAAGAGAACAGTATCTGTGAAGCATATGAAGTAGCAAAGGGTGTGTCTTTCTTTTTATTTTATTTTTATTTTTGGAGTCAGGAGCTTGCTGTTTAGTTCAAGCTGACCCCATCCTATGGCATCAATTTCCCAAGTGCTGGGATTACTTACAGGTTTGTACAATCCCACGTGACAGGAAAATGGCTTCTCCAAGAGACTGAGTGATAGTGAAGAAAGGATTGATGGGATGCGGGGTCCAGCAGGTCCTCTGGAGTGGGAGTCAGATAACTCATCACGCTTCACACATCTTCTGAAACACAGTGGGAAGTCACTGAAGGGCTTCCAGACGATGAGACAGGAGGTTTCACTTGCAGTTTTAGATGGTTCTGACTTTCTTGCAAAGGACAAGGAAGGATTCCAAGTGAAAGCTAGGAGATTTCAGAAGCTGTTATAAATGTCTAGAGAGAGAAGCTGGGAATATTAGAAAGGATGGAATCAGGCAAAGGGGTGCACACCTAGTGAGGAAACAGAGCTGTGAGCAGTGGATCCTAAGTACTTGCCTCCACTAACTGGGTAGGTTTAGTTGTCTGTTGATAACTAGGGAACAGTGAAGAGTAGTAGGGTTTTTATGTGGTGGGGGATACATAAGCCCTTATTTCTCATCCCTTCTCTCGCGTTCCCTCTTTGCAAGTCCAAGCAGTCTTTCAAGCCAAGTGGGTGTTAATTACATTCAATACAAGTACATTAATTATCTAAAGATAAGAATGATACATTAACTCTTTGCTGCAGTCTCTGTGCTGGGGATTGGATCTAAAGTTTTAGCTATGCTGAACTAGTATTCTAGCACTAGATTTAGCCCCATCTCATCAATATGACAACTTTTAGTGAGTGTTAGCTATAAAGTCTAGGGACTCTTCTACTGCTATCTGTACACATAACACTGAATCTTCACCATAACCCCAAGAGGCTGTCTCCATTTTCAACAAAAGGAAAGCAAAGCCCATGGATTTCAACTCACATGATGTGTCTACCTTGCTACTATCTCTCTGTGGAGCATCAACCCAACCAGTGTCAACTCTGGTACAGTTTTTCTACTTGCTGAGTTTACGCCTTGGGTGGTGTTAATTTATTTTGCTGTTTTTATGACACTTGCAAATATGTCTGAGTAGAAACTTACTTCCTTCAGAGTGTCATATGGTAGCTTCAGTCATATGTCATATGGTAGTTCCTTGCCATATGTCATGTGTGTAATTTAGTATCAGTAGATGAAAGTCTGTAAATATTTTGATCAATAGAAGGATGCTGGATGGCAGCAGATATGCTACAGCCAAGTCAAGTGGGATGCTTTTCTGTACTTAGCGTCTGATCAGAAAGGTTGTTAGCTACCCAGATGTTCTGTGGCACTAAACAGGTTCTTCAGATTTAAAACTAAGGATTTGATATCTGCTAGCATGTGTGCCATGGGGACCCACTCTTAGTAGCCTTCCCTAGATATGTTCGTGTTGGGTAATTCAGGTTCCCCTGTACCAGCAGAGATGTGACTTGGGCAAGTACAAGGTTGGGTAGCACCAGACACCACCATTGGAAATGGAGGCCTATGGAACCACGGAGTAGAAACAGACCATTATCTAGGCTCTGTCCCAGCTCCCTTCAACTCCCTTCTGCTGTGCTTTGGAGAGATTCAAGGATTAAAGCTGTGTTTTCACAAAGTCACAGAAATAGACTGCTGAGTCACAACCCAGAGAGAGGCTCCTTCTAGGGCAAAATGCTGGGTTACTAATGCATTCTTTACTGCGATGGCTGCCTTGACACAGCCAGCAGCTTCCATGTCTTGGGACATCTTTTTGTTCATATGCTTTCCTCTCATTCCTCTGCTGTGATTTCAATTTTCACTATTAAAGTTATTCTAAACGTTGATAGAAATTATGTTTTATGTAGCAAAATAAAATGTCATCCATATTTATGTTACTCACATATAATCATTATCAAAATGTACTCACATATTTATATATCTTTATATAGAAACATTAATTTTTATATACTATTTTGGCTTTCTTATTTTTCTCTTTATTCACTTACTTATTATTGAATATGTATGTGTGTGAGCTTGGGTACAAGCCTGGCATGGTGCACATGACTAGGTCGGAGGACAACTTTTGGTAGTCAGTTTTCTCCTGCTGTGCCCTCCAGGGATGAGGGTAGACCATCAAGCTTGTGTGGTAAGTGTTTTATCAGCTTTTCAGTTTGTTTGCTCCCGAGTCTCACCAGCTTCTGCCTTCCTACAAGAAGAACAGTTTTAATTGAGAAGATGTTACAAGACAACACCCTTTCTTAAGATCTTTTAAAACCCGTACTCCTGGTCCTCTTTCTAGTTTCATGACTTAACCGCTCCACACATATATATGTATATATATATAAAAATTAAATATAATATTTTCCTATGAGAGAGAATATCCCATAAACTTTACCGAATTCCAATTTCTCAGTTGTCCTAAGAATACCATTTACATGAAAATGGAGTCCAAAATTACCTTGCATCCAGTTGCCGTGTTGCTATGGAGTCTATGAAGCTACAACCGTTCCATAGTTCACCGTAATTCCTTGATTTCCAGACTTTTGAAGGTTACAGAGGAGCAATTGTGTAGAACATCTCTCCTGAGCAGAAATCATGGTTTCTTTCTAGAGTTCACACCAACAATAGAGACATGGATAAGGAGCAGGAAAGGTAAATGTCCCTTCCAACCTCAAAGGAAAGCCGAGTTACTTACATTTAATGCCATTTAATGACTTTCTTACCCCTTTCTTTCGTTTCTTAATTGCTAAGTGACATTTGGGTGAATCAATTTGTACTCCAAAGTCAAGCCAAATAAGCACCACAGTTAACAGAAAAGCCTGTCCAAATTAGCCTTAGGCTTAAAATATAAAACACAGGTCTATTTCCACATGGTAAAATCTACGAAATGGCTGCCTTCTATCCTTAATGTGTTTGTTTTGTCTGTTTGTTTTTTGTTGTTGCTGTTGTTTTTGTTTTTCTGGTGGTTGAGAGAGTTGTACTTACTCGTGTTTTGGTACCTTTGCGGCAGGCTGCAAGGCAGTGCCTCCCCTTCATCTTTATTGCTATTCACAGTCAGGGTGCCAGTGCCTACTTAATTTCATGCTCCACTGATTTACAAATGGTAACTGTAGAGCTGAGATCAACACAGTGGTCGACTAATGGAGAACAAAAAAGCCCCCAATCTTTTAAATGGTCATCAGGCAAATGTCCAGAAAACATTGTTACCTGAAACAGCCGCGTTACAATAGAAACATTGATGTTTGAGATAACAGTCACAACGCTAGATGAGAATGCTGGGTCATTGATACTTCAATGTTTTATATTGCTTTCCAAGGTGCTGTTATTATTCGGTTCTGCAAAGTTACCATTATCCAGAAGATGTTAAGTGGCCATCAGATACTTAAACATTAGGTTAACTGAACAGAAATGGACCACAGAAAATCCCTATCAGGATTTCAGTAAGAACAGGGCTTCACAGGTGCCCACAGGGTCACAGCACATTGCCTTTACTTTCTGTCTACATCCTTAAAACATTAGTCACTCTTACATAGCACTTTGAACTAATAGAATTTTTCATGGGACCAGTGCTCAGCAGTTAAGAGCACTGGCTGTTCTTCCAGAGGACCCGGGTTCAATTCCCAGCCCTCACATGGCAGCTCACAACTGTCTGTAACCCCAAGATCTGACACCCTCACACAGACATACATGCAGGCAAAGTACCAATGCACATAAAATAAATATAAACAAATTATTAAAATATTTTCATATTTATCACCTCATATTTTAAGAGGTAGAATTTACTGGCATGTTCTTTAGCATCATATGCTGTGTCAAAGGATCATAAGCATTATTTCACTAAAGTTTTCCAAGAGAAGCTCTTTTGGTTGGCCTGTAACCACAAGAGGGAACAGAGGTTGAACTGGCCATTATATGTCCCCACAGTTACAGTAAGCAATTGCTAAGAGGAATAAGTCTTTCCTGCTATGTTGGCTGTCTTGGCAGTTTCCCATAGACTTCAAAGGACACTGGAGTTTCTTGATAAGCCGATTTTTCCAGTATTAGATATTTGCCAGTGCTTCCCTGTCCCAATGCGCTTCCTCTCATCTTCAAATCTCCCCTGGCAGAAGCTAGAAGAAGAGCTTCAGTGTAAACCCCTAATGGAGCAGCCTGTCCTCTCTATTAGAAGGGTATGGAGAGTATTAGGATCTGGCTACATGTATTGAAGATACTTCTGAACCTTGGGGAATGCAGGGTACTATGTGTGCCCCCTCACAACATCGCTGCACAAAATTATGCGTTTGTCTTTGCAAGAGGAAACAAGGATGCTGATTCTCCTCTTTTCTCAGCAAAAAACAAAACAAAACAAAACAAAAACCCTCATTCTTCCTTCCTTACTCCATCTGTAGCCCTTGTGAAAGCCCAGCCTGTGTTTGAATCTTGGATTCAAGCAGCACTGTTACTTAGGGAATTATCCTCATCAACCTCTTTTGTCATAGTGTTCCCACTGATGACAATGGTGCTTCAGACAGACAGACCCAACCCCAAAACTAACTCACTTTGTTAGTTTAAAAGATGGACTTAACCGGGCATGTTACCTTTAATTCCAGAACTTGGGATACAGGCAACTGGATCTCTGTGATTGTGAATTCAGAGACCAGTTTCTATATAGAAAGTTCTAGATAAGCCAAGGCTGCATAGTGAGAACTAAGAAAGAGGAGGAGGAAGAGAAGGAGGAGAACAGCAGGAAGAAGTAGAGAAAGAGGAAAAGGAGAAGGAGGAGGAAGAGGTGGGACTGTGGTCTTATATGTAGCATTAAGTGCCAGTTGTCAGATGCTGTTGCCTCTGGGGTTCCTTTGACTCATGACCTCTCTTTCCCCTCCTGCCACAGGGCATCCCTAGACATGAGTGTACATGGAAGTCTGAGCAAGGGACCACCTTGAGCTCCCTTCTTCAATGGATGCAGTATGGTTGCATGTAAAGCGATTCTCCAGGGCTTATGGTTATGTCTCTTGTCCTTGAATCTTCAGTTGTTGGGAAGATGCTATTTGTGAATATTTAAATCCATCCTAAATCTATCAGATCTTAAAATCAGCTCAATGTATTCTTCCTCCCACCTCAAACTGTTCTTCCTCCCGATTGTTCTAATTCCATTTTTCACCATTAGAAATATTTTCATAATTATGACAGTTAACTAAACAAAATTCCTGGTTTCATTATTGGGCCTCACCTGGCACCTCTATTTTTAACCCTTTGAACCAGTTAAATATAAACTCAATTTATTTCCAGTTTTATTTTAAGCCTCTTTGGATTGAAAGTCTATTTCCTATAAAAATATGAGTCCAAGAAGTCTGAGTCATATCTTTATGGGGAAAGAGAACCCTGTGTATCTGCATGTTCTTAAGTGATCTAATTCTAAAAATCCGATTAATATGGGAGCTAGCAAGAATAAAACAGCAAGAAAAGCTTTATAGATTTAAATGTGCATAGGGGCCTTCACAGGAGAGAAAAGCTAGAAGAATTACCCAAACATGATATGTTAATACTTTCAGATAAGGAATGACAAATTTGCATAAACATTGACAGGATAAACGGATCTCTGAGCAAAGGAGGAAAATTCTAGGGAGGCCATTTAAAAATATAGAGAGACAAGAAGCTCGTGAAAGATTGGGGTCAGCTGGAATTTGCTCATTCACATTCATGGAAGACCCACTACCAGTCTAGGTGGTCAAGGCTGCTGTCCAGTGTTGGTATATGAAGGACATTTCTTTCAGAGTAAGGTTTATGGTTTGCATGTGCAGGAAAATTCAGTCAGCATGACCCTTTCTAAAGTCCAAGTTCAAGTAGCTTTGGTATGAAATAACCACACCCAGTTTGGTATAGTTCAAGATGTCACATTTCTACCTCATCTGTGACCTTAGTACCCATTGCAAGCCCTGAAGTGAATGACAAGCAAAGTAAGTATAGATATGTTCTATAAGATATTTAGTTTTTATCACTCTTGTCCTGTGATTCCCAACAACCCATATAATGAAATTACCAATAGCTGTCAGTAAAGCTCCTTCCTGTAGGAATATTTGGGTTGCCAGACAAATGTACAATCCTGGCAGGAATGTAGATATTCCAAAGAGACACCCATGTCCTCCTTCCTTTGGCTATCAGAGTATTCAAACAATATAGTCTGAACGAACTGGAATTTCTCCATTAGACTGTGCTAACGGTGGGTACCTTAGGGGCTTAATGTGTCACCTCTCTTATAAGACTTGTCATCTTAAAAGGTCCTTTAGAGACCCCAAATCTTGACCTAAGGATTAAACACATAGGCACAGGGCAGAGGGGGGAGAGATTTCACAGCTTTGGAGCATCAGTAAGATCACTCTGCAGGAGACACTGGGTTTGAGGCTGTGATGTGAGGGGCTACACTTTGACCAGGACCACTCATCTATGCCTATGATTCTGGCCTTCTATTACAACCTGACCCTCAGGTCAGGGCATGAAGATGGACTTGGTGTGTGTGTAGGCATGGGGTAGGGAAGTTAGTGGACTTTTTTGTTCCTCTTCCTGGGTTGCATTAGATGAATTCCCGTTTGCTGCTCTTGACTGCTATTTGTCTGATTAATTGCTCTGCTGAGGATAAGGTGCTGGATATAGCTTGTTAGGGCTGCCAGGCTCGAACCTAACAGCTCTGAAAACACCCAAATGAGTTTGCAGATGGGTTTGTCACTTGCCAGATATGTAATCCTAGGGAGTGTATTGATCCCTAGAGTTCCTGTTTCTAAAGTGGAAATTATAAAGCACACCTATACGACTGGGTATTAGATGAATAAGTATGTCTGACACGCTCCGGAAGTGAGTGCATACTGGCTGGAGGGCAATGTGAAATGAGGAACATAAAACGAATTTCTCCTCAATTACCAATGTGTAGGAGATTTTCTGCACAGGAACTCCGTTTCTCTTCAAATCACCTTTTAATCTAAGAGTCTGAATTTCATCCCTTGGGACCTCATCATATCCATTTGAAACTAGCAGCTAATCTAATAGACTGTGCTAATGGTGGGTACCTTAGGGGCTTAATGTGTCACTTCTCTTATAAGATTTGTCATCTTAAAAGGTCCTTTAGAGACCCCAAATCTTGACCTAAGGATTAAACACATAGGCATAGGGCAGGCAGGCTGGCCATCCTGGATCCTGCAAAGACTTCTCTCCCTGTTGATTCTCACTCCCTACGCTGGACACCAAACGTTAGGGGTGTTCAACCTGACAATCTGAGACCCTGGATGGGGACTCCCGTGACAGGTACCACCCAGATCTTCAGTGTTCTCTTAACCCCTGTCCAAATACCCATTGTCTTTCTGGAATATCAGTCACGCTGCTCTTCAAGCCTTGCCTCAGAGATTAACATCTTCATCTTCATTCTGAGTCCTTCAGCCCTGCTGTGCTCTGAGAACTGTTTAGTGCCTTCTCCCTCTGCTCCCCAGATTGCGCAAGGCTGGCATTCACTTCTCTTCTACCCACCTTCCTAGAGTGTCCCCTCTCTGTCAGTTGCATACAGGGATCTTCATGTCTTTTGCACGAGCTCCGTTGTTACAGTAGGTTCACGCCTTACAGAGAGCAAGCACAGTCAAGAAATGAAAGTGTAGAGTGGGCAGAATTGCACAAAGCAGGACAGGAGAATGGCAGCTGCAAAGCAATGTGTCTTTCAAATGCAATAATTTTGGAGACTATTATGTGCATATCCATATGTGAAAGCAGTTGAGTATGCTTAGGCGTGCATTCTTGAACATGCTCCGTGTATGGCTATTGTTTAAGGGGAAAAGTTAGTTGACACATTTTTGGGTGTCATGGAGTTTGAAAGTTAAAGTAAAGCTTAGGGATACTGTGAGGTATGCTCACTAAAAACTAAACATCATAAAGCTGGCAACTAGGGCCCTGGAGAGATGGCTCAGTAGTTAAGAGCACTGACTGATCTTCCAAAGGAGCTAGTTTGGTTCCCAGCACCCAAATGGCAGGCTCACATCTGTAACTCCAGTCGTAGGGTATCTGACACCCTCTGTGGCCGTGCATTAACAGGGGAGTTTGCGTCTAAGCCTGCGTCATCTCATGGTTAAAACTTAGACAGTCTAAGAGGCAGTAACTTGTAACCTGCCCTTACCTAGTTTAGGTAACTAATCTATCTTATTGTGAACTCAAGCCAAAGAGACAGCAGAGATGTCGCATGGCTATTGTGCCACTGATGAGGTCACTCTACTCAGAGTGCGAGCTAGCATCTTCAGTGCCTTGAAGCAGAACACAAATCTGTACAAATGCACAATAAAGTGACCATAAATAAGTTCCTTTAATTTTAATAATATTGGGCATATCTACAATGAAATTATAAAATGTATTTGAGATGAAATAGTTTTACATATGATATAATTTGAAAATCCTAAAATCTTCAATTGACCTTAAAAAAAAGGATACCATGCCAAGCTTTTTGACAAATACCTATAATCCCTGACTTGGGAAGCAGAAGCAAGAGTACTGGAATTTGAAGGCTAGCCAGAGACTGATGTGTGTGTGTGTGTGTGTGTGTGTGTATACATACATACATACATACATGTGTGTGTATGTATGTGTATGTACATATGTATGTATGTATACACACATATATTTTTCAAATATATATATATATATATATATATATGACAAAACAACAACAACATCAAACAAAAAAGCCAAGGGCTTGGACAGTCGCTCAATGGTCAAACCTTTGCCCAGCACATGCAAGCCCTGTGTCTTTTGTGCACCACCTTGTAGTCGATAGAATGGAGGCTGTGATGGCATCCGTCCTGGGGGCTGTGAGGACGAAAGGAATTAATACAATGGGGCTTTAGAAGAGAATCAGGCACATCGCGGCATTCTAACCATTGCTGTTTTAAACAGACATTTGTAGAACATTGTGCCCGATATCAATCCTCCTCAGCCACAAAGTCTGCTCATTTAAATTTCCGCTGTCAGTCTAACATATTGAAATATTGTCTTAAAGACGTCAGCCTCTTATAATCTTTGATGCAAATGTATATTTCCATGAAACACATTTGTTCTTTACACCCTCACCTAAACAGACACAAAAAGATAATAAGGCAAGCTAACTTATTTTAACATACTTCAATCATATTTTAAAATGAAATTATTTTATGAAGTAAGAGGCTGATAATCATATTTCCAGTTCTGATGGCTGAAGCAGTTTTAAAAATCTCAGTATAATAACTTTCATATGCTGAAGTTTTTTGAGCACAAATTATTTTCTGGAAAGAAAGGCAAGAAGGGAAAATGAGTTTTATTAGCATTGATTACAGTGGTTTCTTTCATTTCCAATAAATAAACATCATCCAAATTAAAACATATATGGATGCCAAGGGGAAAGTACTGTTGATAGGGTAGGTCCAAATGTCAAAACCATGTCGAATCTGTAGTTTTGGAAATGCGCTCCAAGATCCAAATGTTGCAGACCTCCGAGTGACCTTTGTGTTCCAAGCAGTTACCAAATAGCCAAATCTGGTTTGTGTTACCATGGAGACACACTTTGATGGAAAGACCACTGATGGGGTTGAGCAGCGTGAATGATTAGCAGGCAGTGTTGTGATAAATAAGAATTTGTGTCACTGTAGGGCTTTTTGCAAGAGATTAAGCATGTGTGTGCAGTGCAGATAGCATTGTTTAGAAAATATCTGATATGACTAATGTCTATAAATGAAGAGCAGGTCAGAAAAGGCTTTAATGTTTTTCTTGGTGTTTCTAATATAAAAAAATACAGGCATGAAAAGGACATCAGTATAATTTAAGAACAAAAGTCAACCACAAGAGTGGTTTATTTTACTATGCTTTTCCTTATATATTAATACTCTAAAATATTACATAATAAGGTAATTAAAGTATCATAGAATTTTCACCCACACTCATAATAAAAATGAGTTTTGTCTTATTGATAGGAACCGGATTCACAGTGAAATTAATTCAGTTCATGCCCTAATCTTTGTATTTAGTGCATGAGAGACATTCATAAAGACAACAGGGCAAAAAAAAAAAAATAGAAAACAAATTTTAATTCTACCTCTGGATTCCTGGAACTGGAAATCTGGCTTTAAGAGAAGTATTACCAATTTATTTTTCATAGATGCTGGAAATGAACTGATTTCTGGTCTTCAAATATTGATGCTGTGCTGTCTTTATAACTGAACCCTCTGAAAGGCCAGTGGACTATTCTAAGAAAACAATTACAATATGAAGGTAGAGAACAGAGTAAAAGCTACTGAATTCCAGGAGCATGGGCTCGTTGCTGAATTTCAGTTTGTGAACTGAGATATTAGATCAGAAGCAAAGCCAGGTGGGAGACTCTATGGTAGTAGATAAGACGTTCTTTAAGTACATGAATGATAGCTTTTATGGAAGGGCTATAGGAAGTCTAAACAAATAGGTTTTCTGAGCAAATTCTCTTCCCCAGTAAGAATAAAGCACTTCTCCTTCTATAATAGAACTGACTCATTGTAATCGATCTGTCTTCAATCACCTGGCTAGTCACATGGAAAATGTGGTTATCCCAGATACTCTGTGTTGATCCCTGCTACAAGCAGGTTGAGTATTCAACAATGGTTGAAACTGATGAACCTGTTTGAGCAGAGGTCCATGTTGGGGAGCTTGTGTATAAACTCTCGTATAAACTTGTGATGGATACTTTGTTCAGGAATCCACTGGGTGGTGACAAGGATGGCCAGGGGAAAGGTGGATTAGTATTCACTGAATGTTTTATCCTATCTATTTGGTTCTTAACTTCCTTTTCTGCCGAGATCACTTTTTGGAGCACTCACATGGGACACAAATACTTTGTTATTTTGCCCATCCCGATAAGTTTACCACATACCTCTTCCCATGACCTCTATTTTATTTTATTTATTTGTTTGTTTATTTATTTATTTATTTTGAGACAGGATCTCACTGTATAGCCCTGCCCGGCCTGAAACTCATAGAGATGGCTGCCTCTGCCTCCCAAGTGCTGGGATCAAAGGTGTGCGCCACTACACCCAGCTCCCATGATCCTTTTGTCACCCTTCTTATCTTCTAATCACACTTCTTCCAAATCCATGACAGTCCTGCACAGCTCATACACGACACATCGCTATTTCTAAGTATTCTTCCTTCCTAGCACATTCAACCAGGCACACTAGTTCTGCCCATTAGAAGAAATTTGCTTCATTGTACTTCAGGAACTTTCTAGAAAATAACTATAGAACTATAGTTGTCCACTTCCGGAAAGTGTCTGTAGTTCCTGTGAAGCCATCTTTAGATCAAGTGTGAAGTCCCACCTGACCACTGTGGTAGAGAAGTTTCTATGATGCTAGAGGCACTGGTTACTTGAGAGAAGGAACTGTGGAAGCTGTAGGGACCGTGGACAATTTTCATTTACCTTACTCAGGGACTTGATGCTGGAGTGCTCATTGTGTATATGCAACCTCATGATCTGTAGGAGACAAGCCTGAAAACACAGCTCCCGCCATATATAAAACAGGATAAAATAAATGGTAGTGAAGTGTAGACAATAAGCGTAAGAAAAAGCAGAGCAGGAGCAATGAGAATACCTATGATGTCTAATCCTGATTGTCAACTAGACTACATCTGGAATCATCTAAAACCTAAGATCCTTTGGGGATTTTCTTAGTCAGATTATTTGAGGCAGCTGTATGGCCCGATCATTGAGTTCCAGCCCCAACTCCACTTATTTTGAAACCTGTTTAAAAGGCTCCATTGACATTTTACTTAGAATCTCCAACTAGACTGTCAAATGACTCCTCTAAGATGAACTAAATAGGAAAGGCTCTCACTGGTGTCTTTCCGACATGCTTAGCATCATAAAAATTAATCAATATGTTTTATAACAGAGATGATGTGACAGATGATGCTTGAAAAATAAACAGTTTCATGCTTCTGAAAGCTGAGATGCTGAGGCAGCGGCACGGCGTGAATGAGCTCCCCTGGAAGCCAGAGGAGGGGGGCAGTATCGCAGTGTACCTTTGGATTCGCGGTTCATGTGCCCTTGGCCATGCCAGTTCAAGGAGCTTCAGCGGAGGCAGTAAAAGCTGAGTCCTCACAGGAGCCCTTTGTTTGGAACTTTGGAGAGGCCTGCCCACATGCCAGCATCCTTTAACCTTCGCCAACAAATGCGCTCAGCTCAGTGAACCTGAGTGTCATGCGCGTTCCGGTGAGTGCTGCAGCCCGCAGCCCGCAGGTTTGCACATGGAGTGGCCAGACCAAGACAATGAAGCCAAAGAAATGGGAAATCTGCCCTCATGACTGGGGTAATTTAGCATGAAATTACAATTGATAATGAGACAATAAAGCGTAGACCCAGCAGACGAGGCCCAACAGCGCTGTTTCTTGGCTTCCTGGCCACACTGTTGAGAGGTTGTTCTTACTGGGTGGAGATGGGTGTGAGGATGTGGGGCTGGAGCCAAGTCAGGCTTGTATGAGCTCCTCAGGTGAATGCTTATGATGTTCATTGTTTGCGGATTAATCAAAATGAAGTGATTTGCTTCCAGAAAATGAAAGGCTGTGTGCTCTGTGGTGCATGTGTTAAAAGCGTTTTACTCATTCTTATTTTGCCTGTGACTATTTAGTCTGCATGTGTGTGTGGGTACTGTGTGTCCCTGGTGCTCTCATAGGCCAGAAGAGGATGCCAGAACCCCGGCAACTGAAGTTATGGATGGTTATAAGTTGCCAGGTGTGTTCTGGGAACCAAAACTTGGCCCTCTGCAAGAGCAACAAAGTGTTCTTAACCACTACACTATCTCTCCTATTCTAGGTATATAATTTAAAAATATATTGTGTGTAATTGACTAGAATAAAATTAGATATCCTAGGTGAGCAGAGGTGAAAAGAACACAGATGTACAAATGACTTTCCTTGCCTGTAGTTTGAGGAAGTTAATTCTTCTCCACTTGTCTGTGCTGATAATGAGGTGAGAGACTGCATAGGGTAACGCCTAGGAAGTTACTGGGCCATATTGACAACCGTACTTTATTTGACATTACTTGTTCTAGATTCTTTGGCCTTTCTTCTAGATTCTTATCAATGCTATTTTTGGAAGCACGTACCACCAATTTGCATAATTTTATGTTCATTTTAAAGAAAATGATCTTTAAAATAAGTAAATAGCTGTGTTCAATGTGACAGAAATTTCAGCCAGTGAATCATATTGATAGCTTTTTACCCAGCTCTTCCGTCTGTTGATCTTGATCCCATTTGTTGTGCACGTGACTCGGGATCATTGCTGCGCTAGCAAGTGAAACAAGATGCTTCTTCCTTATCTTATGCCGTTTAATGAGGAATAGCCTCACTATTGGGGAATTAAGGGGAAATCATAATGCGGCTGGGTTAAGGAGACCCTTCGGCCTTATGCACTGTACTGCTCAGCTACATTGTTAATTCTCTATTCGCTTTAATATTCAGAATTTCCTAAAGTCCCCAGAACATCAACTCCAGTCTCTCGGGGCCTATCCACAGAGGTCTTTGCCCTAGAATGTCCAGGAATTTGAGGGTGCTTCTTAGCAACAAAGTCAGCTTTGTAATTTCAGCCTCCCCATTGTGAAAGGGGAGGCAAGGCAGAGGCCTGAGGATGTGCCAGTGCCCCAGGAAGACCACAGCTGGTGCTGCTTCTTGCTCTTGTTAATGAAGAAGCAGTCTAGGCTGCTTGCTGGAGGTCATGAGCTTAGAGTTTGGCTCCCTGGGGCCTGAATCACATCCTAGAATACTTTCCATCATAGCTAATTACAGCAATTAGATTAGAAAAAAGTAAGACGTTCTGAGTGGTACAGTTGATAGCATTGTGGTAGTTTGTGTCTCCTTCTATTTTTCTGTTTTCTTAAGCCAATGCGAACCAGATCAGCTTAAAAGTCTTTCCACAATGAAGGAGCAAGTTCACTGAAATTGTGTACCCAGAGTTTTCCATTTAGTCACCTTTAGCTGGTGGGAAACAGACAGGCAAATCCACCTGCTCTAGAAGTAAATGTTTTCATCTTAATACCATGCCTCATTGCTTCTTGGCTTGAGTTTGGAAAATCTATAGTGACCTCTTGGATTTTCTGGCACTTGGTCCCATGATATAGCTCAGTATTGTAACTCTATTTGGTCTTCCTTAAAATGGATCATGCTTCTCTTGTCATTCCCTTTTGAATGGATAGTGTTAGCATAGTCACACAAGTCTCTTAGCTTGCCTAATTTGTTGTGACCCACACGCCCAGTACAAAGTGAAGGATTGCTATTTTGCATGTAGTTAAAATGTGTGTAGATTGTCACCGATGTGACATGTCAATAATTATAGACGATCATTACTCTTGTCAAGCCCTTAGACCCCTTGTGCTTGATTCTCAGCAGATGGCCTTGGTTCCTCTTAGCAGAAGCAGTACAGATGCAGTCAGCAGGGATTTCTCCTTGTGTCGCACTCTCCAAAGTTTCCTTCCTTGTCACCTTAGTGCCTTCACTGTCGACAAGATGCCCTTCTGAGCCCCAAGCTCATTCCCAGCACTTGCTCACAAGACAGCTTTTCCTCAGATTTTACTCAAAGGCAGAGCAGTAAAATTATTGTTTAGTCCTCTCTGGTCCCATCCACTAATGTATACTCAGGTAGGTCTTTGCATGAGTGTACAGAGCGAGGAACTAGGTCCTGGAAAGTACTGGAGGATTCAAGTATTTCAGAATCAGTCTCATGGGCATTTCTGTTCGTTTTTCTGAAAAACATTATTTCTTGTGTTTCACAATAATAAAGCCAACTGACTCTTGAGATGATTGAGCTAGGCAGCAATTCTCTTTCAGATTCTGCCTAAATCCTGAACCTCACAGAGTTCTTAGCTCCATGTCTAGTGATAGGAGCCACCTTCTGAGCTTCTGCCATCCTTGATTCAAATCTGGTTTCTTTTTCTTATTTCCAACTTGGCTGCTGAGAAACTGAACCCACATTTGTTATTTATTTCGGTCCCTATGACCCTTACTTAGTCCCTCCTTGCTTCCCCATGACTGGTCTCCCTCTTCAGGGTTCTCTCTCTTATTCCTATATCACATGATTTACTTACATGGTGTATTTAAAGGAACAGGGTGGGAGTGCTGTTGCACACCTGGAAGCCCAGCGCTCAGGCAGCTCAGGTAGGAGAATGGTGAGCTCCAGCCTCCCCCGGGCTACACAGTCAGCCCTTGTCTCAAAAACATCAAATCCCACAACACTCTCCCCCATAAGGAAAATCAAATCAACAAGAAGGAAAAACCGGGACAAGGAAAAGAAGTGAAGGTTTTCCTGTTCTGAGTGTTCCCCATAGTTAAAAGGGAGAGTGGAAATTCTTGGTGGGATGGGAGGGGAGGCTGGAGTAGGAGATCCAGGTTTATTTCCTCAGGGAAACTGAGGAGCAGAAACTAGAAACAGTGGAGCCACCCTCCCCCTCCGAAGCAATTCTATCTAACTTTATTTAACAATGTCCATGATTCAAAATGATACAAACAGGCAGAGAAGGGCTCAGAATTTAGCTATAAAATCTTAGCTAAGTAGATTTGAAATGCACAAAATTATGCATCATAGTGAAGTCCCAGAGGGGACATGTGAATTGTTGTAGATCAATCAATCCTGACCATTGTACCTGGTTCAAACAGGGTGTTGTAATCGGATGGTCACGGAAGTTCATCCTTTGCTCAGATTGCTTGTCCCTCTAAGAGGAAGGAGATGCAAAAACTCATTTCTCAGAGTGATCCTGAGACTCAGCAGAAATTACTGTGCACCGCCAGCCCTGGAGTGTAATTACCACCCGCTCCAGGAATTGAATGGAAATACGAAAAACTTGCAGGGAAGCGTGGCAAGGATCATGTGAAGAACTGACAGAGTCTAAGTTTGAAAGTGATGCAATAGTACACACCTGTAATCCTAGCACTCAGGAGGCTGAGGCAGGAGGATTGTGAGTTTGAGGTTAGCCTAGACTTCTTAGCATTCATTCTGCATCAAAAAAAAATAATAGCCATGGAGAGTAGAGCCAGGCATTTTGTGGGATTATATGCTTCCCTTTGAGTTCACTTTGCAAATAGCGATGATGTTAGGGACGGGGGAGGTGGTTCAGTGGGAAGGGTGCTTGCTGGGCAAGCATGAGGACCTGGGTTCAATCCCTGCCACCCACATAAAAGTTGGGCATGGACACTTACCCTTATAAACCTAGAGTTGGGGGTCAGAACAGGCAGATCCTGGCATCTTTCTGGCCACCATACCTAGCTGAATCAGTGAGCTTCAAATTCAGTGAGAGATCTGTCTCAAGAGAACAAAGAGACAATAATGGTAGAAGATATTCAATGTCCCCACAGCTACCATTTGTGCAACAGGTATGCAGGTATCCTCCCCATGCACAAGTACACACACAGATACAGACACACACATAGACACACACACATATACACACAGACACACAGACAGACACATACACGCACACTCCACAAAAGACCTGCTGTTAGAACCACTAACGTATCGGTAGTCACTTCCTTCTTTCTGAGGTAGTCTTTTCAAAGGTACATGGTTTTTCATACACACACACACACATATCGACATATCATTTTTTATTGGGAAAGTCTCGCTATTACTTTATTACTTTAATTGGTTTAAAAATAACAGGAACATAATTAGATAATTTGCAAATAGAAGTCACAGTCAATGAATTTAATGTTTTACAGTTATTTGGACAAACACTAAGATAATACAGGACCTTGGGGGATTTTTGTTCAGAGGACCTAATTTTTGGATTGACAAAGCTAATTGAAAAGGTGAACCTTAGGACTGTAGCTTGGTGGCAGAACACTTTCCTAACATGCCACGATGCTTTGGACCCCATTCCTAAAACTGCAAAAACCAACTAAACAACAGAAGAATAAACTCTTAGAGGCTGTCTTAACAATGCAAGCAAGATTCATACTACCTTGCCTTTCTTAAGTTAAATTTGTTTCCTTTTGTGACTCATGTGTGTTACAGGTAGACAAGATAGGGAGGGATGCTGATGTGAGGTGCTAGAAACCATCACTGAAGTGTTCTCTACTGACCTATCTGCTCCGGGATGCTGCCCAGCAGGACCCTGCAAGGTCACATGCCTTAAGTCTCTAGCAGGTTTAACATGGAGCCTGGAGCAATAGACTTTATTAACCTCAGCTTCTTTTCTGGTTTGCTTTCTCTTGCTGTGATGAAACAAAAGTAGCTAAGGGCAGGAAGGATTTATTTGGCTTAACCTTTCAGGTCACAGTCCATCCCTGAGGGAAGGCAGGGCGGGAACTGAAACAGGAACTCAAATATAAAATGTAGAGGAATGATGCTTGCTGAGTCAGTTTTCTGACTCATGCATAGGCTCATGCTTAGCCAGCTTTCTCATTTGACACAGGACCATCTCCCTAGAGATGCTTATGGCTTTGTCTTAGGGGTTCAATTGCTGCTATGAAAAACAATGACCAAAAAGCAACTTGTGGAAGAAAGGGTTTATTTGGCTTATAAATCCACATCACTGTTCATCATCGAAGGAAGTCAGGACAGGATCTGAAACAGGGCAGGAGCTTGGAGACAGGAGCTGATGCAGAGGCCATGGGGGGTGCTGCTTACTGGCTTGTTCATCATGACTTGCTCAGTCTGCTTTGTTACAGAACCCAGGACCACCAGCCCAGGGATGGCACCACTCACAATGGGATGGGCCCTCCCCCGTGAATCTCTAAGACAATGTCTTATAGTTGGGTCTTACAGAGGCATTTTCTCTATTGAAGTTCCCTTCTTTCAGATAATTATAGCTTGGGTCAATTTGACATATAGCTAGCCCGCACAGTTGACCACTTTTCAACTTGACTCACAAACACAATGTAGTTAAGACAATCGTTTCTTTCTTGTTCTTCTTCAAGATTACACATTAACACCAACATTCAATATAAACATTCCAAGTTTTAACAGTCCCACAGTCTTAATTCAAAGACAAATAATTCAGTCTCTTTAAAATACCAATCTCTTTTAAAATCCAAGTTCTTTTGAAGTTCAAGTCTCTCAACTGGGGGATCATGTAAAATCAAAAAGAAATTAAATACTTTCTTACTTCAAGAGGGAAGAACCAGGGCACAGTCATAATCAAATCAGAGCAAAAGCGAACTCCCCAAGTGTGAATAACTTAGCATTCAATGGCTGGGTTTCACTCACCATCAGGGCTCCTTCAAGGGGCTCGAGTCACTTCCCTGGCTTTGCCCTCTGCAGCCCACACAGTTTGTCTTTTATGCTCTAGCTGGCTCCATTCCACTACAGCTCTTGGTCATTCCATAGCACTGGCATCTCCCAAACACTGGGTCTTCTGCAGCATGTGGGCTGCACTTTTCCAATAGCCTATCTTAGCTTCTCTTCATGGTGTCAAGTCAACATCTTTGCAAGACCCCTTCAGTCCTGGACCTTCAACTGCCTGAGGCTGCACATCACTCATGGCCTCTTCTGGCCCCTCACAGTGCCAAGACTCAGCTGCCCTCCATGACCCCTTCATGCCTCCAAAACCAGTACCACCTGGGTGACTCTTACACTACCAAGTTTGGCTGCCAGGACAAGATACAACCTCGGCCACAGCTTGTGTGTGCTGACCCCGAGGAAACACTTTCCAGAAGATTCCACCTCACTGATGCTGTTCTCTTCTTAATCACCACCGACCTCTCAGCTCCAGCTGACCAGCATCGATTGTTACAGAAATGCAAAGGCTTCACTTCAGTGGTGCCAGTCTCTTGTTAACCACGGCTGCTTCTTCAGGCCCAGCTAAAATGAACTGCAGCATCTTAATTCAGAATAACAAATGGCTCCCGTAACGTCTTTTAATGTTCCTCTGAAACTTCAGAAGTGAGGGCTCCATCATCTGCACTGCTCTCAACGTTTTTATCTTTCAAGTTCCTACAGAACAACTCACCAACCATTGAACATTCAATGTTTTTTTTTTCTCATGGTTTATTTATTTTTTTATATTTAAAAATTTCCATCTCCTTCCCTCCTCCTCCCCCCTCCCTCCGCTCCTCCTCCCCCTTCCCTCCCCTCCTTCTCCCCCTTCCCTCCCCTTCCCTCCACCCATACCTCCCCTCCCTCCCTCTCAAGGCCAAGGAGCCATCAGGGTTCCCCACTCTATGCTAAGTCCAAGGTCCTCCCAACCCCCAGGTCCAGGAAGGTGATCGACCAAGCTGAGAAGGCTCCCACAGAGCCCGTCCATGCAGAAGAATCAGAGCCCAGAGCCATTGTCCTTTGCTTATCAGTCAGCCCCCGCTGTTGGCCACATTCAGAGAGACGGGTTTGGTCACATGATCCATCAGTCCCATTCCAACTGGAGTTGGTGATCTCCCTTTAGTTCTGTCCCACCGTCTCCATGAGTGAACGCACCCCTCACGTTCCTGACTTTCTCCCTCATGTTCTCGCTCCTTCTGCTCCTCATCAGGACCTTGGGGAGCAAGTCCAGTGCTCCAATGTGGGGCTCAGTCACCTTCCCCATCTGTCGCCAGCTGGAGGTTCCCTCACAGTCCTGACTTTCTTTCTCATGTTCTCTCTCCTTCTGCTCCTCATCAGGACCTTGGGAGCTCAGTCCGGTGCTCCAATATGGGGCTCTGTCATTTTCTTCATCTATCGTCAGGTGGAGGTTCTATGGTGATATGCAAGAAATTCATCAGTATGGCTATAGGAACTGGCCTTTTCAGGCTCCCTCTCCTCAGCTGCCCAAGGAACTAACTGGGGGTGTCTCCCTGGAAACCTGGGAACCCCTCTAGGGTCAAGTCTCTTGACAACCCTCAGGTAGCTCCTTAAATTAAGATATATGCTTCCCTGCTCCCATATCCACCCTTCCTATATCCCAAGCACCCCATTCCTCCGAGCTCCCCCCATTCTCCCCTTCACACTTTTCTCTCCCCATCTTCCCTTGGCCCAGAGTCCTTCCCCCACTCCTCCCCCAAAACAACCCGAGCAGGTCTGTAACAGCAGTACCCCATAATCCTGGTACCAATTTTTCTTAGGGTTTCTATTGCTGTGATCAAATGCCAATGCCAAAAGGGAATTTAGGGAGGAAAGGATTTACTTGGCTTACATTTCCACAGCACTGTTCATGACTGAAGGAAGGCAGGACAGGAACTCAAACAGGGCGGGAGGCTCTAGGCAGGAGCTGATGCAGAGGCATGGAGGGGTGCTGCTTACTGGTTTGCTCTTCATGGCTTGGTCACCTTGCTTTGTTATAGAAGCCAAGGCCACCAGCGCAGGATGGCACCACCCAAAATGGGCCTTCCCATGTCAGTCACAAAATAAGGAAATGCCCCACAGCCAGATCTTATGGAGTCATTTCTCAATTGAGGTCCCCTCCATCAGGATACTTCTAGCTTGCATCAAGTTGACACAAGACTAGCCAGAACATGGGGTGGAAGTCAAGAAATGTCACTTTTGAGAACAGTGGTCATGAAAAATTGAAAAGCATTGAGCGTGTTTGGCTGGGAGCTGGGATTGAAATGCAATCCTTTGTGCTGGGGGATGCAGCTCAGTGGCAGGATACTCAATTAGTATGTGCCCCTGTGATCCCCCGCACCTTAAAAATCTTGTGTGAGCTCCCATAAGTCCCTGTTTAGATGACCTTGAATTCTGAGATTTTAGCATGCAGTAATATAGATCAGCAAAAATTAAAAAAAAAAAAAAACAATTAGAATAGACCTTGAGGAAAAATGAAGCCAATGAATATAATTTCAAAAATCTTAAATTTGAGAAAACAGGCAAAGGAAACTCTGAGAAAAATCTTTTTTCAATAAATAAATAAATAAAAATGAGTACTTCCCTTCCCCCATACTCAGTCAGTGTCCAAGTCATCATCCTCTACGTTAAACTCCATGCGCCCTCTGGTGTTTCTCTCTGGAAACGCAGCTACTAGACTCTTACGTAAGCATTCTTTCTCATCAAGAGATAATTTCAGTTTATCTGGCATAACTGACTCTTAGAGACGTGTTTTCTCGGTGTTCATACAAACCCATTGTTTTTGCCACTCTTCTCACCTGTTTTCTGAAGTCTTCATAAGAATACGTGAAATACAATAAAAGTGGAAATATCAGACTGTTGAATAGTGAAAAGTAAAACGAGAGACAAACTGACCAATAAATTAAATTATGTTCTATGCCGTATAAAATAGTGACAGAGAATCCTTATGTCAGTGGTCAGTGTGCTCTGCTGTACACATTTACCCCGACTGTAGTAGACCATAATAAGCTGTGGTAAAAATATCAGAAAATCTCAGAAGCTTATGACAATGCTTAGTTTCTTTTTCAGGTTACAGATTTCCCTTTTCTCTCTGGGTTCTGAGATGAGCAGTACTGCTGCCTGCCACTGTGATTATGGGAATGCGATGGGTTTTGCACTAGCAAGTGAATGCCCTCAGCTTTGTCGTTCCTAATCATGTTCACTGGCCAGAGCCAGCTGTGGAGCTCCCCTTTCAAGGCAGGTTGGGGTCTAGACCTCTGTATAGGAAGTTAGGAAGCAGGTGTGGTGGGAGACAATGTCCAATATTATATTCCCATAGCAGCTTTGATTCCTAGCATTTTGGAGAAAGAGAAACAAAAAGCATATGTAGCACCTCAGGATTCTGATTCTGTATAAAATAAGAATTTCCCTAGATTGCCTTAAACAAAGAATATATAACATAAGCCATTTATGAACAATTGAATCATGTATGAGAAGAGTGAAATTATAAAGTTTGCAAGTGAAGGGATGAAGCTGGAAAATATTTTACTGAGCATGGCAAAATGCTCTAGCCTCTAACATCAAATATTCCTCATCCTAGCTTAGAACTATTAGGTTTCTGTGTTTAACCTGGAGCAAGTGTTTGTAGAGGCCAGCAAGCAAGAAAGCAGTCATGGAGAGTAGAGGGGAGGGATAGGTGAGTGAAAACACATGCATTGTGTTGGATGCCCTTCTGTAGATGGGTTGCTTTTATTGGTTGATGAATAAAGCTGTTTCTGCCAATGACTTAGCAGAGTAAAGCCAGGTGAGAAATTCGAAAGGAGATATAGAGAAAGAGTGGGTGGAGCCAAGGGAGATATCATGTAGCTGAGAAAGGAGACAGATTCCAGAACATTACCGGTCAGCCACAGTCTCGTGGCGATATATAGATTGATAGAAATGGGTTACTTTAAGATGTAAAAGCTAGCTAGGACTATGCCTAATCCATTGTTACAACCTGCCCAAGCCCAGATTCATCTCTGAATGAACTAAGGTAATGAACCTTCAAGGAAAGCTTAACGTCCACTAGGCCGAGATGCACCACTGCCAGTGCTGAGGATGAAGGCAGGAGGCAGGGTTGCTCAGGGAGGCAGTAGGTGCCATGAAGTTACAGGACAGCCCTCACGGGCTTACCAGCAGTTCAGTACCGTCCTAGGAAAGAATTTTAAAAAATCAGATTAAAATGTTCTTAAACTAAATGTTAACTGAAAAAGAATGAAAATTATTGTTTAATTTCATTTAGTGTTTTCTTACTTCATTTAAACATTATAATTATGATTACTTAAGTCAAAACTGTATCTGTGCCTATTTATTTAGTTTCCTAAATACTGGCGGAGAAAAACTTATTTCAAAACTTGTGATTAAATATTATTTTTAAATAACTATTGTTTCTGTATTCTAATAGGAAAGAAAATGAAATATTTTACATTCTGAGGAAAATATATGTACATATACCATTTGAAACATGAATTTCAAAAAGAATTACATTTTGTTAACATTTAGACTCTCAAACAAAGGAAGGCAAGACAAAATACTACATGACTCCAGTTCTGAGAACTATAAAAACAAAACAAACAACATAACAAAAGACATTAAAATGAATGTCATTTGGTCCAAAGAAGAGTTTGGTTTCTCCGTGGCTGGATCATGGGTTAAGCATTGACTCAGTTTGTCACTGACTAAAGACAAGATAAAAAGTAATAGCTAAATAGTTTCATCTATGCTATTATCTCCAGAAATTCCTGCTCCCCCACTTTCAGTCTTCTTGCAGTGTTACTCAATGTCTGTAGCGCTTTCTTCTTGGATTATTAAAGCCAAATTCATCATCACCTTCCACCCACCAGCTCATTTACTGATTCATTTCCAGTAGCTGTCAATGAGAGCATCATTTTCTACATAGAAAAGCCTACCTTTCTGAGTCACCGTTGACTCATTCTTTTTCATTTGATTTTAGCCACCATGAAATCCTATATAATTGTCCTGAAAATGGTCCTGGATTCCATCCATCTGCCTATAATTTCATAACCCAGCCACCTTGTCCTTGTGTAGCTCGATGGCTCCTTGTTTCTCAAATCTCTATAAGGTGGCAGTTCAGAGAAGAGCAGTCTCACTGGATATTAGACTCGATGGCAATTCAGAGTTCCTGCATTCTGTAAACTTTACAGTATAAGTCATCAAAAATATACCTTAGCTACAACGGATTTTGTCCATCCCTAATAGAGGCTCAAATTTTCTCCCATAAAGCATTTATAATGATGCTTACACAATGGTATTATGATAAGAACAAAATAACCCAACACATGCGAAACATTTACTGCAATAAATAATAAACAATAACTAAAAGAAGTTATTACTATTGATGTTGTTTTAACTATTGTTGATGATTCTCATTAATCTCATTATCTTGTATATAGGTTCTTTTACCTAAATTTTCTCATATGCATTCCATTTTTAATATAATTCTCCCGTGGAGAATCCACATTACTCTTCATTTTTTTCTTGCTATTTTTCCAACTATTTTTTTTTTAACACGTTTCTGACCAAATCCCTTACCCATCCTCCAGCTCTGGTCCTTACAGGATTTCACACTCTCTGCCAAAGAGAAAATGGTGAAAGAATTCTACCAAGGTCAGGAGAAAAGGGCTCATCTCACGACAGACAATTTTTTTTTTAAAGAAGCTTTTATTTTGTAGCATGTGCATCACAGGAAACAAAACACAATAAGCCAAGAACAGTCACCCAGTCACATGCAGTTCAGCTTGCCGTGTCCCTCTGGGTGCTGCAAGTGTACATACATTAGGTAACTGAGGTTATACAGTATGTACCATACTTGCACTCACATTGTGATTATTCACCATCTAAAACCCCACGATACATGAGTATGTTGATAACCAAGAATACACCACACCATCTCAGTCTGTCAGACAAAGCTGTAATCCTCTCTTCCTTGGCAACAAAAATTTCATAGAAGACAAAAATGGCAGCAGGCCTCTAGATAGAAGTACTGGCGAAGTTACAACTAAAATCTGCATTCCCTCAATGCTCAGCTTACAGGGAAACACAAAGCAACAGGGCACACTAAGCACAGCATTCCTAAGTTTATCTTCAGATCTATATACTAAAACGTGAAGGCATGTTCCTGCTCAATGTATTCCTATGAGCACTGAAGATGCACCTACGGCGGGGGTTCTCAGGATGTCAATCTCAACAGTGCAGGGCTGCAGACCTCACCCCGTGTGCCTCCCTCTGTCCCTCCACAGTCAACCTAGCAGTATGTCCAGACAGGGCTCAACAATTCCATGTTCAAGAGGAACCTGTTCTGTCAAGCTATGCCTTTAACCATATCCACTCTTTTAGTTCAGATGTTGTGGAATGAACTTTGTGCACAATAAACACAAGTATCTTCCCAGCAATGCATATATGGATCCCTGGGTACAGTTGAAATTGTCTTCTAGATGTCGTGGTCCTAGCCAAGAGCTCTTCCCTCGTCTGTCCTCTTCTCTGTCCAGGTCCAGTTCAGGATGATGCTAGTGAAAGTGTGACAGAGGGCGCCTCCAGAAGACAGCAGGACATTCACAATGACCGTTCTACTGCTAACAGCCTTTGGACACTGGGACTTATCCTCTAATACTTGGCAACATTAATGAAAATGCACACGGAACAATGGCAGGACAACCGGGAACCAACCAACAGCACAGCACCTTACTCTGCACTGTTCTTTCCCCTGCCCACCTCCACCACCTAGGAACAGCATCTGCTCAAAGAGCACGTCTAACAATTCCATTCCCCATGTAACCATTCCTATGAAATACTAATCTTTAAAAGGTGCTGTTAACCCTCTATTTTCACCGTGTGTGCATTTTTTACACTTATGAATTAGTGTATGTGTGTAGGCACATGCATGCCACTTTGTTTGTATGGAGGCTAGAAGACAATGTGTGGGTCAGTTTCCTCCTGTTATGTGGATCCTGGGGATCACATTCGGGGCACCAGTTTGTGGCAAGCGCCTTCACCTGCTGAGGCACCTACCAGTCCATTATGCACATTTTCTTACTGTGTGAGACAAAGCCCTGGCTTGTAGCCCTGGCTGGCCTGGAACTCACAAGATCCACCTGCCTCAGCCCAGGATTTAAAGCGTGCATACTACACCAAGTTATTATGCACTGAAAAGTTTAAAGACAAGATGTTTCCAGTAACACTTCAGTTTTCCCAGCATATGTACAGTGCAGGGCAGAGAATAAACCGCGCATCCCTAACAGACCTGAGAGCCAAGCTCTGGTCTAGAACCTCCCCACCTCTCTTAAGCCAAGGGTCAGGTTTATGAATCTGTCATGACGACAGACAATTTTGAAGACAGTCCTCGAACTGATAAAAAGTCATTCTTTTCAGCAATATTGTTCAGAGTCTGAAGCCAGCATCAAGGAAATGAGGATTAATTCTTACACCAGCTTCTCTGCAGTGCAGAACCTGATCTCATAAGAGGTGAACAGTATGATTTCATCCCTAAACGTCAAGGTCTATCAAGAGCGAATGCCCCACATATCAAGCTCAAGGTCAAATTGAAGTTTTGATTCCGTCTCAGCTCTATAATTCACATTTTGGTTTAACCAATTTTAGTTCTCACTTTTCTTGTTTAGTTTTTGTTTGCATTTCTTCGTTGTTTTTAATCTTTCTAATCTTCTTTTTACATATTGCCATCCTATCACTGAGACAAACCAGTATCTTTGTCATGTCTACTGCACTAAACCTACTTTCTCTCTGAAAATATCCTTTCTTAGCCAGCAGGGCTTGCTGTCTCCCAGGACCAATTGCTCTCTTCTGACCTGGGCTGGTCCACTCTCCCTTAGGCACACTGATGTTCCCTTGTTCCATAGAAGCCACCAGATTAATGCTGGATTTGGAGCATCACATGGCATAATGTAGCTCAGAACTCAGGTGGTCCTCCTGCCTCAGCCTCCCGAGCAGCTGAGACTATAAGAGTGTCACTCTCGGTTTCTGATGAATATTACTTCAGGATTGCCTGTTTAATTTTAAAATTACTTAAATGATTTTGTTAAAGTGATGTAGAGTTTTAAGATATTCTTATAAGCACACAATATATTTTATTTAATTGGGACAATTTTTGAGAGAAATTTGTTTTTGTTTCTTTTCCTCTCCACCTTTCCCTGCTCTGTACCTTTCTACTTCCAGAGTTATCCTTCCTACTTTCCATATTGTTCTCCATATTGACTATGCTGGATTATACTCCTACCAGCAGTGAGTAGGGGTTCATTATTCCCAAGTCTTTATCACCATTTTTGATGGCTGTCACCATTCTGACTGAGGTGAGATAACTCAATGTGGTTTTAATTTTATATTTCCTCATGACTAAGGATGTCAAACATTTTAAAAATATTTATTGCTCAAATTTGTATTTCTTGTGTTCATCTCATTAACCCCTTTTCTGATGGAAAGCTTTATTTTGAGGATATTATATTTTTATATTAACAATTTTATTGATTCTTGGGAATGTCTCGTCATCACTCTATTTCCACTAATTTCCTAGTCTTTCCATGTCTGCCCTCACCCTTGTAACCTCTCCCTAATCTGAAAAAGAAAATGAAAAAAGAAAAATTAAAAATTAAAAAAACCACAAGGAAACACTTCATCCCCATCTTCTCAGCCTCCCCATCACATTTTCATCTGTTACAGTGGCCTTGGAGGCGATGTGTTACGTGGTAGACTCTCTTGCCCACATCTTTACTTGAAAATATTTATTGCAATGACTTTGTGCCCTGGTTCAAGGCCTCCGGGATCTGGTACATACTGAACCCTCACTGAAACTCCTCTCTGATAACCCACTGTTGCCCGAAGTCATGGAAATCCTGAGACTCTGGTCCCACAGAACAGGTTCCTTCACCTGTTCCAGCAGGCCATAGATGGGGTAGATGTTAATATGAGTCAATTCAAAGCCCTGGATGTGGACCTGGGTGGCAGCTGAATTGGTCAGTCCAGGCTTCCAGGACCACGGCCTTTAGGCAAGGGTCAGAGCCAGGTCTCCTGTGCCCACACCTTTGGGGACAGATTTTTGGTGTGTGAACAGGGATGGGAGGGACCAACTTTTCTGCTTTCAGGGCCAGCTCTCTCACTTTGGTGGCCATGAAGGTGGAGGGCAGTTCTGGCCTCCGAAGACTGGGGCCAGCTCTGCCATGCCTGCATCACTGGGGTGAGTTTTCTGAAGTGGGGGTGACAGCTCTTCACTGCGGAGGCTAGTGTGGTTAGGACTAGCTCTCTGGTGGCCAGGCCAGCTGGGCCAGCTCTCCAATGGCTCCCACTAATAACATGGATCACAGGCATCAACATAGACCCAGGCTGCAGTATGGCCACAGACTCAGGCATGGCCCTTGCCTGCAGTGTAGGCCTGAGTATCACCATGGCCTCAGGTGGCAATGTGGACCACTCGGATCAATATGGCCCCAGTGGCAGCATGAACCTCAGACATCAACATGGCCTTAGGTTGGAGCTCAGACCATGGACATTGGCATGACCATGGAACATCAACACAGACCCAAGCTGGGATAGGGCTGCAGACCCAGACATGGCCTTTGGCAGCAGCACAGGTCAGGACATCACATGTCACCAGGTGACAGAGTAAGCCACTCATAGCATCACAAACTGCTCTACTTCTCTCCCAGTTCCTCCACTGCAGACCTGTTCATTGAGTGGCAGCCACCAGTCTGGGGCCACTTGGCACCAGGAGGGTCTGTGAGAACATTATATGTTTTAGGTTCTTGTAGTAAGGAGTGGCAGGCTGCGTTCCCGCCGCCCTGCTCCTGATCGCCGGCTAGCTTATGCCCCGAAATAACAACACACAAACTGTATTCTTTTAAATACTGCCTGGCCCATTATTTTCTGCCTCTTACTCACATCTTGATTAACCCATATCTAATAATCTGTGTAGCACCATGAAGTGGTGTCTTACCAGGAAGTTTCTAGCTTATGTCCATCTTGGGCTGGAGCTTCATTGCGCGTCTGTGACCCTACTTAGGAGAGGCGTGGCATCTGACTGAGCCATCTACCTCACTTCCTTCTTCCTGTTCTGTCTACTCCGCCCACCTAAGGGCTGGCCAATCAAATGGGCTAGGCAGTTTCTTTATTAGCCAATGGGAGTCCTCCATCATTTCCCCTTTTTCTGCTTAAAAAAAAAAAGAAAGGCTTTAACTTTAACATAGTAAAATTACATATAACAAAACAGTTATCAAGTAAGAATTACAGTTACAATATTTATATCTACTTTAAAAGTATCATAACTAAGGAAAACTATAACTATCTATCTATTCTTCAACTCCATCAAAGACTCCAGAAAGATATAATATTACCTAAGTAAACAAGAAATAAGCAACTTCCAAACTCTAGAAATCACAGAGACATCTTGCTACCTGGACAGTCACCCAAAGTTCTTTTGTACCGTTAGGGCATCCATCTTTGGCCTACAGGCCCATAAGTATCCAGCAGACATTTCTATGCAGCAGGAAATTTTGAAGGCAGTTCAGTCACTATCTGCTGTGTCCTTCAGAATGTCTCACAGACTCTTTCTTGAATCAGGAACCCCGAAAGGTCATCTCACATTTAGGCAAGTTCAGCAGTCCTCTCTCTGTGGGTTCTTTGTGTCCAGTTTCTGCAACAGTCCAGGAAAGAGCAGTTTCTTGCACAAATTGCTATCAAACTCCATAAGGATCCTCTTTGATGCCCATCATCTTCTTGAAGTAGATTGGTGCTGCCAGGAGCAGACGTGTCTCATTGTCATGAAAAGCTCTAAGTTATTAAAACATTTAAAATGCCATATTCTGTAGTCTTTGGAAGATATGAAGAATGCCTATCTAACTGAAATATATCTCTATATATCTAGAAAATCTAACTAACATGACTACAAGTTTTACTATTATTGTTGACTATCCATTAACAACCTATATACATTACATTTTTAAATGAACTACACAATCACAATACCTTAATCAAGATCAGAAATACATATACATATAAGAAAATTGACCTTAAATTTAAATCACTAAAGCAAACTCCATATCAATGCAAATTATTCATATCTATATCATATCCCCCTTTAAATGTAAAAGAATATTTATAAACAATATTTGGGAATATGGGCACAGTTATTTCTCTCCAAACTGCTTCCTGCTGAATGGGGACGCTGTTAATCAGATCTTTCACACTGTAACCTGTATGCCAGGTTCATCTCAGTCATCAGTTGGGTGAAGTAATTTTCTGAAGGTGTTCACAGCAACCTTTCAGGAGGTCGTGGTCTATCATACCATATTGGGATAGAAGCAATCCACAGGGTTTCATTTTCTGTAAAAACAAAAGAAAAATTTCTTTTCCAAAGTATCATATCCTTAGAAATAAGCTTACTGAGAATGAAGAACTAATGAAGAAAATTATTACTTAAGAATGATATCTTCTCCCCTCTTATTAAAAATAGATTTTTTTCTCATATAATATATCCTGATTAGGATTTCCCCTCCTTCTGTTCCTCCTAGTTTCTCCCTGTCTCCACTTCCATTCAGCTCAACTCCTCTTCTGTCTCTCATTAAAAACAAGCAGGATTCTAAGAGATAATAAAAAATAAAACAAAACAAAAACTAGTACATAAGAATAGTACAAAATATACAACAGAAGGGAAAGAGACTAAGAAAAGGCACAAGAACTAGACATAGATGCAGCGATCCACTCATTCAGACATTCAAGAATAAACACACTGCACTGGAAGCCATAATATGTACCGAAGGACCTTGCATGCCTGTGCACAATGCCTCAGTTTCTCTGGGGTCACATGTGTATCCATTCTTCTTTCCTTGGTTGTCCTCCATCCCCCCTGGCTCTTACATTCCTTCTGCCTCTCTTCCACAGAGTTTTCTGAGCACTGAGATGAGAGAATTTATGGAAACATCCTTTTTAGGGCTTACTTTTCCAAGATTTCTCACTATCTGTATATTGTCTAGCTGTGGATCTATGTATTTGTTCCCGTCTGCTGCAGGAAGAAGCACTGATCTATGAGTATAACAGAATGTCATGTCATACAGAGTCATTTTATTGTTATGTTCTTTCAGTAGAACAACAGTCTTTGGTTTTTCTTTGGTCTCTGAGTTATCTAGTCTTAGGTTCACAGTGTCATATATGGATTCCATCTTGGAAGAGGCCTTAAGTCAAATCAGATATTGGTTGGTTACTTTCACAAACTTTATGCCACTATTGCCCTAGCACATTTTGCAGGCCAAAAAAAATTGTAGATCAAAATGTGTGTAGCTGGGTTGGTGTTTACATTTCTCCTTTGGTAGCATGCTGGGTATCTTCTGGTACTGAGAACACTAGTCAGTAGAGGTAAAGGCTCTAAGTAAACGCCGGTTCAATTTTTCGGTGTTTAATGAGTTGTGTAGGTGTTGTCATCAGAAATAGGTTTTTGCTATCAGTTTGTGGAGAACAATCTACACTCTTGGCAACAGTCTGGGTCCTTTGGGGAGTTCTCATGGGATCCCTTAAGACAACAACCCAATTAGATGTAACCTATTCCTGGTACTGGAAGCTTCATTTAGTGACAGGAGATGTCCAGGGGGAACCTAGCCTACCCCATTATTTGACAATTTCCTTTAGAAAGTCTATCTATCTATCTATCTATCTATCTATCTATCTATCTATCTATCTATCTACCTATCATCTATCTATCTATCATCTGTCTATCTATCTATATCTATATCTATCTATCATCTATCTATCTATCTATCTATCTATCTATCATCATCTATCTATCATCTATCTATCTATCTATCTATCTATCTATCTATCATCTATCTATCATCATCATCTATCTATCTATCATCTATCTATCTATCTATCTATCATCTATCTATCATCTATCTACCTATCTATCTATCTATCTGAAACCATCATCTATAGATATATGGGCAATTTCCTTTAAAAGGCACACACATATATACGTATTTGTTAGGAAATTTCTTTTGTATTAGGGCTCTATACTACCCCTTAAATGGCCCTTAGTTTTAGCCATGTCTTTCCATATTCTATCCTTTATTCACCCCTTCCCATTCCCTTTCAAATTGATTCTCCAATACCAGTTCCCCCCAATTCATCCATACCTAACTATTCTATTTCTCTTTCCTAGGGAGATCTAACTAACCCTACCCCCAATCCTTTACTTTATGCCTAACTTCTATGGTTCTATGGATTATAACTTGGTTATCATTGACTTCACACTTACATTCACATGTAAGTGAATGAATACCATATTTGTCCTTTGGAGTCTGGGTTACTTCACTCAAAATGACTTTTTATAGTTCCTTTCAATTATCTGTGAATATCAAGATTTTTTTAGCAGTTGACTAATATGCCCTTTATAAATGTACCACATTGTCTTTATTCGTTCATCTGTTGATGAACATCTAGGTTGTTTCTAATTCCTGGCTATTAAGCATAGACCAAAAGTGAATATGATTGAGCAAGTGTCTCTGTGGTAGTATAGGGCATTTTTTGGATACATGCCCAAGAGTGATATAGCCGTATCTAGAGGTGGATTATTTCTCATCTTCTTGAGGAACCAACACATTGATTTCTATAGTGACTGTGCAACTTTGCGCTCATGCCAGCAATGGATGAGTGTTTCATTCCCTTCACATCCTGCCAGCATGAGCTGTCATTTCCTTTATTGATCTTAGTCATTCTTATGAGTGTAAGATGAAATCTCAAAGCAGTTTTGATTTGAATTTCTCTGATGCATAGGATGTTGAATATTTGTTTAAATGCTTCTTAGTCATTTGAATTTTTCCTTTTGAAGATTCTGTTTAAATCTTTATACCATTTTAATTAGTTATTTGCTTTCTTGATATTTAGTTTTTTGAGTTCTTTATATATTTTGAATATTAGCCTCCTATTGGGTGCATAGTTGTTAAAAATCTTTTTTTTCAATATGTAGGCTCCTTCTTTGTGTAAATGATGATGTTACATATATAAGAATATAAATTTCTGGGTCTTTTTAAAAGCTAAAAATTAGAAACTATCTAAATGTTATTTTTTACACAAAAACTAAGATTACGCATTGCTTTAAAGATGTTCGTTGTCTTAGATGGTTTTCTATTTCTGTACTAAATACTTTTATCAGAAACAACATAGGGAGGAAAGAGTTTGTTTCAGCTTATAGCTGTAATCCAGTATGAAGGGGAGTCATGGCAGGAACTCAAAGCAAGAACCTGGAGTCAGGAATTGAAGCAGAAGCCATGGAGGAGTACTGATTACTGGATTGATCTCCATTGATTGCTTATTTTTCTTTCTTATGCCATCCTAGATACCCTACCTGCCCATGGTTTGTCCATAAGCTAATCTGATAGAAGCATTTTCTCAGTTGAGGTTCCTTCTTCCCAAATGACCCTAGCTTGATTCAAGTTGACAGAAAACCTAACCATCACACTAGTTCATCAACAGAAACTTCTTTCATTGTCTTTTAGGACAGTTTTGGACACATAAATTTTATTCAGTGGAAGAATTTTACATTGAATTTTTGTTTTATTTATTCCTCAGACTCTTGGTACATCCACACATTTATCCTTTTTATACACAGAGACTCAGTGAGCACTTTCTTTTTGCCAAGAACAGTGTGGACTAGATATAGAATAATGAGCAACACTCAATGCCCCAAGTCTCTGAAAGCAGCTATAAACAGTGGTTACCATCTATGCTTTTAGATGTTTATGATCTTAATAAAATGCTTCCTTTTATTTTCTTTCCTTAATTCTTAGCTCTGCTAATCCATTTCTACCCCCTTGCCCTGGTTTTAGAAGAGTTGTCTTCTCTGATCAATCCCTCTGGAATTTTAACCTTCACCTTTGTCAATGACTGCATTTATTCAGGATCCTTCTTGTCCCATGTTGGGAGCTTGGTGTACTATAACTTCAACCACACCACATGCCAGTTAGTACCCAGTCCTCGTTCTGTACTTTAGCTGTAGCTTGTCTTAGTTGCCTTAGCTCCAAATATTAAATTATCATTGCCATTAAACTCTTCAGTGTCTGTTTGTACTGCTGGCAGGCACTTTAACTCTCTCCACTGCCAGGCCTCTTGCTCTGCTTACCTTTGATATCTTTTGGTGGCTACCATGCACTTTGCACACCCCCTCCCGAGAAGAGTCAATAGAAGGTAGGGATGGTGTGAGGGTAAAGAGTGAAAGTGTAGTTCAGAAGACAACTGATTGGCTGGAAGGAATCCTTAGTTGAGGATGGGTCTGGAAGGTATCCATCCTGGAATACCCTCGTATGGAATAAATTAAGGCTTCTTGCCTTCTTCAGTAATTTCCTTTCATATTCTGGTGCTGAAGGGTGAGTGTGTGGTGCTGAGGGATGCTTCTCTCTAATTACATACAATGTGCATTTGATGATAATATCCCACATTTATGACCACATTTTTTTCTGAGTCCATAAAATAGGTTCATAAAAAGATAAGAAAAGTTTTCCTTATTTCTACTTTTATTCCTCTCCAATGTGTCTAATCATTTCAGAGACTATCAGCTTGATTCCAACAGCGTCATCCAATTGCGTGACCAGTACAACAGTGCACACTCTTTTCTGCGGGCACAGAAATCTAGATATTTTGAATCTACAGCAGCTACATTATTCACAAGTGACTTTCTTACTGAACCATTCACTTTTATCTGTACTTCTCCATTCATCACACCTTTGTGTGTGGGGGTGGTGGTTCTAGGACTGAACCCAGAGCCCTTATATATCCTAAGCAAGCACTCCACTGGCTACTCTGCAATCATAGCTATATGTCAAAACTATATATTTCCTTGTGGAATTTTCCTTTACAGTATGTGAATATGTGCCACTGTGGTTGGGTTAATAAAGACTGGCCAATAGTTGGATAGGATAATGTTAGGGGGGAGAACCAGACTAAGGACATTGGGAAGAAGGTGGAAAGAGTCAGAAGAGTCACCAGTGAGACCCAAAAAGAAAACAGGAGGTGCAAGATGAAAGAGAGCTAACACCATGTGCCCTAATATAGATTAATATAAATGGTTCAATTTAAGTTTTAAGAGTTAGCTAGTAATAAATCTGAGCTATTGGCCAAGATTTTATAATGAATACTTTGTCCCTGTGTCAGTTATTTGGGAACTGGAAGGTGGGAAAGAAAAGTCCATCTACTTTTCCAATTTTTCAACTAAAAAGATATAAAAGCCTATAGGAGGCCGGGCAGTGGTGGCACACATATTTAATCCCAGCACTTGGGAGACAGAGGCAGACAGATCTCTATGAGTTCAAGGCCAGCCTGGTCTACAAGCACTATCCAGGACAAGTACCAATGCTACACAGAGAAACTCTGTCTTGAAAAACAAAACAAAAAGACAAAAAATATTTTGTTATCACCATTCCTGATTTCAAGCTCTAGCACAGAGCTATATTAATAAAAACAGCATGGTGTTGGCATAAGAACAAACGGATGGATCGATGGAATTGAATCAAAGACCCAGCTATAAATCCACATACCTATGGACAGCTGATTTTTGACAAAGAAGCCAAAATTATACAATGAAAAAAAGAAAGCGTCTTTGACAAAAGGTGCTTGAATAAATAACTGGATGTCAGCATGTAGAGGAAGGCAAATAGATCCATATCTATCACCCTGAACAAAACTCAAGTCCAAAGGGATCAAAGACCTGAACATAATCCAGTTACACTGAACCTGATAGAAGAGAAAGTAGGAAGTAACTTTTAACACATTGGCACAGGAGACAACTTGCTGAGTAAAACATCAATAGCACAAACATTAAGATCAACAATTAATAAATGGGACCTCATAAAACTGAAAATGTTTTGTAAGGCAAATAACTCTGACTATAGGACAAAATGAATCCTACAGAATAGAAAAAGATCTTCACCAACCCCACATCTGACAGAAGGCTGATCTGCAGAAAAAAATAACTCAAGAATCTAGACCTCAAAATAAATAAATAAGTAAGTAAGTAAGTAAGTAAGTAAATAAATAAATAAATAAATAAATAAGGTACAGCTCTAAACAGAATTTTCAACAGGAATAGTAAATGGCTAAGAAACAAAGAACTATTCAACAACTTTAGCCATCAGGAAAATGCAAACCAAAATGACTCTGAGATTCCATCTTACACCTGTAAGAATGGCCAAGATCAAAACACAAGTGACAGCTTATGCTGGAGAGTCTGTGGCACAAGGGGAAGACTCCTCCTCCATTTCTGGAGGAAGTGCAAACATGTACAACTACTTTGGAATACAATGGTTTCTAAGGAAACTGGGAATCAATCTACCTCAATACCCAGCTATACCACTCTTGGGTATATACCTAAAATATGCTCAATCGTACCAAAAGGACATGTGCACAACTATATTAATAGCAGCTTTATGTATAACAGCTAGAACCTGGAAACAACCCAGATATCTCTAAACCAAAGACTAGATTTTTAAAAGTTGTACATTTATGCAATGAAGTGCTACTCAGGTATTAAAAGCAATAACATATTGAATTTAAAGGCAAATGAATGGAACAAGAAAAAAAATCATCCTGAGTAAAGTAACCCAGAAGGAGAAACATGGCATGTACTCACTTATAAGTGGATATTAGCTGTTAAGTAAAGGATAATTATGCTATAATTCAAACCTAGAGAGACTAGATAACAAGGAAGGATCAAGGGGGGAAGACCAGGTCTCCCTTGGAAGGGGAAACAGAAGAGATCTTGTAGGAAGACTGGAGGTAGTAAGAGATGGGAACCTGAGGGATGAGGTTGGTGGATGGAGGGGGAGAGAACTGAAATAGATGACCGGAAAGGAGACTTTGAGGAGTCAGGTAGAAACTGGTGCAAGGGAAACTCCCATGAATCTACAGAGATGACCAAGCTAAGACTCCTAACAATACTAGATATGTGCCCAAACTGGCCATCTCCTGTGACCAGTCAAGAATTTCAATGGAGGGATTGGGACACACTGTCCTGTCTATGGGATGTGCTGGATGAAGGGTGGCTCAGAGATTGTGGGAGTGGCCAACCAATGACTGGTCCTGTCTAAGACCCATGCCATGAAAGTGAACCCACCTCTGACACTGCCTGGGGTGCCAGAACCTAAAGGCTGGATGGCCCAAGGACCTAGGATAGAACCAAACATAATTGGAGAAAAATATGTCAAGGTAATAATGCCTAACGATATTCTACTCTACCCATAGATTGGCACCTACCCTAACTGTCATCAGAGAAGCTTCATCCAGCTGATGTAAATGGGTGCAGAGACCCATAGCCAAATATTTGGCCAACCTCTGGGAATCCTGCTGATAAGAGGAAGGAAGAATTGTAGGAGACAGAAGGGTCAAGGACATCACAAGAAAACCCAAAGAATCAACTAACCTGGGCTCATAGAAGCTCAGAGTCTGAACCAACAACCAGGGAACCTGCATGGGACTGACCTGGGCCCTCTACATATATATGACAGTTGTGTAGCTTGGCCTTCTTGGGGGACTCCTAACAGTGGCAGCTGGGTACTGACCCTAACCTATCCCTCATAGTGGATTTCCTTGCCAGCCTTAATACAAGTGACTGCTTAGTCATACTGTAACTTGATATACCATGTTTTGTTGAAACCCATGGAAGACCTGCCATTTTCTGAACAGAAATGCAGGAGGAGTGGATGGGGGTGGGGTGAGAGCAGATGGTAGGTGGGAGGAAAGAATGGGAGGAGAGGAAAAAGGGAAAACTAATTTCAGGATGTAAAATAAATAAATAAATTCAATTTTAAGAATTGGAAAATATAAATAAAAATTCCCACAAACAGCCACACATTATCAATTTAAATTCAACAATTACTGGCATTTTACCACATTTGTACCATCTGTGTACGTACATCTGATTTGTTTTGTTTTTGTTGGACCATTTAAAAGATGCTTAGAATCTGCAGAGTTCATGGGATATTAGCTTTAAGTTTTTCAGTATATAGCTTCACAGAGTAAACTTGTTGATTAGCAAACCAAAATATTACTATTTTTGGTTTGATATAACATTATCTGATAACATTTGGGATATTCTTGAAACTATGTATGCATTCTTTATTCCAATAATATCAGTTTTAGCTATCTTTCATTCTAGGATCTAATCAACCAAGTATTGAGTTTGTCATTTTTCTTCAACCGCCTTTATTTTTAAACAATGACCCTGGTTTTATAGTTCAAGTGCGGATACCAATACAATTGTAGAAATGCCTTGGGCTTATTGGAAGCATTTTTTTTCTGAACTGTAAATTCAATAACATTATTTGTCTTTGAATTGATTATGGTGCAGTTAAAATTAATTACACATTTGTAAATCAACAAAGGATCTCTTAATGGCCAACACCATGTCTTACTTTATACTGTGAACATAAATTGAGAAAATTACATTCATTGTAACATTTATAGCTTGGAAATTGATGTTTCAATTAGAAATATTGTAATTCACAAGGTCCATTTCCCCCATCACTAAGATACATAAATATTATGTCTTTAACCACCACCCACTTCTTCTGCCCATGTTCACATTACTCCTTTCCCCCAGATTTCCTCCATCTGTTTCACCTCTCTTTTTCTCTTTTCATTCCATTCATCTTCTCCTTCCTGCCGCTTTCTGTTGTCAATGATCAGCCTGTCTCTGTTAAGAGCACTTTATGGCAAGTAATAAACACTGAGACATTTAGTTAAAAAGCATAGAGGTGATTCCTGGATCTATTACAGGCTGGATGACTATTAAGGATGGTCTAAATGAGTCTCAGTATATCAACAAAATGAAAGGGGATAAACGCAGTCTGAGCAAAGGAGAACAATCCAAGACACAAGGAAGTCAATCACCTCACCAAGTTTACATATTCGCTAAATGCTGACACTGGCATGTTCCCCAGAGCAGGTGAAGCCAGAATTCAGGAGCCTCGTATTCTACTCCTCCATCTCGCCAAAGTCAAAAGCGTAAGGATACCTGAATCTACAGTCACACTTTTTGTCTTTCATGATGCCCATGTGGCCATTTCTCTCCCATTTGATAGGGAGTTTTCGAACGACTTTTATTGGCCATCTTGTCCCTGGGTACCCTTTCTTGATGGCATTTGGCTTCCTGTTCTCTGTAGTTATCTCCAGAACATACCTATCATCGTCCTCTGTAGCTAGCAGGTTCCCGGGGACTGTGGGCTGTGGTCATTTAGTTTCACTAACTTCAGCTTTTGTTTGTGGCCAGAGGAGAAAAAGGCTTCTCATCTGTAGGCTGAGAAAACACAAAATGTCTCTTATAGTGCAACAAAGTCATCTTCTCTGCTAAGATGCTGGTCTAGTTTTCTTTCTGTTGCCGTGATAAACACTATTCTCAAAATCATTTTGGTGAAGAAAGAGTTTATTTCAGCTTTAGCATACAGTCCATCATTTAAGGAAACCAGAAGAGGAGCTGAGACAGAAACCTGGGGACGAGAACGAAGAGAACTGAAGCAAAGACCATAGAGGATGCTGCTTACTGGCTTGACCCCTCTGGTTGGCTCAGTTACTTTCAGATACAGCCCGGACCTGCCTGCCTAGGGATGGCACTGCACACTAGGTTGGTCCATTTTATATCAATTAGCAATTAAGAAAATACCTCAAATATATGCCCACAGGTAAATCTGATCCAGTCAGTTTTCAGTTGAGATTCTCTTTTCCCAGGTTAACTCCAGGTATGTGCCAAATTGATTGCTGAAGTTATGATAAGATAGATTTCTTTCTCTGCTGCAGGCTCTAATCCTTCAAAACTCCTTCAGTTATGTCCTAGTTATCAATTATCAGACATTCAAAGGGGTCCAAGGTGGGAAGAAAACAGGTATGATATTTGGATTTCCTCCGTTATTTGAAATTTTTTCTTTGTTGCCAATGGCAGCACATTTTCCCAAGTAATGATAACAATTATATAGCTTAAAGGATGCTTATAAGTATTAAATAAAGTAAATCATGAAAAATACAGAAGAAAGAAACTAGTAAACAAGGAAGAACTATTTTTATTTATCTTGACAAAAAGATCTTACATGAATTGAGGAAATTTTCTCTGAGACTGACACTATTTTTGTGGTCATTACTATTCTTGTGATAATAAAATATATTCATTTCACTGAGGCTTGACATATATCCAAGATGCTCCCCAGTGATACTGAATATATTAATCTTTTGTTTTGCTTGGTTATTATTTTCTGCTTTGTTATCTTTCAGAAACTATAGTTGACTATAAAGATTTGCTATCATGACTTTATTTAAATAGAGTTGCTTATTTTCTCAGAAAATTGTCTGAAATAAATAGCAACAACATATGACCTTTTATTTAAAGGAGTAAATATATTCTTCATAAAATTGCAAGAAATAGATATTGCAGGTGTCAATTACCTGAATGTTGACACGTTGGTTTTAATCTTGGAAGTCATTATAAATAGGACTCCCATGAGTGATTGAAAAAGTAAAAGTCAGTATTAATCTGAAACCAGGACTTTTCAACCTCAACACCACTGAAATATGGTGCTGCATTCTTTTCTTTTGCAGTGCAAGTGGCAAGTTGTCCCATGTAATGAAGGCTGTTACACAGTATCTTGACATCTATGTGTGCTGGTTGGGTTTTTGCCAACTTGATATAACCTAGAGAGAGAAGAAGGAGCCACAATTGAGAAGCTGCCTCCATCAGATCAGCATGTGGGCTGTGTGTGGGGGGGGGTGTTTTCTTGATTTATGTTTGGTGTAGGAGTGCCCAGCCCACTGTGAGCAATGCCATGCAATGGCAGGTGATTCTGGATTGTCTAAGAAAAGCAGAAGAGCAAGCCATTGGAACAAGGCAATAAGCAGCATCCCTCCATGGTTTCTGCTTTGATTTCCACCCCCAGGTTTCTGCTTTGAGTTTCTGCCCTAACTTCCCTCTTGATGTACTGTAAGCTGTTAGGTAAATAAACCCTTTCCTCCCAAAGTGGTTTTGAGTCTGGACATTTATCAAAACAATAATAGTCAGCAAGGACAATGTGCTGGTGGTAACAGTGCCTTTTGGATGAGACAACCAAAATGCCTCCAGAGACTGCTAGGGGTGCCCTGGGAATAGGACTGGTATGAAATCTACGGTTAAAAATCATGGTCATTGGAAAGAAAGAAGTCAAAGTATCTTTGTTTGTAGATGGCATTATAGTGTACATAAGCAACTCTAAAAGTTCCACTGAAAAACTCCTACAGCAGTTAAGCATTTTCAGCAAGGTAGCAGGATACAAAATTAAATCACAAACATCAGTAGCCTTTCTAGATATAAATGACAACTGGGAAATAAATCAGGGACTGAGAAAGAAACCAGGAAAACAATACCCTTTACAATAGCCTAAAATAATATAAAATATCTTCAGGTAACTCTAACCAAGCAAGTGAGATACTTGTATGATAAAAACTTTTAGGACATTGAGGAAAAGAAATTGCAGAAAATGAAAAGATCTCCCATGCTCATGGATCAGGAGGATTGACAGAGTAAAAATGGCCACCCTGCCAAAATCAAATCTCCAGATTCAATACAATTCCTGTCTAATTCCAACATAAATTTTTCACAGATCTTGAAAGACAATTTTCAGCTTTGTACAGAAATACAAAATACTCAGATTATCTAAAAAATTATGAATAATAGAACAACTGGAAGTACCACCTTTCCTGACATCAGATTTTTCCTTGGAGCTATAATAATAAAAACAGCATGGTCTGAACACAAAATCAGACATGTTACTCAATGGAATAAAATTGAGGACCCAGATGTAAATTCAAACACCTATGGATACCTGATTTTTTATAAAGGAACATACTGGAAAAGCACACTGGAAAAAATACAGCATCTTCAGCAAATGAGGTAGGTCACACTGGCTACATGTAGAAAAATGCAAATAGATCCATATTTATTACCCTCCACAAAACTCAACTGTACCACAAATTTTAATTGTTCACAGTAAATACTCAGAGTCAGATATTAGAGGGTGAAAGCTAAGAGATCAGAGAAGCAGAGTGGCCAGCCACTAGCGAGACCTTTTCCCTTTACCAATGCCCAGACTGAAGGGGTGATCCTATCCTCAGACTGTCTCCTCAGATTTCATCCTCTGACTGACTGCTTCAGACTGTACCTCTAAACTGCATCTCCAGACTGCAATTGTCTCTCCACCAAACCTCAGACTGCAACTGAGCTCCTGTCTCCTCCTACCTTATCTTCTTTTCTCTGACCAGCCATATTCATTCCTGTCTTCACTTCCCTAGTGCTGGGATTAAAGGTGTGTGACTTCCAAGTACTGGGATTAAAGGTGTGAGGTACCATTGCATGACCTCTAGTGGCTTAGCTCTACCCTCTGATCTTCAGGCAAACTTTATTTGTTAAAACACAAACAAAATATCACTATACTCAACTTCAATAGATCAAAAACCTCAACATAAAACCAGATACACTGAACCTGATAGAAGTGAAAGTGGGGAACAGCCTTGAACTCGTTGACATAGCAAAAGGCATTCTTAACATAATATTATTAACACAGGCGATAAGATCAACAACTGACAAATGGGACCTCATGAAATGGAAAAGCTTCTGCAAGGCAAAGGGCATTCCCATTCAGACAAAGAGGCAGCCTACAGAGTGGGAAAAGATTTTTTTACCAACTCTATGTCTGATAGAGAACTAATATCCAAAATAGACAGGGAACTCAGAAAACTAGATGCCAAGAAAACAACCCAATTAAAAAATGGGTACAGACCTAAACAGAGAATTTCCAAAGAAGGGAACTCAAATAACTAAGACTCACTGAAAGAAATCTTCAACATTCTTATTCATCGAGGAGATGTTAATCAAAACTACTTCAAGGTTTCATCTTATACCAGTTGGAATGGCTAAGAACAATGAAAATCAGAATGAATGACTAAGATCAATAAAACAGTGACAGCTCATGTTGGTAATGATGTAGAGTAAGGGGAAAACTTATCCATTGCTGGTGGGACTACAAACTTGTACCACCACTATAGAAATCAGTGTGGTGGTTCTTTAGAAAGTTGGGAATCAATTTACCTCAAGATCTAGCTTTACCGCTCTTGGGTATCTATCCAAGGAATGCCTCATCCTACCTCAGAGGCACATGCTCAACCATGCAGCTCTATTAATAGCCAGAAATAGAAAACAATATAGCTGTCTATCAAGAGATGAATGGATAAAGAAAATGTGGTACATTTACAGAAAGGAACATTGCTCAGTCAGTAAAAAGAGTAAAATCATGAAACTAAAAGGTAAATGGATAGAATTGGGAAAAAAATCATCCTGAGTGAGATAACTCAGACCCAGAAAGACAAATATGGTATGTATCTGCTTAATGCTGATATTAGCTGTTAAATTAATGATAACCAAGCTACAATCCATAGAACCACAGAAGTTATGCTTATAGTAAGGTACTAGGAGGGGACAGATAGATATCCCTAGGAAAATAAAATAAAATATGTATTTATGAATGGATGGGGGAGCTGGAATGAAAGGTGGGGATGGTAGGTGAGACAAGGATGAGGGATAATAGTCAAGCTTGTAGTCATGTTTAGTTAGGTTTTCTAGATTTATAGAGATATATTTCAGATGGATAGGTATTCTTCAAATCTTTCAAAGACCTTCAAACTATGGCAACTAAAATGTTTCAAAAACTTAGGACTTTTCATGATAATGAGACACATCTCTACTCCTGGCAGCACCAATTACTTCAAGAGGAAGATGAGCATTGAAAAGGCTCCTCATGGAGTTGGTGAGCCATTTAGGCAAGAAACTGCTCTTGCCTGGACTGCTTGATGAACTGGATATGCAGGACCCACAGAGAAATGACTGCTGAACTTGCCTAAAGGTGAGATGGTCTTTCAGGATTCCTGCCTCATGAAAGAGTCTGCTAGATATTCTACAGGACACAGAAGAAAGTGACTGACAATTTACCAATATAGGTAGAACTGTCTTTGAAATTTCCTGTTTTATGGAAAAGTCTGCCAGATACTATGGGCCAGTAAGCTAAAGATGGATGTCCCAATGATACAGAATAACTTTGGGTGACTCTCCAGGCAGTGAGATGTCTCTGTCATTTTTAGAGTTTTGGAAGTTACTTACAATGAACTTATTGTTTACTTAGGTAATATTATATCTTTCTGGAGTCTTTGATTGAGTTAAAGGGTGTATGGTTTTATAAAAGATTATGGTTATGATAAAAGATAAAATATATAACTGTTTTATGTAATTTTACTGTATTAAATTAAAACCTTATTTTTTATTTAAACAGAAAAGGGGAGGTGATGTGGAATATCATTGGTTAATAAAGAAACTGCTTTGGGCCTATAGCAGAGCTATAGGGGAACAGAGCTAGGTGGGGAAAACTAAACAGAATGCTGGGAGAAAGGAGGCAGAGTAAAGGAAAAACCATGTAGCCCCACTGGAGAGAGAGGCCAGAATGTTAGCCGGTAAGCCACAGCCATGTGGCAATACACAGATTAATAGAAATAGGTTAAATTAATATGTAAGAGTTAGCCAATAAGAAGCTAGATCTTATGGGACAAGCAATAATTTAATTAATACAGTGTCTGTGTGACTTCACTTCACTTCAGTTCTGGATGGCTGGGATGAACAAGCAGAGAGCAGCTGGGAGCCAACAAGTGGCCTCCTTCGAACACTATTGGAAAGACAGCATGAAAACCTAATATAGTCAAAGCTTCCTAAATTATATGCATTTGTGAAGGCAATTTAAAGGAAATTGCCAAATAATGGGGTAGACAACTGGACATCTACTGTCATCAAATGCAGCTTCTAGTACCAGGAATGGTTTGCATCTGTTTGGGTGGTGGGCTAAATGTGTTCCATGAGAACCCCTAAACAATTAAACTGTTGCCAAGACTGTAGATCACTTTTCACAAGACTGTGGGTATCTTTCCACAGACACCAAGACCCTATTGAGCTGAAGATAACACCTATACAATTTATTGACCATGAAGATGCTGATCTGGTACCTTCCTAGAGCTTATGAGCTAGTGTCTTTGGTAGAGGAATGTACTCTGGACACTAAGAAAGGAGAAATGTAAATGACAACCCAGCTACAAACCCTTTGATCTACATTGGTTTTTTGACTGTAAAATATGCTAGTGCAATGGTAGCACAAAGTTTGTGGGAGTAACCACCCAATATCTGATTTAACTTAAAGTCTACTCCATGAAATGGACTCATATCCAGCACTGCTTGGGTGACCAAGAAAACTAGATTTTAATGAGAATCACAAAGATATATATTTGAGGGGTGCGGGGGAAAACAGACTTACAGGATCCAAAGAGCTGAAAACTGTCCACATGCTGCAACATGCCCCCTGACTCCAGTCTTCACAACCCAAGAGATTACCCATGACTTCTTTCTCTCCTTTTAGGAAATCACATCCACAAACAGGAAGTCACATCTTAAGGCCAGTACCCCAAAACTATGATCATAATGAATTTTTACAACACTTCCCCTTTTTGCCTAAATAAAAAGGTTCTAATCCTAACATAAAACTATATACCATAAGAACAATGATCAAGTATTGTCCAGAAGGAAGAAAGGGTAATAACATACACAAAAATGGAACTACAACCAGCAAGAACAACATTAAGCAAGAAACAATACTAAATGTTCAGGCTATAAGTAATTGGCAAATAATGGAGATTATTCTGATAGATGTCCTTGTCCTGAAGGGTCTAAGTTTTGTACCCAAAATGCTTTAGCTAAGATATGAAAGGATGGTGACTGTGACTGTCTAGTCTTTAGCCCCTTCAAGACCTAAGAAGGAAAATAATATTGCCTGAGTAAGCAGTCAGTGCAAACAAGTGACCTCCAAAATATGCAAGAAATGACAGAGACAACTGGCTACCTGGACAGTCATCCAAAGTCTCTCTGCAACATTGGCACAATCAACTTTGGCTTTAGGCCTAGAATATATGACAGACCATTTTAGAAGCAGGAAGATTGGAAAGACTGTCCTACCCTGTCTTGGTAAGGTTCTGTAGTCACTTATCCTTGTTTCCTGTTTATCTAGATTTGACAGTGTGCTTACTGTCATCAGTTAAGGCAAGAGCAGTTCTTTGCCCAATAGGCCAGTTTTGTCAAGAAGAAAAACTCCATATGGAGTGTCTTCAGTGCCTAACATTTTCTCGGGAGTAGATCAGTGCTGCCAGGAGCAGTCATGTCTCACTTCAAAAGAATTATAAATTATTAAAACATTTAAATACCATATTTTCTGGGTCTTTGAAGTATTTGAAGATTAACTATCTATACAGAATATATCTTGTGGATCTTGAGGGCCTAACTAACAACTATAAGTATGACAAGCATGGGTGACTATTAACCTGTAATTCTTAGTAACCTATATAGCTTGAGGACTAAAGGTTCACATTATAAAAATAAACAATCTACGAACAAGTGTGCAGCATAAGGGCAATGATCTCAAAATGGTAACATTATATAGAAATATCTTATTCAAAATTATATTTGTCATAGTGTATACCTTCCATTTCTGTTTACAATATTTTATACAGAAATGTAAAATTATCTTTTTCATACTGTATGTATGTTTTTACTTCTACTTAAGATCCTTTGTATACTGATACAATTAAGAATATTTTTTGTCGGCCGGGCGGTGGTGGCGCACGCCTTTAATCCCAGCACTTGGGAGGCAGAGGCAGGCGGATCTCTGTGAGTTCGAGACCAGCCTGGTCTACAAGAGCTAGCTCCAGGACAGGCTCTAAAGCTGCAGAGAAACCCTGTCTCGAAAAACCAAAAAAAAAAAAAAAAAAAAGAATATTTTTTGTCATGTTGCACTATATATTTCTACTTCTGATTTTGTATCAATATACAAATTATCTTAGACAGGAATACAAAAAGTCTTACATATATATCAATATATAATAATCTATAAATGTAAATTTTCTAAAACTAATAGTTACTAAAATAGTTTACAAGTAGATACACCAATCTACCACATTATTTTATGCTATCTATTCCCTCAACACTAGATAGGCCATAAACCTAGGGGAAAATCAAATGTTCCTATCCTACTAAAAGAATCTAACAATAAAAAGACTCCAAATGCCATTCTGCTATACCCATAGATCAGTGCTTTGTTCAGCCATCATTGGAGAAGTTTCCTTTTGCAGATGAAAACAAATACAGAGACCCACAGCCAGACATGAGAGAGAGAGAGAGAGAGAGAGAGAGAGAGAGAGAGAGAGAGAGAGAGAGAGAGAGAGAGAGACCTTGTTATACTTAGGCTTAATGGGATGTCGCTATCAAATCCCTCCCGTTAGTGCTCAGGAAACCCTGCAGAAAAGAAGATGGAAAGAATGTAAGAGCCAGAGAAATGAAGATATCAAAGAAACAAGGTCCACATATGAGCTCACAAAGACTGAGGCAGCATGCAGAGGGGCTGTACCAGATGGGGCTACTAGAGCTGAAAGGAGAAGTAGACACATACCTCATTCCTAACCCAGAAGCTATCTCCAGTTGATAACCACTTGCAAATGAAAATTTAGTTTTCTCCAAGGCAATCTCCCTGGCAAACTGCGCTTAAGGGTAGCTGCATGCCCACAAGTAGATGGTGAACAGAAAACAAACTCAGAGGCATTTTTGGATGTTCCGTATTTCATAATGTTGTGTCAGGACTTTAAAAATTAATCTAATTTTTAATTTTTATTTTGAGTACATTTTTTCTTTTTCTTTTACCCTATAGGTCCTTTCAGTATATATTATGGTTTCCAGCTTAGTTTTAGTTATGGTATTGCTTTAAAATCCTGTTTGTTTAATTGTGAGAGACAGAAGAGGAGTGGGTCCAGATGTGAAGTAGGTGGTGGGGCTGGAAAGAGTAGAGGGAGGGAAAACCATAATCAGGATATGTTTGTGTGCAAAAAAATGATTTTTAAAAATTAGGGGAAAGAAGAAATCACCATTATAAGTCCACAATTCCTCTTTTTTTGCTGTAGTTTGTCAAAGTTGAAAAGACAGTTCCCTTGAGGTGAAACAAAGATACAGAGAAGAAAGCAGGTAAAGATAGGCCATTCCTATTGATTCTGTACCCAGGGTGTTCTAGTCAAGATGTGTCACTCAAAAGGAAAAGGATCTGCCCACATCCCCTCAATTGCACTTGCCATTCTCACTGCTGACACATTGGTCTCAGCAGAGAAAAGTGCCTGCAACTTATTGCAGAATCCAATACCAATTTCCTCCTCACAATTTCAGCTATTGTTTTCCTTTCAATATCACGTGCACACATTTACCTCTGCCATTTCACAACAGCCATTCCTCTCAGACACTATAAACTTAAGAATGCAGTGTACACAATTAAATGGTCCTTTAAAAGACTTTGTAAAGCTCCCTGGACTCATTTAAACAGTGACTCATTATATTATCCTTCTCAGAGGCAAAACCTACTTCCATTCTCTTGTTTATTGCTTTCTTACATAGGGTGCTTGAAGTTTTAAAAGTCTGGAAGTCTGGTAAAGCAAAATCTTAACCTGTCTTTGAATCAAGACAATGTAGAGTTCAAGGGTCATGAGGACATCAAAACTTCTAACAGATCTTTGATGGTGACAAACATACTTGGTTTTATCAAGCCATTTCTTGCTTTCTCTTTTTGCCTCTACTAAAATAACTATAGATCCATACATCAGATGGCTACTCTTATGTGGGGGGACTCCCTGGTAAGAGACTAAAACAAAAATTTTCCATTTCATCAGAAATGTATAGGCTTGATTTCACAAGGACCAGAGATGCTAGACAAAACTGGCCTCATCTCTTGGCTGCTTTATCCCATTCCTACCTTTGACATCTCTCAAATCAAACTGAGAGGGATGGTGATTGGGGTCTCATTTCTTCTGAAGTCATAAAATGTGGCTGAAGACTATTTAGGCTCAAGAATCTGATAAGCATTTGTGGCATTTGGAGGAAATAAAAAACTAGATTACAAAGGAGATTTGAAATCGTTTCTGTTATTTTGAGCCTTTTGTAACTCTAGTCCTCTGTAGCTGGAAGAGGGTTAAGATCAATCTGCCAGACAAGGGAAGTGCCTCTGAAAAACCACTGTGTATTGTCCAAATTCTAATGTCATCTTTGCCTGTCTTCTTCAGATGCTTTGCTTTCTAGGCAATTCTTACCTCAGCCTTCACCCCTTCCTTAAAGTTTCAGCAAAGTTAGTTATGTGAGATCATGGTAAGCTTTGTCTATGTGGCTCTCAGCCTGAAGCAATCCAGCCCCGGGCCACAGCATTTGCCATCCCTGAACCAAAGGAAGCAAGAGGGGAGACACAGTCTTGAAATCACTTAGACAGTCTTCCACTTCAGACCTCACCTAAGGTTAAAATCTCCTGGGTCTCTACCCCAAACTTGGCAGAGTTAGGATGAATCCCTTGACTTCTTTACCTTGTATTTACTGTGACTGCCTCAGCAGAAGTTGTCCAAGCAACAGTTAGGGTTGTACTTGTCTATCAAGGAAATCTGGATCTGGTGAAGATGTCCTTTCCTTCCCTCCCCCTTTAATCTTCCCTTCCCTTTCCTTTCCTTCTTCCCTTCCTATTGATGTATCACTTATTTTGTGGCAGGTTCTTTTCTAGGCTGTACAGAAGTCCTTAGGTTACTGGGGCCCTGTCTGCCTGGGGACTGTGGAATCTTGCTCTTTGTCCTTGCCTCACTGAGCTGAGCCATTTACTTTGCCACGTGTTCTTCATCGTCGTCTGGTACCCAGAACAGAGGTGTAAATCAAAGGGTCCATCTACTTGTGAAATGGAACACTCACAACTGTTGGCTGATGGCCCTTTTCTCTTTCAGATAATACCTCAGGTATTTCAGTATAGAGAGAAAATGAAACATGCTGATCTTCAGTCTACTTGGGGTGTCTGGTGTCCTGAATTCTTTCCAATGTCTCTCATTTCTTCTGCTCAGGCCAGTGTCTTTCTTTGACACATGGAATAGCTCACCTCTTAGGAAAAACTTACGCTTTACATTTTCTCCATTATTCCAGTAACATCAAGAACTCTGCACTCCAAATTGCCAACTTACCTGAAAAAAGTTCCTTCCAGTCTGATGAGAAATTGAAACACAAAGTTTTCAGGTCATGAAGAAATGATAAATTGTTTCACAAGATCTTGGGTGATTTGGCATCTGACATGCCCCTTCATTCCTATAATGAAAACCCCTTGCTCTAAATAAAAATGTTCCCTCTTGGTGCTGGCATGTAACTCATGGGTGGAGCACATTTTGAATGTGAAAGAAAGAAATTAAATTAAGGCTCAGAAGAGCTGAGGACATCTAATTATATCCAGCAGAGGAATATGGGCTCATTGAATCCTGCCAACTGAAAAAATGGGGAGATGTTTTTATTTTAAGAGACTTTTCTACCATAAATTTCTAGTCAATCAACATAAATGCAAATTATTGTGATGTGTTATCTTATATTTGGACTTTCTACATGGAGTGTAATTATTTCTATTTTTGTGAGTAGGAGAAACAATAGTCATTTTAAAGCTGCTTTCTTAGAAACCTATGGAAGAGTAAGTCTGTAAAATAAAGACAAGACAATTATGCATCATTAACAGAAAGGAAAATGAGCTCCCACAAGGACACATTTGATATATTCAGAAACGTATTTCAATGGGACACAATTTCCTTTCCTGCTGACAGCATGCCCATCATCACAATGTTACCTGATAAGGTTTCTCTTTCTCATCTGAACTCCTCATCTTCTGGCACACAGGAGCCGCTACTATAAACAAGGCCTTGAATATATATCACTCATCCTAATTTCATATGTTTACCCAGACATTTCCTCATTTCTTTTCTGGGGAGGTAATTTTATTTCAGTTTCTGCAAGTTCTATGTTGTGTTCTGTCCTTAACAAACCTTCCTTCCTTCCTTCCTTCCTTCCTTCCTTCCTTCCTTCCTTCCTTCCTTCCTTCCTTCCCCCCCACAATGCTCTCTTTCTGGTCCCTGGCCAATGCCCATAACCAGATCCTCATTAGCCTCTTAGTACCACCTGGCACAGTTGTATTGTTGCTGTGGTATGAGTGATCATCATCCCTAGTGTCCTTGCTCTACCTTCTTATCAGGCCTTCAGATCCTCACTAAGCCTTGAACGGCAGACTGAAAGAGTCATTTTCTCTTTCTCAGGTAGTTACTTAATTTGTTAATTTGTTTGACTCCACACTTGTGCAATTGCTCTTGTCTATGCATCCAAAGCTCAGGCAAAGGAGAACCTCCATATAGTGCCAATGTGGGTTCTATTATTCAGAAGCAATTCTGCAAGTGTTATAAACACTGAACTTTACTGATAATGTCAGAAATGTGTTTCTTTTTTTTTTTTTTTTTTGTATTTTCCGGTATGTTTTATTTCAATAGGTAGGTGTTATATTGGGTAGGAGGAAAATTGAAACAAAAAGTTTAGGGGGGTGCACGTGAAAATAATAACAGCAATTGATACTTTCAGTAATTTTATAATGTAAAAAGCACTGCTGACATCCCTCAACCTGGAACCGGCTTATAACCTGATGAAATCACTGTTGGCTGAACATATCCAGAATTGAGAATCATTTATTATACCTCTTCTCTGAATGCCATAGCGAAGCAGTTCAGGACTCTCTGCTTGCCTTCACGATCCCATGGCTTGAACTGTCACAACCACACCTGACAGATCACAGTGAAAATCCGAATTACAAGCGCAGTTCTCCAGCATCTTCGAGAGGAAGAATCCTCAGCCATGATAAGTGAAGACTGTACTGTGAAATGTTATGTGGCTGCATGTGGAATGCTAAACCATTATCTTGAATTCTATTTCTTGATTATCCAAGGTAGGAAGTAAAATATGGCCATCCTTTCCGAAAGCAGCTTCTTGTGCCCTTAATCCCCCCTTCCTGTTCCGTGATCGTAGCTGCCGTCTCCATGTCTAGCATGGTAGCTTTGATTTAATCTTTGGGACATCACACATAGGGAGGAATCAAGTGTGGTATTTGTGTTTTCACAATGAAGCTTTAAGTGAGTTTTCTAGACAATGCTAAACAGGTGTTTACAGTAACTGGTGTTCTTGGTCTTCCCAGAAGGAGTGTATTGATTATACATTAATGGTAATATAAATGATTTTGTAATTTTAATTTTCTGATTAGAACATAACTTTACCTTTCTACAGGTAAATTAATGACTACTTTTATCAGGAATACTAGTTTTTGAAAAGGCAGGCTAGCAGAAGAGACTGAGTGTAGTTAACATTGGTAATGCAAGTCAGAAATGTGTTTCTTAAACCACCTGAAGGGACATTCAAAACAAAATTAAAATCCACAATGGGCCAGAGCTTTCTAAGTGAGAATAAATCATGAGTTACTAGAAGAGGAAATTTAAAACTTAGATTCAGCTCTTGTTTAGGCAGTCATGTTTGCCGAAACTTATGGTATAGTTTCTGATGTTACCAAGACAAAATATCACAACAAATTCCATGATCCTCTGGCTCTTACAATCTCTCTGCCCTCCCCCATCAGAAATGTTTTCTGAGCCCTAGGCGTGGGAGAGGTTTGTTGATGTATCTACTGGGACTGGGGTCTACAACTCTACATTTTGACTGGTTGTTGTTTTCTGCAATGGTATCCATCTGTTGTATCTAAGCAGATGATGGAACACCCATGAGGCCTCAAACCTATACAAAGAACTACAGAGAGTAAAAAAAAGTAGTCTTTCCCTGCTTGCCAACTAGTTATCCACTACCAGATAGTTAGCCCTGAAAACAATATAAAACATTATACAGACTTAGCAGATTATGTTTATAAATATACATGTATATAGATGCATGTATGCATGCATATGCATCTAAGAACAATTAATGAAAAGAAGACGTGAATTTGAAACAGAGCCAAGAGGGATACATGGAAGAGTTTGGAGGGAGGAAAAGGAAGGGAGAAAAGATGTAATTATATTATAATCTCAAAACTGAAAGAGAAAACAGATTCAAGAGATATAATACGGGGATATAGTAATACACTCTATTCAGTCACAAAGTCTGATACCTTCTTAATAAAAGACAAACATGTGAAAGAATAATCAAGTCATTTAACAGAAGCTTTATGTGGCCTGGGTCCATATAATAGAGTATTGTTTGGCCAGGGATAATGAGCGTTAAGTGAAGCAAGTCAGATGCAGAAAGACAAGTATCACATGTTCTCTCTTATATGTGGAAAGGGGGGCAGGTGAAGAAAAGATGACCAGAAACTTAAACAGTTAATATGTGTATTGTTAATTTTCTCATCCTGTGATCAAAGAAGTAGCAAAAACTGTATGGAGATGCATTCATAGTGGTGGGGAGGTCTTGGTCACAGGAATGTAGGGGCACTGCTTAAATAGAGATTAATGCTGGCAATCGACTCTCTTCTTGAGCATGTGTGTATTCACATATGCTATTACATCTGCATGGAGGTCCAAAGACAAAAGGTGTTGGCCCTTATTGTCTGTCTTCTTTAAGAAAATGTCTATCTTGTTCACTGCTAGGAATGCCATTTTACCTGGGCCAGAGCTTCCCATGATTCTCCTGTCCCATATTCTTGTGAAGGGGCATTGGGGTTACAGTCATTTGTGCTATTGCATTGGGCTTTTAAGCAGGTTCTAGGCTTCAAGCACTTTCTCCACTGAGCCACCTTCCCAGCCTGCTTCTCTCCATTTTCTTTAGTCTGGGACTACATACAGCCCATGGATGGGGTTGCTCACATTTACAGTGACTCTTCCAATTTCAACTAACCAAATCTAGAAACGCCCTCACAGACAGGTATAGATTTTTGCCTTTTAGATGATTCTAGATTGTGTCAAATTGACAATATTAACTATCAAAATGTATAAGTGATTATCAATAATACTACTGATGAAACCATGTACCAGATAAGAGGTCAGAGGTCAAACCACACAAGTAAACAAGAGGGAGCTGTAGCAAGCTTTGGGGTCAGAAATGCTACTAACAACAATTTTCAGGGTCTGCCTAGTGCAAAAGCAAGAATGTTCAACATGAAACACCTAGGAATCTATGGTCACCATTTGTTTAGCTTGTGCTTTGTGTATTTATATTTATGTATTTGCACTTTTGGCACAGTGTTGTGGATCTGAAATAAACTGTGAATTTAATTCATGGAGAAGCACAAGAATTCTTGACAGAATTACAATGACTAAGTTGCATTACTCCTAGACTATTTCTATGCTTCAAACCATTAAGTGTAGCTGAAGGGAAGTTTTAAAATGAAAGGACACATCTATGCTTACCTTGCCCTGTGCTACAGATATTCAAATAAGTCCTGATTATTTCCTTAAACATTCCCAGTAATACCAAGATGAGCAAAGTGGCTAAGCTCATAATCCAGAGATGGAAAAGATGGGGTGAGGGTGTGGCAGGGCTAAGGGATAGGTGTTAGGAAGACAGTTAAAAGCAAATAAAACAGCAGCTAGAAACATGCAGAAGATTTATGGGTGGTCAGAAGATGAATAGCCAATAATTTTCCCTTGGATAAGCCTTTATTGCCTAAGGCTATGTGTATTATAAAATATGATGAGTGGAAAAATGAAAGGAGTCAAAGGCAAGCTCCTGTGGATCATTAATCACTGATAAAGACGAGAGACAAGGTCTAGTTGAAGGCTCAGAGTAATGAGTTTGAAGATTCTTTATTGCAAAAATATCAAGTAAATTGTGACTCTGAGGCCAAATGTGGGCAGGGAAGCACTGGGCTTGCTGAGAACGCGTGAGCATAAGCTTACAGGACCCGGACCTCTGCAGGATTACTCAAGAGCAGTGTGCTCTATTCTTTCGTCAAGTTCAGAATTACTTGACTAACTCAAGAGGCCCAAGTGTGGAGAGTTCAGCAAGTCATGGTTTGGGATGGATAGGTTTTTTTTCCTATTCTATTGTGAGAAAAGAACCTTCAATGGCACAATCCATAATTAAAAACACTGGCTTACCTAGTGGGTGGAAGAGAACTTTGTTCTGAATTTTGGCAAATCCAAGTACAGACTTACTCTTCCACGAAATTAATCAAGTGTTTTGGCTTCTCAATCACATGATATAAAATGTGATATTAAACACAAACCCTACATGGCCTGCTTGATCATATTTCTGAGATGAATTCAAACCTGACGAAGAGCAGACTGCTACGCCTACAGTGTGTGCACACTGATATAACTAGCAATTGCACAGCCTAGCCTCTCTTTTAGAGACAAAGGAGCCTCCATCCACATTATATAAATAAATTGGAAAATGTATTTAGTTACAGGCTAAATAAGTAATCTTTGCTGGGTCTGGTGGTGAATGGTTGTAACCTCAGCATGTAGAACAGGGAGATTGACAGTTCCGGGCCAGTCTGGGCCATATAGTAAGACCCTGTCTCAAGAAAGGAACAAAAGCTATGCCAGATAGTTCTAAGTATAACTAAGTGAACTCAGTTAAGTTCATGATTTATTCTGTCTTGGACCTCAGCTCAGGAAATGACTCCACCCACAATAGGTGGGTCTCCCACCTCAGTTAGCCTAGTCTCAAGATCCCTTGTAGGCCTGCCCAAAGACCTGACTCCTCTGAAAATCTAGATCCTGGCAAGTTGTCAATTGTTAATCATCATAGCACTGAAGAATGCCAACCTGATGTACATTTGAATATCAATTGCTTTATTGTTTTATTGCCGCAACACCAAACAGCTCTTATTGGAAATGGGCTCAGATCCAATAATCAGTCTGAATTTTAGTCTCGCTTCATCTCTTACTGTGTCATATTTTCCAGTCAGTGTCTTCCTGCTCAGGCAGAAAACTGCCTCTGGCCCAGTGTGATTACAATGCTTTGGGCATTTGGAACGTGGGGTTCGGGGAGAGATGGCTGGTGTTGCCGAAAGTATGGAATCTAGAATTCTGGCTTTGTTCCTGTTAACTATTTTGTCCAATTCAAGGGGACTGTGAGAATGAGTCTGGCTGGGGAGATGGCTTAGCAGATAAGGTGCATGCCATGCCAAACCCTGAAGAGCAGTGTTCAGATTCCCCAGAACCCACCTAAGTGCTGGGGTGTCAAGCATATGGGGAGCATTCTGAGATGATCCCCGGAACAAGCTGACTGGCTGAACCAGTCCAAGAGGTAAGGCCTGGGTCCCAGTGGGGTACCTGCCTCAGAATATAAGGTGGGGAACAATAGAGGAAGACACCCAATAAAATCCCTGGCCTCTAAAAGTGTATGCAGTGTCCATGTACACACGGAAAAGCTCACACATACAAACATGCATACCCACACACTTGCATGTGCTTAGCCCAGGCCGTTGGCCAGAAGCCAGGCTCACTTTCCTCAGGCCTGCTTGCGTATAAATGTCTGCAGTCAGCTGGCTGCTAGGAGCAGCTGCTAACCCCCAAATGCTTTAATTGTTGGTACCCCATTCCATCAACATGCTTTCGTTTTTTCTTATGTCTCCATTAATGACATATAGATTAGCACAATGTATTTATTTATTACAGCAGAGTCCTATGAGTGTCTAGTACTTCTGAGAAGCAGATGTCTCCCACAATGCCATTGTCCTCATTCTAGTGCAGTGAGTGGTTCTCAACCTTCCTTATGCAGGAACCCCTTAATACAGTTACTCATATTGTGGTGACCCCCCAAATATAAACTTATTTCATTGCTACTTCATAACTGTAATTTTGCTACTGTTATGAGTCTTAATGTAAATATCTGATATTCAGGATATCTAATATGTGAGCCCCAAAGGAGTTGTGACCCACAGTTTGGGAAGTGCTGTTCTAGAGGAAAAGGGTCATTTAATTTCTTGACTTCCAAGAAATTAATCAAGAGTTTTGACTTCCCAAACATCATTCTGGAGAAGAGCTGACAATATCTGGAGACAGTGTCAGTTAATATACAGGATGCCACCTACAAATTTGACTTCTGATAATTTTCTTGAGCTCCTTGTGTCTTGGTAGAATGATGATTACATTATTACCATGACCCAGGGATGCTGTGAGCATTCTTGGAGTCAGCAGATAGTTTCCACGTGGTTTCCTGCTGACAGTTCTTAGTGCTGCTGCTGCTGCTGGTACCACTAACACCAATACTGCCTTTATTATAATACTTTCATTTCTTTTTTATGGTTGCTGAAATTAAAAGTATGCATACACCACAAACCACTAGGTATCCACCCTGAGAAATTGTTACTGAGAGTCTAGGAAAATAGGATGACTGACGAAAGTACCTCAGATTCTGTTATAGAAAAATCTCAAAAATGGGAAATCTGGAAAGATTCATAGGCACTTTCAAAATCCTTCAGAAGAATTCTTTCTTTGCTGTAGCTTTGTAAAAGCTTTAAATTACAAGGAGACGATCCCACAGTGGATGTCCCGGTCCTTGGGCTTTTACACTCTTCCCATCCCTTCTTCTATGATGCTTCCTGAGCCTTCCGTGCAGGAGTTGACCTGTAGAAGCCTCCATTGGGGCTGACACCCTCCAGTCAGTTGCTGCCTCTATGTTAAGAAGTTGCGATTTTCTGTAAGTCTTTGTCTGCTCCAAAAACAAGTTTCCTTGATGAATGAGGGCTACACCTACTTGAGAGCATAAGGATAAGCATTTATTTAGAATGATGTTATGGTTTATTCTTCTTTAGTAAGATGGTAGCAGTGGGCTTTCTGATAAGATCTATAATGTTACTAGTCCTGGATAGTTAGTAAGTTTTTAAGTGCCAGGCTTCTCCCTCCTGCTGAGTGGGTCTAATGTCAGATTAGCATTGGTTAACATCTGGATGTGAGTGAAAGTATTGTATCTTTAGGGATATCTTTTCAGTCTGGCCATTGGCTTGCTCTAGAAATGACAGGGAAGCTACACCTTTGATTCCTCAAAATGGTTGCCTAAACAAGAACAACACCAATAAGCATATTAATGTGGAAAGTGAGAATCTCATGAGACCTCACTCCTTGACAAAGAACTATAGGTAACTAAGGAATGTTGCGGGAGAGAATTAGTCTTCCCCAGGAGGGAACTGCCTAATTGGTTGTCTAATACTTAGTGGTCATTCCTGAAACTATATACATACAAGCAGTATTAACTAAATTCTGTGTGTTATATTTATATATTATGCAATAACGATTAAGGAAAAAGGCCGTGATTTGACAGAGAGCAAGGGGTTTGGACAGGACCTATGGGAGGAGATAGAGGGAAGAGATTGGACATGGTGTAATTATGATTTAAATTTTTAAAATGAAAATACATTCATGTCAAGAAAACCCCAGAAATATTAAGAGTAACAGGATCCTTTCTCTACTGTGTATGAAGTGAGAGATGGGAACAATGTAAGAAGTGATAGTCGATGTCCAAATAGTTGCAGAGTGGACTGGCAATGCTCTACCAGACCAAATACTTACAGTTTCTTGCTACCCTTAATTGGGAAGACTCAGTTTCTCCAGTGTATTCAATGTTTTTCTCCCATGTGGTAGTTTGAATGTAATTGACCCCTGTAAGCTCACAGGGAGTGGCATTATTAGGAGATGTGACTTTGTTGAAGTAAGTGTGGCCTTGTTGGAAAGTGTGCCAATGTGGCGGTGTGTTTTGAGGTCTCCTTTGCTCAAGCTTCACTCAGTGTGACACTTGGATCACTTCCTGATACCTGCATGATCAAAATGTAATTCCTTCCCCACTCTCAAGTTCTTCTCCAGCACTGTGTCTGCCTGCCTGCTGTCCCACCACGATGATAATGGACTAAACCTTGAAACTTTAAGCCATCAAATTAAATGTTTCCCTTTATAAGAGTTTCTGTGGTGTCTCTTCACAGAAATATAAACCCTACTAAGACATCTCCCATATATTGTATTTTAAATATTAATATTTGGAAGTGTAGTTATTTCAAAAGTTACAATGCATAAGCAATGTTTGTTGGTTAAGTGTACAAGCAGGGCTGATTCTGTAATCTGGATAGCTCACCAATTTAATTTAGAGCGTTTAGAAAGTAGTTATTGCCTAGTGTTGAAAATACATTTTTACTATTTTCACATGAAAAGTAAGCTCATGAATAAAGCTACAAATTAAGAGTTGAAGTGTTTTAAGCATGATGGTGGCATGTCTCTACAATCTCAGCACTGGCAGGTTGGAGCAGAAAAATTTGCCGGTAGAGGGTCTTACTTCTCTATGGCAAGTTCCTGTTCTAGAACAACTGCTCAGGGGGAGAGCACTTGCCTAGGTTCAGTCTCATAACCACAAATGAAATGGCAACACCAAAAATAATCACATAATCCTAGTGTGTGTCATAGTTAATGGCTACTTGGCAGGTTAGATTAAACCAATGTATACTAGTATCATAAACATATTTATAATTGAGAAATTTATTTGTAGTTCCATATTATAATTTGTACAAATTAAGTGAAAGTTAGCCTAAAATACAATTTGTACATAAACAAAGATTCTCAAAATATAACGTCAATTTAGTCTTTCTTTTGATGGCAAAAGTGTACCACATCATTAACACTCAAGTCTTATCTGTTAGTGAGAAGTGTACCACATCATTAAAACTCAAGTCTTCTTATCTGTTAGTGAGAAGTGTACCACATCATTAAAACTCAAGTCTTCTTATCTGTTAGTGAGAAGGCTACAAACCCTTTTCCACTGAGAAATTTGACGCTAGCTTCATGCCTGAGCGACCTCACATCTAGCACTGTGATGAGACAAAATAGTGAATATGTACATATACACATATATAAGTATATGCATATATGCATGTGTTATATATTTATAGTTATATAATTATATCAATAAAATTATTTTATTATATTATTTCAATTCTATATCTCTCCCCAATTTAAATATTCATTGCAGGATACCCTATTCATATGCATAATTTTACAAAAAATAGAAGTACCATATGACCCTGATATACCCTTCTTATTTGTATGCCTAAAGAGAATGAAGTGGGCATACAACAAAGATGCACAACCATGCCTATAATGGCACCACTAACAGCCCAAGTAATGGAATCTGCCTAGCTCTTGTCAGTAAATAATTGAGTAAACAGAAATAATTTCTCATTTAGTCATTCACACTCAAATCTCCACTCTAGGCTGAACTCTTTGGAGGAAACATTGTTCTCTAGTAATTAATATTTGACACATTTTTATAGCCATCTTTTATGTACAGTTTTTATGCAATGGTAGAATAAGGGTTGCTTTTAAGATCCATAATTTCATGAACCATGTCTAACAAATCAGAGAAATATGGTGATTTGAAATACACGTCTGACTGATTCATCTTTAACGATTCCCATCTTGATATATCATACACAGTTAAAATAAGCATTTCTGGAAATAAGGATGTTGGTTTATGACTATAATCCCAGCACAGAGGAGGCTGAGTGCCCAAAAAAGATTCTCAGGGTTTACAGAGATTGAACAGAGATAGGGTAATTTGGAAAATGAATAACATCAGCAGTAGAGGTGATAAATTTCCAAAATTGGCCACAGATACATTTCACCTCCAAAACATATTTTGTAATATACATCAACATAGTGGAAAACTGTAAATTAATGTGCAAAGTTCAGTAAAGAATGACCTTCTCCTTGGAGACACAGTTCCTGATTGCTTAACCCCAGACAAAGCTTGGTTTCATGGGTTAATCTCCTTTTCTGCAATGCCCCCTTTGGGAGCACAACTGAGGGTTGGTGTCTCTGGCTGCTTTAGAATGTAAATGGTATCAGCACCTGGAAAGCCTCTGGTTCAAACAGGTTCTTAGAGGGTTTTAACTTCACATCATCACAAACCACTGCACATTTAAATTTGGGGAAGAAATGGACCATGTTTGTGCAGTGGAAAATAGGCACACACACTCCCAATACTCGCAATGTTTGTCTTATGAGTTGTTTATGAGCGTGCTAGTAACATCTTCGCTGAAACGAACATCCTAGAATATGAAAATGACTGCACTTCAGGGAGGCAGGAGCTGTTGTTTTAAACTTGTGAAATAGAGCAGCACATTTTGGTCATGGTTAATAATGTCCCTAAATTTATTCTTCAGCTGTTCATATGCCACAAGCTAGCACCAGCCAAGCATAACGGTGCCAGATGCACGGGCTTTCGATGAGAAATGAGGGCACCGATGATTTGTGGAGGACCTTTGGCTAGTTGACACAGCGCGCCAGTGGGGCCGTCAGCCCGGGGTTCCAGCGCGACTGTTGGTGCGTCAGTGGGTAAGTCACAGCTGACTGATAACTAAGAAGGACCAGTCTTCCCTGCAGGGCATTCTCTTCAGTTTCATAGGGTTTTTGAAATTTCAAGCTGCTTTTGAAAAAGTTGGTTTCATCTTTTACGCATTCACGGCGTTCATACAAGCCAGGAAACGTTCCTTGCTGACATTCACGCACTGTGAAGAGTTTCGGTGGAGGAGGGGAAGACAGATCGACATAATGGTAACTAGTAAAATAACAAACACAAACAAAACAAAGGAACAGTGGCATTTACTCTATTCTAAGACCTGCCATTAGAGATACTACTGAGATTCTTCTTATACACATATATATTAAATTCCATTTATATTAAATATTGCACTTGTTAATGCTTCAACACACACGTCTTCAGGTCCAGATTCAAATGAGATCACCATATTCTATTAAAATGGACCCAAAGTTAAAAATCTGTGTAATTTTCCTAGAAATTACCTGTGGCAATGTTTATTTTTAAATGCTCATTATAAATTAGAAGAAAATATCATTCCAATTTTGTTAGGTGTCTCTCTTTAAGTAAGAGTGATAGAATTTAACAAGATATATTTTACAAACTATTTTGTAACAAATTAATATTGAGTATATGTATATATGACAATTTTATGAATATACATATATGACTTGATTTCGCTGTATACTTCATAAACACTTGTTATTAAACTTTTATCATTTCTATAACATTAAAGCAGGGGATTCTCCGGTGGATGTGGCTTGATCTCATAAGAACATAAGAGCCCCCTTTTAAACTGCTTTCCCTTCTTTGTGCTTACAGTCACTTTTCCTGACTGCTCTCTCACAGACTATTAAAACATTGCTGCAAGTTAAGTTTACTTGTTAGAATGACTTCCAATGGATGGAGTTTAGTGCCCCAAGGATCTAGTACATCCTGAGATGATCTTGGTGAAACTGAATTATGTCTTCAAACATACATCATTATACTTTGTTCATATATGTGTGTCATTTCTATCCCTCTCTGTGTCTCACTCAACCCCATCCCACCATACTCCCTCTCAAATTCATGATCTCTTCTTTATTGTATATGCACACACATGTATGTGAGTACAACCTGCTGATATGATTGAGTGTTGCTCTTATGTATATATGTTTAAGGTTGACCACTTGGCTCATTTATCAGGGTCTCACCCCTAAGAAGATGAAATCTTCCTCTCTTGGTAGCTATTAGTGGCCCATAGCTTTTCATTTACAGATAGGGTCTTGTGAAATTTCTCTCATCCACACTGGCATTGTAATTGTGTGAGACTTGTTTAGGTGATGATATTTCTGAGATTTCATGGGTGCAGCTTACCAGCCATACCTAGAGGACACTATCTCCCAATAAACGTCCTGGTATGCTGGTTCTTCGAATCTTTCTGTCTCTTCTTTTGATAGTCCCTGAGCTTAAAGTTTGGGGTTGAGTTGTAGATGTATCAGTAGGGTCTAGACACCCCAAGGTCAGTTGTTCTCTCAATTTTACCAGTTGTGGGTTTCTGAAATGTTCTTCATCTGTTGCTGAAAGAAAAGTCTTTGACGAAGGGTGAGATACACACTTGTCTGTTGAGACAACGGTAAGCATTTGTAATGCAGTTAGAATTACACTGGTTTGGGAACGTAGCAGTAGTAGATTCTCCTCTAAGACCCATGAGCTCAGCAGCCTCTGGTTATTGGCTAGGTTTACAGTACCAAACATAAATTCCTTCTAATGAGGTGAGACTGTGGGACTTCAGTCTAATTAGATAGCTGCTGGTTGCTCCAAAATATAAGGGTGACTATTGTATGCTTAGTGATATCAGTCATACTGGCCATTGTGGTTTGTAGGAGTTACAGCTGAGTAGGGCTATGGATTGCCTTTGGCAGATTGTATGCAAGGTGCTATAGCACCTTCAGAAACTATGAGAGCTAGTCCTTGTGGAGGGGATTTTCAGGTCAGTTCCAGCCCAATTCTTTCAAGTTCTGTGCCTGAAATACGTGCTGTCTTCAGCAATAGGAATTCACCTATATGCTCTGGCAGGTACCAGAGCCAATGGTGAAAACCTATACCTGCTTTTGTACTTCCCTGACCAACAACTTGAAGCAGGACTTCCCATGTTTGGCATAGGGGTTTTCATTAGTCTGTGGCTTTTGGGGGACATTATCATGTAAAGCAGATGAACTTTATTATATATGTATGTGCATGTACTTTTACATATAATTATTTTTGAGTAAATATAATTAATTAATTTTCCACTGCCCTCCTCAATCCCACCTCTTGCTACTATTGTACATTTTTCTTCACAATAATTATTTAGGAAGGTATTGTGTTATGTTTATCAAACATTGGTTTTATATGTCAGTCCTTCCAATCTACTGGATCTTACTTCATAGTCTAATACAAGAGTAAGTTTTAGAGCTAGACAGCATGCAATAATCTCTCCAGGACTTTTTATCATGAAGTGGGGTTGGATTTTGTCAAAGACTTTTTCTGAATCTAATGAGATGATTGTGTGAATTTTGTTTTTCAGATTATTTATATAATGGATTACATTTATTGATTTACATATGTTGAATCATCCTTGTGTCTCTGGAATGGGCCTAGGTGATGATGGTAGATTATTTTTTTCATGTGTTCTTGAACTCTGTAAGTATTTGGTGGAGAAATTTTGCATCTATGTAGGAAGTCATTGGTGGCTGCTGCCCTGCTTCTCTGGCTCCAAGCAAACTTTATTTGTCAAGATACAATCAAAATATCACACAGCATATGTTCAAAAGGGAAATTGCTCTTTCTTTGTTGGGTCTTTACGTGGTCTAGGCATAAGGTTATTTGTAAAATAAATTGGGCAATGTTTCTTCTATTTCTAGTTTGGGAATTAATTTGAGGAGTATTTGCATTACCTCTTTGAAAGTCTGGTAGACTTCTGCACTAAAACCACCAGGCTATTGGCTTTTTTTGTTGATAGACTTTTAATGACTGCTTCTATTTCACAAGGGTTTAAAGTGCTTATCTGATTTGGTTTAACTTTGGAAGGTGATATGTACTGAAAAAATTGTCCACTTTTAATTTTCCAATTTATTGGAGTATAGGTTTTTAAAGAATGTCCTTATTGTTGTAATTTAAAAAAGAAGAAGCACGTGAGAGAAAGAGGCCATGTGACAGAGCTCAGGTGGAGAGGTTTATACTGGGGAAAAGTGGATGGAAAAATGGGGAGGGAAGACAGGCTTCTGGGGACAGAAGAAGAGAGGGAGGCAGAGAGAGAGAGACAGACAGACAGATAAAGACAAAGAGACAGACAGACAAAGACAGAGAAGGAGAGAGAGAAAGAGAGGCAGAGAAGGAGAGAGAGAGAGAGAGAGAGAGAGAGAGAGAGAGAGAGAGAGAGAGAGAGAGAGAGAGAGAGAGAGAGAGAAAGGAGGAGACAGGAGGTGGGCAAGGGCCACCCTTTAAAAGCGAATGTAGCAAATGTGCACAGCAGGTGCTCTTCGTGACTGTAGCTGAGGACATGTCCTGTCAGGACCTCAAGGGCAGGCCAGTACAAATGCTTAAATACTAACACTTATGATTCTTTGGATTCCCTCAGCACTTCTTGTTATGTCCCCCTTTTTGACTCTGATTTTGTTGATTTGGATATTTCTCTCTGTCTTTTAGTTTGTCAGTCTTACTGATTTCCTCAAAGAAAGAATCATCTTTTTTTTAAATTTAAATTGATCCTTATTATTCTGTTTGTTTCTGTCTTATTGAGTTCAGCCCTGAGTTGTATTATTTCATGCTGCCTACTCTTTTTGGGTGTGATTTCTTCTTTTTATTCTAGAACTTTTACGTGTTCTGTTTAGTAGCTAGTATGAAATCCCTCTATTCCTTTTTCTTTTTCTTTTTGTAATATAGGCACTTGGTGCTATGAACTTTCCTCTTAGAACCACCACAAGTGTCCCATAAGTTCGGGTATGTTGTATATTCATTTTCATTCAATTCTAGACAGTCTTTCTTAATTTCTGCTTTGGCCCATTTTACATCCAGTCATGAGTTGTTCAGTTTCCACGAATTTGTAAGTTTTCTGTTGTTTCTCATGCTGTTGATAGCCAGCTTTAATCTGTGGCAATCTGATAGGATATAGGGTGTTATTACAATTTTCTTTTATCTGTTGAGACTTGCTTTGTGTTTGATTATGTGGTCAATTTTGGACTATAACATCAGTGAGCTCCAGCATTTCTCTGTTTAGCTTTTGTCTGGATGACCTGTCTGTTGGTGAGAGTGTGGTCTATTGAAGTTTTCTAATATCAGTGTGTAATGATACATGCATGATTTAAGCTGTAGTGTTTCTTTTATAAAATTGAGTGGCCCTGTGTTTGATGTATAGGTAGTAAGAATTGACATGTCCTCTTGGTTGATTTTTCCTTTGATCAGTACATAGAATCCTTCTCTATCTGGTGAGGGAGGTCCTTCTGTCTATGTGTTGCTTTTATGGGTTAATGAATAAAGAACTGCTTTGAGCCTATAGTAAGGGTAGAACAGAACTAAGCGGGGAAAGCTAGGCTGTGTGCTGGGAGGAAGAAGGGCAGAGTTAGAGAAGTCATGGAGCTGACTCCGGAGAGAGATATGCTGAACCTTTGCTGGTAGGCCATAACTTGTGGTAATGCACAGATTAATGGAAACAGGTAAAATTAAGATATAAAAGTTAGCCAATAAGAAGCTAGAGCTAATGGGCCAAGCAGTGATTTAATTAATTTAACCGAAGCTTTTTCCGTCTTCGGGTCTAAGCTAGCCAGGCAGCCAGGAACTAACTAGCAACCTCCCTCCTATACCTATCTCTTCTGATTAGCTTTGGTTTGAAGTCTATCATATTAAAATGTCTATACCAGCTTATTTTTGTAGATCCTTAGGATATCTTTTGTCACCCGTTTATCCTGAGGTGATACATGTCCTTGATATTAATGTGTGTTTCTTGGATACAGAGAAAAGATAGATTTAGTTTAGTAGTTACTCTGTTAGTCTGTTTTTTTATTGGGGAATGAAACCATTGGCTTGAGAGTTATTCATGAGCAGGGAATGTTGTTGAATCCTATCATTTTGCTCTTGGGTGGCTTTTTGCTTTTGTTTATTTCCCTCCTTTGATTTTCTGGTCTGGGATTATTTATTCTTGGTGGGTTTTTTGGCATGATTATCCCTGCAAGTTGAAGTTTTTCTTCAAGTGCTTTCTGTAGGGCTGGATTTTTAGATAGATATTGCTTAAATTTGGTTTTGTCTTGGAATATCTTTCTATTATGATTGAAATAAAACAATCAAAAATGTTTAAGCCTTAAAAAAAAGGAAAGTACTGCTGGGTTAACTAGTCTGCCTAGCATCTATTTTTTTTTTAAAGTTTGTAGAACATCTTTTCAGGCCCTCTGGCTTTTAGAGTCTCCAGTGAGAACTCAGGTGTTAATCTAATAGGTCTGTCTTTATACGTTACCTCATATGTTTTTTCCCTTACAGCTTTTAATAGTCTTTCTTAGTTCTGTAAACTTAGTGTTTGATTATTATGTGCTGAGATGAGTTTATTTTATGTCCAGTCTGTTTGGTGTTCTGTATGCTTCTTGTACCTTACTAACGTCTCCTTCTTTAGGTTAGGGAAATTTTCTTCTATGATTTTGTTGAAAATATTTTCCATGTCTTTGGTCTGGGTTTTTTCTCCTTCCTCCAGTTCTATTACTTATAGAATTAGTCTTCTCATAGTATCCCAAATTTCCTGGATGTTTTATAGCTTTATCATTTTTTAGATTTATCATTTTCTTTGACCAAGGTACCTATTTTTTCTATCTTATCTTCAATGTCTGAAACTCTCTCTTTTATCTCATCTATTCTGTTGGTGATGCTTGCCTCTGAGGCTCCTGTTTAAGTTCCTAAATTTTTCATTTCCAAATTTCTCTCAGTTTGGGTCTTATTTATTGACTTGATTTCCACTTTCAGGTTTTAAAATGTTTTATTCATTTCCTTCCACTCTTTATTTACAATGAAAGGAATTTATTCATTTTTAAGGACCTATTAAGCTCACATTCATAAAGGCTGTTTAAAGTCTTTTCTTGTACCTCAGCTCTTTTGTATTTTTCAGAACCTATTATAGTAGGGTTGCTGGGTTTAGTTGGTACATACTTCCTGGCCGTTATTGAATGTGTTTTTATGCTGGCATCTAGGCATCAGGATTTGAAATGATTGTGATTCTAGGTGCTAATATCTGCTCTTCATTCTGTTGGCTGTGCTATGATTCATAGCAGTGACCCCAGCAGGTCTCCAGACAGATACGCCATGCAGAGAGAGCTTGGGTATAGAGTTTATTTCGTGGGTATTGGGTATAAGGGTAAAGGGTTATGGAGGTGAGGAAGAGAGAGAGAGAAGGAGAGGGAGAGAGAGGAGGAACAGAGAAAGAGAAGAAAGAGGAAGGGGGAAGGGAGAGGCAGAAACTGCCTCTTCAGAAGAAGAATGGAGAGAGAGAGAGAGAGAGAGAGAGAGAGAGAGAGAGAGAGAGAGAGAGAGAGAGAGAGAGAGAGAGGAGACATGGAGAGGAGGCTTGAGATCAGTTTGCCTTGGTGTGAAGGGGGGAGATTTGGGTGGGTGGGTGGAGTTTGTCTCTTAAAAGGACTGAACACCCAGGTGACAGGGGAGGCCAACAGATTTATAATTACAACAGGGTGCATATTTTTTTAACCTTGATTTCTGTTGCCTTCTTTAATTCTGAGAAGAGTGTGGTCCTGGTATGGATAGTTTCTGGGATCCTCCTAGCTGTGGCCTCTGGGTGTTCCAGGTACGATGTGTGTCTAGGCATAGGGAGCTGATATTTAAGAGTGGGGATGGTCTAGAATGGGTGTTTTGAGTGGGTCAACAGGCAGGAGGAAAGCAGGGTTTTCCAACGGGATTTCCTTAGTCCTTTGGGAATGGGGCGGGCAGAGTGAGAAGAGACCGCACCAGGTAGTCTGCTCCAGAGTGGGGCATGAGACATAGATTAGCTAGAGAAGAGGAGGGAGAGTGAAGAGCTGAAGCTAGCCTACCTGCCTTGTTGGCCTGCTTGCTTCTCTGGCTAGCGTGGATGCTAGGTTCCAAGGGAATAGCCACTGAAGTTGGGGGCCTGAGGCAAAAGGATGACTAGGAAGGAAGGGTGAAAGAAAAGATCCCTGAGATCTGCTGATATGGGGTTGGAGAAGGCGGGGAGGCTGCAGGAGGTGATCTGCTGCAGAACTGGAGACTGAGACTGGGGGATTGATTTGGAGGAGAGGTAAATGTTTGCAGTGAGTCAACTTCGTTCCCTGGCCTGTGCTGTACCATATTTTCTTTATTTATCCATTTGCTTATAAGCCCTTTCCGGCAACCATGGAAAATGCCACTGCAGATGAAAGTATGAACAGACGTCTTGACTAGATCCAGATCCTCATTCCTTAGAAAATACACTCAGAATTAATATTGGCTCTGTTTTTCAAAGAGCCTCATACTATTTTCTATAATGGCTGCACTAATTTACATTTCCATCAACAGGATGCAACAGTTCTATTTTCTCATCCTTCCCAGGAGTCACTTTTCATCATTTTATAACAGCCACGCTAACATTTCCTGATGAGTGATGTTGAGCTCTTTGTACACTTATATAACTGTCGGTCATTTGTATGTCATCTTTTGAAAAATGCATATTCAATTCTTTGCATGTGTGTCTCTCTCTCTCTCTCTCTCTCTCTCTCTCTCTCTCTCTCTTTCTCTCTCTCTCTCTCTCTGTCTCTCTCTGTGTGTGTGTGTGTGGTGATAGGGGTTTCTAATATATTTTGTATATTAATCCTTTATAAGGCATATGGTTTTAATGTATTTTCTCCTGTTCCATAGTTTCTTTTCATTTTGTTGGTTGTTCACTTCGCTCTTCTGAAACTCTTCAGTTTAATTCAACCCCACTTACCCACATTTGCTTTATAGTTTATGCTTTGCTGTCATAGCCAAAAATCATTGCCAAAAGCTATTTCAAGAAGCTTTCCCTTACATTTTCTTTAGTAGTTTTATGGTTTTAGTTGTTGGGTTTAAGTCTTCAGTGCATTTTAAATGGATTTCTTACGTTACAGTGTAAGAAAATCTCTTTTTTCAATCTTCTCCTCATGAAAATTCAGTTTTCTCAGCATTATTTATTGGAGAAAGTATCTTCTCCCTTTGTGGATTCCTGACACTCTTACTGAAAATTATTTGATTGTAGGAAGCTGGGTTTGTGGAGATGCTTGTTTTCAGGAAGATAGAAGACCTTATGATTAAAGGTTGGGAAATGAATGTTTCAAAGAAAGGGACTGATAATAGCTAACTGCTAGATCAGTGGCTTTATATTATTTTCTGTCAGAGCTGAAGGACTGACTTAATATTGTATAAACAAAAACCGTTCTAGGATTTCTAGAGTACTCTCCTGATGTTGATGAATTTTCATACTTATAAATGTACATAATATTGTCATGAATTATTTTAAATTGTTAAAATCATTTATAGATTGTAATGCTTGAAACACTCTATATTGATATATTTTTATTTAAGATATAAGTTTAATTATGGAAACCAAATTAAATCCGCATATTTGGAAACACTTGAAATGGCTTTAGCATTTGACTAGGTTCATGGTAATTAGTCATAAAAGAATCATAGAATGTAAGCAGAGAGTTGATTGTTATCTTTTTAACCTTACACAGCCATAAGAAAAGCAATCCAGCAGGCTCCTAACAGATTTTTGTTATTTATTTATTAATCCACATATTTACTACACTTATCTTGACTAGAAATATTTTATGTGAACTAGTTATCACTGTATAAAACCATGGATTTTCTGTAGACAGAGTGCAGGTAGATGAACTTGCATAGCCTTTTCCTCTTCTCCTCTGAATAGAAACTTCCCCTGCTGAAGGACTCAGAGAGGGAAAGGAAACTATTTCTAGTGACCTTAGATTTCAGGGGCTTTAACTGGAAAATTTGATGATGGTAGTCCCTCTTCCTTAAAAATCTCTAAATGCACCTTAAATGAAAGACATTTGAGAGATGTCTTCCAGAGACATTTCTCCATTGTTCTTCCAGACTGGAAAGAAGAAACCACAAACATTTTTGTTCTCTTCCAGGAAAAAAGCTAAGCAGTATCTCACCCCGCCACTGTGTAATATAAAGAGTCAGCTAGGAAAAAGCCACATTGCAGGCAGAGCTCATAAAAAATAAAATACAATACAAAAAAAACCCCAAAAAACCCAAAAAGACAATAGAGGAGATTATTGGAAGGGTGGCTGAGAGCAGGAGAGGTGAGATAATTAGGCAAACGTACAAATTAGAAAGCCAGGGATGTTTCCACTGGGGCCACATGGATAAAAACGATGCCATGTGTTGCACAGCAGTGAAATGTACAGTATCATCAGGGCACAGAAGCAAAGCTCCTCCATACCATGGAGAAGAACAGATCTGAAAACACGAGGGTTTTCATGATTGTGGCAAGGCGGAGATCTGAGTGCTGGCTGTCTTCATCTGAGGGAAGAAAGCAGCTGCACTGAGATGTGCTTAGAACCAAAATCTTGTGGGGATTCTGGCAGCTATAAACGCATGAGCACCCTGACTTTTCCATGACAGTGGTGAGGGGCTAAGTGGGAGCACAAGAAAGGACTGGCGTCAACTGTGCCCAAGTCAACTCAGATCTAGTCAGAGTAGTCCTCTAGTTTCATTGCGTACTTCAGGCATGGGCTGTTTCTGGGCCTCAGAATTGCATCTTCTACCTTGCATATGGGTACAAGATTTACTCAGTCTATTTTCAATGGCATAACAAAATTTTATTGCTGACCTCCAGAGTTAGCAGATACTACACGATTGAAGGACAGCATTTGCAACGTGACTGCCTTAATTTCCTGTGCCAATTGTAAGTTTTGAAGTCTTTGGCTGTACTGGTTGGTCTTTGTCAACTCTACACAAACCTAGACATAGCTGGGAAGAGGACTCTCAACTGAGAAAATACCTCCATCAGATTCCTGTAGTCAAGTCTCTGGGGGATATTTTCTTAATTAGTAATTGGAAAGGCCCAGCCCATTGTAGTGGTGGTACCCCAGGCTACTGATCCTGGAGTGTAAGAAAGTAACCCAAACAAACCATGAGGAATAAGCCAGTAAGGAGCACTCCTCCACGGCCTCTACATCAGTTCCTACCTCCAGTTCCTGCCCTGCTTCAGTTTCTGCCCTGGCTTCTTGGTGGTAAAGGGTGATGTGGAACTGAAGACTGAAAGAAATCCTTTTGTCCTCCAGTTGCTCTTGGGCACAGTGTTTTATCACAGCAGTAAAAACCCAGACTAATTTCTGGCTACAAATTCAGGGGTCCCCGTGGCTTTTCATGTCTATTGAATAATCACAGTTAAAATGATTGTCTCATTATGAAGGAAACAAATCTAGACTGGTAGAATGAAGGTCAGGAGACAGTCTGAAAAAAGGAGAGCCCAAACACAGAGCTCGGCTATCTTCCTATGGAATTAGAACATAGCACATTTTCACGGATCACCTGATGCGTTTACAGGGAGGTCCCATGAGCCTTGAAGTTCAGAGGGTTTTTTTGGGGGGGGTCATAATAATGGCATGATTGTTTTAACCATTGGGCTACAGGGCTGAATTTAATTTCCAGCTCCTTCCCTTCCCTGGGAATTGAAAGGTTAGTCTGATACCATGTAGATCAAAGTCACAATCCTGTAATTACAAAGTTAGAGGTAGCAGCATGGTCGATAGCTTCCAGTTTTCGCTGATAAAAACCCAGGCAGAGTCTGAGGGGTTCCAGCATAACAAATATATGCTTATAACTAGGGGAATTCTAACTGATCTGTTAAAATCTAGGGGCAAAGATAAGATAAATGCTTTCTTGTATAATGGAGTTTGCTCTTGTCTTTGCTATAGCTTTTTCATAACTAATTAACCCTTCCTGTTGAAGTATCTCTCCTTGGTAAATACAGCAATTGAATCAACATGAACACTCCCAATATTTAGAGTCACTTCAGGATAGGTCTTTTAACTTAATTTTCATAGGTTTTTTTATCAATATTAGTTATTATTAATTATAATAATGACTATTATATATGATATAATTGTCAATAATTCCTTATCAATATTATCTACAATGCCAGTGTTAGACAATATTGAAGGATGGTAGATACAACATGAAAAATGAGATCAAAAGACACCAACGTATTACCAGAATCTTCTTCACTCAGTGTGATATTTCAGTCCATCATCACATTGCATGGCTAAAATATTTTTCAGGCTGAGTCCATAAAGATCTTTAGACTCCCATGCAATTTTCTCCTATTATAAAAAGCAGGAATCGCATCAGCAGAAAATTGCTTCTCCCTCTCAGACATCTGGCATAAGTGAGCTAAAAGACAGTATCATTTTGTGCCCTAAGCCTATTATATCTCCTAGTTCCACACTCTATCTCGTCAGTTCTTCACATTAGCTACTATTTTTTATTTATTTTTTGTACGTTACAGAAAAACTTTGTTCCTTCTTCCTTGTCTCATTTTTCTTTCATAGGACTCACTGCTATCTAATACACATCTTATCTGCTCATCTTATATTTGTTGATATATATATATGTATTATATATTTAAATATATATCACTTGGCAGGCTTATAAACATGCTAACTGACGCCAAGGATATCCTTTGTTCCTAACAAGTTCATTACTTTTTGATATGATAATATCTGTCTTTTATAAACTGGATAATACATGTGTCTGTTGTCATGGAAAAAATATTAATTCCTTTAAAGTTATTTATTTTACCTTGTGTGTATGAACATTTTCCCTGAATGTATGTGTGTGCACTATGTACTTGCCTGGTGCTCACTGAGTTCAGAGAAGGTATAAATTCCATGAATGTTATGAATGGTTGTTAGTCATCCTGGAGGCTGAAACCAGGTCTTCTGCAAGAACAGAAACATGTTCTTAGCTGCCCAGAAAGCTCTAGACCCAGTCACAGAACTTCTGTGTTAGTCGTTACAATCTGAGAAAGGCCGAGGGAATGAAAATAGTAGAGACCCTAGCACTTGGAAGTTTTTAAAAGTTCAACTTTAATAAAGTGCCACAGAGATTTGGTTATAGTGATAGAAGCCCATGACGAGAAAACCAAAGCTTTTGTACATGTGGTGCATGGCAGAACAGTGTGGGCACTCTCCCATGACAGGACAGGACAGTATGAGGCACTCTCCCATGGCAGGGCAGTGTGGGGCACTCTCCCATAGCAGGACAGTCTGGGGCACTCTCCATGACAGGAAGGACAGTATGGAGCACTCTCCCATGGCAGGAAGGACAGTGTGGGGCACTCTCCATAACAGGACAGGACAGTGTGGGGCACTCTCCCATGGCAGGGCAGTGTGGGGCACTCTCCCATGGCAGGGCAGTGTGGGGCACTCTCCTATAGCAGGACAGTGTGGGGCACTCTCCATGACAGGACAGGACAGTGTGGGACACCCTCCCATGGCAGGACAGTGTGGGGCACTCTCCCATGGCAAGACAGACAATCAACTCCTTTTAGTTTGCTTTATAATCAATTTCAGAAACCTCATTTACAATAAAGAATTGTATTGATTACCATTTAAAAGTTAATAATTTTGTACTGGTATCTATGCGTTCGGAGGCAGTTTGCAGCTGCTTCCTCACTGACATGACTCAGTAACCAGATAAGAAGATATTTCCTATGATTGAGCTATGGAGAACTTACTAAATTCAACCCAAACCTCCGGACTATAAAGTCGATCCGGCTGATTTCCAGAGAACAATGGTGCAAACTACTACTCCCTGCAAATGCGTAATCTCGGGGTTGTGTATTGTCCTCAGATGGCATGCCAGGAGAGCAACACTCCAAGAATTTCAACATTATAATTATTACATGCGAATAATTATATATATATATATATATATGAAGTATGTAAGAAGTACATGGTTAAGTCCGTACCCAGTAGTATGAGAAGCAATATTTATTTATCAGTAAAACAACAACAACAACAACAAAACCCTCTGGGTATTTGTGAAATCTCTGACTATCCTAATTATGTATACTTTACTTTTTTGTTTTAAATAGGAATTAAGGAAAAAATAATACTCCAGATCCATCTTCTTTTCAAATGTCACTGCTGTAAATCTTACATAACCATTGATTCACTTGTATTCCCAGCAGCACACACAAAGGCTTGGCGCTTCTCAGTGTGCAAGCAAGGATCACAGCTCTTGTAGAAAGCTGCTTTTTAGGGGCGTGTTTATAAAAGGAACAAATGTCATACTGAATGATGTAAACACATCTTTTTAAACCAAAATCAGTTGGGGGTAATGTGACTTTTCTATACAAAGCAACGCATTTAAAAATAGAAATCCAATTTTCTGTTGTTTTCTCAGATTCTCCAAATCATCCAGTGGCTGATAATTTTCACATACAAAGCACAGCTTCCCGGAACACAAAGCGCTAGGCAGCCTCCCAGTGATTCCCCCACAGTTGCTCTTTGATGTTGACATGAAGAAGCCCTGAGCACCTCTGCAGTAGATACTCTTGTGTGGCAGTGACTGGACAGCCAACAGAGAAGGAGACTGACTTAGTTCTCAGTCCATCATAACAGGAAGGACAGAGCAGAGGGGCTCAGCCTGTGAGGGCAGAAAGCGCAGAAACCACGCTTGCTCCTAGCACCTTAGTTACACCAATCAGCCAGCCAAGGAGGAATTATTCAAAACAGAGGCCCATGGGAGACAGTTTAGAGTCAAACTATAACAACTACCAAGAGCTCTGTGTTCTGTCCCCTTGCACACATGGCTCCCATTGTCTGAAGTGAGAGGTGATGGAGAAGATTCTATGAAGAGTGCCAAAGTTTGCATTTTTATATTCCTCCTACTCAACTTCTGTCCAAAACGTATCAGCAATCTAATGAGTGTGAGATCCTTAAACTATGCCAAATTCATGGTTTGCTTATAATTCTGTATTTTCTGCTCTTTTACTAAGATTATTTCTCATTGTTTTTATTATAACTTGGTGATTTATAAAACTGTTTTTATAAACCTCATTTTTATTTTGTGTGTATAAGTATTTACTTGCATGTATGTATGTGCACCACGTGTGTACCTAGTGCCCGTACAGGCCAGCAGAGGACACCAGGTGGCCTGGAACTGGATTTACAGATGTTTGTGAACTGTCATATGGCTCAATCACCAGGGTCTTCTGCAAAAGCAGCAAGTGCTCTTAATGTCAGAGCCTTCTCTCCAGTCCCTGGTATCTTTTATTCTCAGTAATAAATTCAAATGTAATAAAAAAAAGTTTACAGAAGACAACAGTTAACTTTAGACAGAATAACATTAATCCCTCATTATAGTATCTCAATATTTAGATAACTTATATCCATAAGGTAATAATATTGCAAAATTTTTTCTAGATAGAGACTATTTCTCCTTCATATCATTTTGAGATAAGGAACTTAAAAAAACATAGCCTAAGAAGTCATTTATGCATGCAACCCTGCAGACAGTCTCTAAAGGCAGCCCCCAAATGCAAACTGCTTGCAGTTTTCTCATGACTTTGCTTTCCTCCTTTGCATTGAATATCAAATATGTCAGTCTCCTGCTGTCACAAAAGAACTGGCCTCAGTGACACCGAGTCAGACTCCAGGCTACTTTTTTTTTCCTTTGTGTTTTCTGAAGAGAAAATGATTACACCCTGACTAGCCATTGATTAACTAAAATCACCCAACTATAGCGAGAAGAGAAAAGTGCAGCCAGAAACCATAGCAACCGCCAATGAATCCTGTAATGATGCTCTTTCTGAATCTCCAGGCAGCCAGGTGGGCAATTGCTTGTGGGTTTTGCAGGTACTACTGACTCATCGGCAGAGGGATTGGCTGGGTTTCTTTGTGAGAGGGCTGCTCTGATTATGTAAGGGCAGCTCATGCTTGCAGAGATGCAGCACCGGAAAATCTGCTCCTGGTGTTCTGATCCTTAGTTTGCAGGATCAGAGAGGGGCTGTCCGCACTCACCTCGATGCAGTTAGGAATCCATTTGTATGTGCAACCATTAATTGATCTCTCGATTTCTCTTGATAAATGAGACTCTGGTGTAATTTCCACTCTGTGAGGCACAGCTTGCTCTCTTGTCAGGACTGCTATTTTTTTCCAACAGTAAGATATTGGAATTTAGCAGTGATATTTCAATGATTAATTTTACAGTGACATTTATTTGATTACCAGCCACAGGTTTTATACACAAGAGTCTATAACTCTTGAGATTAACATCCCAACAGCAATGACACCAGCTATATACACATACATACCTTCATATTTTATGTATAACTAACCAAAAAGAGTACAGCAGTATGTCAGCTATCTTTTTATTGCTGTGGGAAGAAATTCCTCAGAAAATCCACTTGGAAGGGAGAAAAATCTATTCTTGCTCATGATTTCAGAAGTTTCAGCCTATGCTCACTTAGGATTATTGCCTTTGTTCCTCTAGTGATGTCAAGCAGGGAGCAGCAGAGAGTGGCCAGAAACAGCCCTCCTCGTCTAGTTGGGAGGGGAAAGCAGAGAGGAAGGACTAACTAAGGGCTCCCACAAGCACTTGAGGATTCAAGGGTTTAATCACAGTGACTTCACGTGCTTACACAGACTGTCCTAGTGGTGCCACAGGCTGGAGACCAAGCCCCTTTTCACATTTGGGGACAGCAATGAGCAAGCTACCATCCATCATTGCTGCCCTGCTCTTTTCCCATTTGCTGATTATGGTATGGCTGACTACCGAAAGCAATCATGGAGGTAATGCAGGTTGCTCTTTCAAATTGAGATTTTTGTTCATTTGGATGCTTCATCCCAATTTGTGCTATGCCAATTGATTTGTATTTTAAGACCTACAAGGTGGACAAGCTCACTGTTTTAAAACCAAGCAAGAAGGGGATATTGAGAGTCTAATGTGTGTGAAATACTCTGTTGGGTTTACCAAAACTGATGCACAATTTTCTTCCTTCAAAAAAGTGACAGTTTTGAAATCTCTGGTACTTACCAGTTAGGAATTCAATGGGAATTCAAGATTTTGGCATATTTCTAATGGAAATTTATTGCCTATTTAAATGGCTCCAGCTGTTGTCCCGTTTTCATAAAAGTTTCTTCTTAATAGGCTATTTAGGGCTTCATTAAAATTACTCCCAAATTAAAAATTATGGTGAATTCCCACTGGACAAAGATGAAGAAGTGAAATCTTGTTACTTTCTTATTCTCATTTTTCCTTTCTTTCTTCTCTCTCTTCCTTCCCCTCCTCCTCCTTCCTTTTCTCCTTTTTCCTCCCCTGCAGGGGTGGGGATTGAACCCAGGACCTCTGATATGTTAAGATAGGCTAGGGCAAGGGCTTTGTTACTGAATTGCACTAATCACCTTCTGTGAGGTTTCTGCAGGCAGGAGTTAGTTGCATTGCTAGGAGCTAAGTTTCAAAATATGACCAAAGCAAAGAGCGTATATGGGATATCCCAGATTTGGGAAATCATGAGTATTGGGCATTTTTCATATGTTTGTATTCATCTCTAACTATTTACATGTCTCTAAATCAACCTTTCTTCTTTGGTAAGACTTTACTTCCTGTAGAGACAGGCTTTGTAGTTCATACACCTTATCTGTATCCATTATACAAAGGGGTACTTTAAAAATAGGGATTGATGTAACAGAGTTTCCATGTCATAATTTTAATTATGCAAATGCACAAAACAATCAGAAACATACTGACTGTAATATATGACTTCAGAAAACTGTGGTGCATATTCTTTTTTTTTTTTTTGGTTTTGGTTTTTCGAGACAGGGTTTCTCTGCAGATTTTTTAGAGCCTGTATGGTGCATATTCTTGTAAGAATTTTTAGACGTGCTTCAACCCTGAAGCTGAGATTTCGTCAGCCTTTAAGTCCACTTTGGGGTTATTTAAGGCTATTACTGGAGGCTAAATATAATGACAAATTCATGAGTTTTCATTTCACATCCTCCTTCTAAAGAACCAATTTAGCTTATCTCTCAGAAACAGGTTTGATTAATTCCAAATATGCCCTTGGATATTGACTTTTAAGGATGAAATCTGCACGAGGCTTGCTGTTTACATCAGATGTGCACTGATCAGAGAAAGCAAAGACTAAGTCAGAGACTCGGCAGAGCCCATGCCTCCTCCCAAAGGCTTGACTCACATAGTAAATACCTAATTCTTTGTCATCATTAATTTTTTATTGGTAAAATTTCCAAGACATTTGTCTAGAATTGAATTTGTAAGACATTACATAAAAAACAGTTTTGGAAAAAAAATAGTGGACTGAGTTTTTGTGTAGCAAGACTTATAACCAAACATTTCTTTTGAGGCAGAAAGTATTTGGGGAAAATGGACTTTGGCTAATGTTTACTGACTTGCAGGTTATTTTATTTGAAGCTCTGATAGAAATTATTTTGTCAATATAAATAGATGTTTATGATCTATACTACTAAAGGCTAAAGCAATGAAAAATGTCAAAATTACTAGTAACTTGCATACACTGAGATTCAATTAGGTGGAGAGGAGATTGAAATAGATAAGGAGCCATAAATTATTTTAAAATATTTGGCAATCATTTGTTTTAATGTACAGATAACTTACATAGTTGTTGCATAAATATAAACAAACTATTCAGAGTATTAATACATTTTCCTATAGCAGTGTATGCTCACATGCAGACATTACGCTTGAGAGAGTGGATGTTGACATCTGCTATAGAGTGCTGAGGAGGCCTCAGCACTGGGTATTCTCTACTTTATAGGTTGAACATTAGCTTAACCTGGCATATTACATGATATATACATGATTCAGGCTGTGCCAGCTACTTGGTTCCTATAATTATGAGAGCTGCTCAGCATCTACTAAGTCAAGAATAAGAACTCAGCCAATGATGGCCCATGTGTGCTTTCATGAACGTGGTATGTTTACATGAGCTGACTGTGTAGAGAGATAAAAGGTAGCTCCGTTTAAGGGAGGCTAGCTCTGGGTATGGAGTACAAGCTTAGTGCAAACCTTAGAACATTTCCTCTGTATTTCCAATGATATGGAGATGTGATGGTCCAGAAAAGCCTTGCCTCCCCGAAAAACAACTCAAGAAGTAAAACATACAAGAGTTTAAAAAATGAGAGAGACATGTATTTTAAAAATAAATATTTAGTATTGATGACCAGTTTCCAGCATGTTTTCATGCCACTTGGAACATAGAAGACAGAAAAAGTGCTAATTCTGTAAAGCAATCAAACAACACATCAACCTAACAACGAAAAAATAAGAGCTATTAAAAGAAAACTTCAAACATGCTGAGGTAATTAAAAGAATATTTTGGGATGCTACGAAGTACATAATTTTCCTGGAATATAGTAGAGACTAAATATTATGAACACTTCCAAAAAATAGTTTATCAAAATAGAAAATTCTTCACTGTGACAAAGAACTGAGGATTTGTACTGAACACATTCATATATTAAAATAATAATGCTGAAAATAATGATTCCTGAAGAGAATGACCTCTCTGTACCCCTAAATATGATAAAAAAAAAAAAAAAACCAACACTTCATCGTATTCCTACAGTTGGGGAAATGCATGTGAGTAGACTTTGAATCTCTACTGTAAAGATCACTTCATATTTCCTGGCAGGGATTGCAGCAACTCTGCTTTTGAATTCTGAACTTAAAAAGAATTTCCAGCATATACTGTTAGCAAGATGTTTCTCACCGAAATGTTTATTAAGTTACATAGATGGACTATGAAACCTGAGATTTAAGAAATTCAATTCATGCAGTTTTTTAAGAAAATCATTAAAATGTCTTTCTTTATATTCCCAAATAATAACACAAACAATTTTTTATTAATTATGAAAGCTTGACCATAGATTTGGCTTGTTCCCAACTATCTCTTAAAACTTAAATTAACCTGTTATATTAATCTGCCACATGACTCATTATCTCTTCTCAGTACCGTATGTCCAATTTCCTCTGCAGCTGGCTAGCAAATCTTTTGTTTTTCCAATTCTCTTCCAGAATTCCTATCTCTGCCTAAAAGTCCCATCTATACTCTCCTGCAGAGGTATTAGCTATTAAACTCTTTATTAAAGCAGTAGAAGGTGCCTTAGGCAGATGAGGTTAAACAGTAACATCTTCACACGGTGTACAAAAAGATCCCAACAATAGGTTTCTCATGCTTCAGTGGATGGCCCCATACCCATGCACATATGGATAGCACTAACTACTAAGGACTTAGTGGGCTCTCAGAGAGAGATAGAGAGATGAAAATGAGAGGAACTTGTTGTTAGGAGGAACATGGAGTTGGAAGGAGGAAATGGGAGAAGATATGACCACATTTTATTGTATGTATGTATGTATGCATGAGATTCTCAAATATAAAAACTAATATATGTATTAAATATTGTATTAGTATTTTTAAATATAATTTCAAATAAATGTGAGGAAATGAAAAATCTAGGAGGAACTATGAAGTTTAAAATACACGAAAGCCTGTTATTTGACATAAATCAGAAAGTTAACCATTATTTTATAGAGTATTTTTGAACAAATTCGTCGTTCTATTTAAGAAAAATATCTGAGTCATATTTCTTATAGATCGTATTCCTGAAAAATAGTAGTAGTAATAAAAGCTAACTTGCCACATGCCTATTCTAACTTCTTAATCTATGGTGAGCTAATTAGATTACTTCACATAGCACTTGAAACAGGTAAGGAATACAATTGTCCTATACTACAGATGAGGAAGTAGAATCAGAGAGCGTTGGTGGCTTGTCTAAGATCATGACCTGGAAGCCGGCAATCACACACACAATCTGTGCCAAGTAGTGCTCCATCTGTTGTGACAAACCCTGTTTGCCCTGGAGTACAGCACTTTCCATTTACTGATATTTATTTATTTAAACTTTCCCCTTTGATGTTAATTAATAGATGAGTTTGTTTTTGTTTTCCTTTTGGCCTGCTTTTTATACTATTTTCCTTTTATTTTGGGTTCATAAAATCTAAGTTGTTTTCTACGCATTCTAGAATCTCCTGGTTGAAAATATGAAATGACTCGCCTCGTCTTTCTTCCTCTTAATATCCCAAATCCGTCTCTGAGAACATGACTCGTTTCCAAAGGGGAAAGGTACGTGCACTAGATGCCTGTGGCGTTTCCTCACTGAGCTATGCTGCTATGATGCCACATTGGAGAAGCCACCAGACAACAGGTCAGGCGATGTCAACTCGGAGACACCTGCTCACTGTTTCTTGATGTGGATGCAGCCTGTGATCAACCAGGCGGCTCCCTGGTGCTCATCTCCTGCAGAGATCACTCCTCTGAAGCCACGGGGAGGGCTCCTGTCAGGCTGCAGACACGACCAGACCGTATTTAGAAGGAGACAGGCTGACTCAGCCTCAGCTCGTGACTCCCTGGGTCCCTGGGTGCTCATCAGGAGTCTGTTAGCAGCGGCAGAAGAGCCATTTGCTTGGCTGTTGTGGCCAATGTGCAAAATGGTGCACAGTCTTAGGAATTGTCTCCCTGAAAAACAATAAAATTTGCGATTAGGAAGTTCCAGGAAAGTGTGGGAAAAAAGTTACCAGAAGATCCATTTCCTATGTACTGCACCTCTCCCTAAGTCGTGTGAAAGACAGAAAGAGTAGCTGTCATACAGTCTTAGCTCCAGAGGCATTGTCAACCTTTTTCCTTTAGACAGGAGGAAATGAGGGTAGCCTACCAAGGTTTCTCCATCAGTAGTGACTGAAACAAGTCTGATGCCTTCCTTTCTATACCTGTTCTCTTGTCCATCAGTGGGTCAAGTTAAGTGTCCTACACAAGGACCTTTGCACAGCTTGGCTGCATGAGTTGTGCACCAAACAACTCCACGTGGTAGCATTCCTATAAACTAAGACAGATAATGGTGTGGGAAGTCCTTCTGTAGATGTGTTGCTTTTATTGGTTAATGAATAAAGCTGATTTGGCCCAAGGCAGGGCAGAATAGAACTAGGCCAGAAAACTAAACTGAGTGTTGGGAGAGAGTAGGTGGAGTCAGAGAGATACCATGTAGCTGCTGAAGGAGACAGATGCTGTGGAACCTTACCGGTAAACCATGAGCCTCATGGTAAAATATGAAACAATACGAATGGGTTAATTTAAGATGAAAGAGTTAGTTAGAAATATGATTAAGCTATTGGTAAACAGTGTTGTAATTAACATAGTTTCTGTGTTATTATTCAGGTCTGGGTAGCCTACAAGATAATGCATAATGGTGCTTTCTACCCAAGGCCCTTGGCTTATGACAAGCCAGTGACAATATGGGGTAAAGTGGAGAAGTATTTCTACCCTAAAATTTGCCCTTCAGTTAATTCTTAGAGAAATTTAATTGCCTTCTTGAGGCTCAAGGACAAATTCATAGAAATTGTGCAAAACAATGGTCACAGATGAACAGAAAGTTTACTTACTTATTAGAACTATTATTTTCTTAGCTGTCTGTTGAGGCCTAATTCTTTCCTCCCTAGGAGCCTTATTTTCTAATGTGTGGTTGTTTGTGTGAAGAGTTCTCCGGCAGACCTATACTACCTGGTCTTGTGTGTGACTAGGTACGTCAATCTCCTGGTGGACAATGTAGCTCTGTCCCTATCTGAGAACTCTCCTCCAATGCAGAATAATGAAGCTGATTTCTCTGTAAGGATAGTGCACACTAAGGGCCAACAGTATTCTGAAGAAGAAATGGAACCAAAGCATTTGATGTCCACATTTTCACTTGGCTCCAATACATACCATCTGGATCTTGTTCCTCCAACCTTCATTTTCTCAACAGTGAATTGATAATTGAATTCAGCTTCCATTGTTTCCCTCCTACAGTAAGTATCATATGACATTAGCTATGATATTCTTCAAAGGTACTGCAGCTCCTTAAACCTCTCTCCTCAGAGGTTGTGGCCAGCCAAAGGTATAACCGCTAGGCACTGAACTTTCCTATTACCTTGAATGAAGAATTTTTGTCATGATTCTTGTCCCCTGACACCATCTGGTGAGATGTTTGTGTTCAGGCACCATGTGACCTGCTTGGATACTGGGATAGCAAAGGAAACACCTGCAGGGCTTTGGAGATTGACGGAAGACTTTATCTAGTGACAGATTCAATCGAAGCTTTGTGGCTTCCGTTACAGGATAAGCAGATGATGCTGTACAGTAATGACTCAAGAGACATAACCAGAGACTTCCTCACATGCAACATCCTTTACTGGCTGTGTGCAGTGACATGGCGAGAGAGTGGATCATTAACAACTCTCTCAGAAGGAATGATAACAAACAAAATGGTTTGAAGTCAATCTTTGAAACTGGGTCTAATTCAAGTGCAGTGAGATTCTTACCCTGGCATAAAGAGAACAGCCCACTGAGGAATGGACTCATGATGGGAGCACATCCCAGGCTCACTGGCAAGATTCTTACTGATCACAAGGGCTTTCAGATGTCACTGGAAAACAGGAAGAGTGAGTCCCAATCACTCCTCCTGAAGAACAAGACCCTCCCATCTGTATATATATTTTAGTTGACTGATTACAAGCTCCCTTTGCAATCTGAGCAGCTGGGTCTTTTCCCTACCACATGCCAAGGCAACAGCTGAAGGCACTCGTTGCCCATTTGTGTGCTAGCCTTCGAGAGCCACATGTGGCATGACCTCTACTTCTCTCAGAGTCCTGCCCACCCAGCTGTTACCACTCAGCCAAGAGCCAGATCTTCCCAGGGGCTATTGCACAGATAATGGGGCTCATCTTCATTTCCATTCCATTGATAAGAAGAGTGCTTTCTGCCTTCCTAGTCTTCCCATCATTCTCTGAATAGCCACTTCCAGCAAATTAGGTGAAATATGAAGAGTACAGGCAAATAAAATACATGAAAGACAGAGAGGGAGAGAAAAACCTCTCCAGAAACCCAGAGACTGAAAAGTCAATACCTCGTAGCTACTCATAATTTTCTTCTCTCTTCTTTCACATACAGACAAATAAGGGAGGGCAACATGAAAGCTTTGCAATTTCACTAAAAGGTTCCTAGAAATTGCTAAATCTAGGGGAGTAAAAACTATACATACTTGCAGCCATCCACCTTGGCTACAATCTCACCTCTACTATTCTTATTGCTGACGATGGGTTTGTATGACAGCTTTTTCCTCCTAAAAACACATACTGAAATTAGAAAGCTCCAGGGATAGCCAACTGCTTTTCTGATATCATTTTCCCTCCCTCATGCTGTTGATGAGAAAAAGGAAAATAAACAAAACAAACATTCAAAGCAGGCTTTACTCACCTGAGAGGACAGATGTCTCTGCTTGAAACCTGTGGGGCTACTGCCTTGGGAAGAATGTGGGCTAGGAGCTCAAGGTGAGGCGAGAGCTGTTAACTCAAAGTGATGGGCGTGAAGGCTGATGCTGATGCTGAGTTCTGCCTCCATCACATCTCGGTTAAAATGAAGATGAGAAATCCACCCTTTCCTTGCTTCTCTAAGATCATGTCGTGCAGCTTCAGCTGGTCTGACTCACAATCCTCACAGTTCTGCCTCTCGAGGCTGAAATGACGAGTATGGACCACTGCAACCAACAGAAATATTTTAATATTTTAATAAATCTTTTAATGGCGATTTCTGCCTGGAATAATGTTGAAATGGGAGCTACAGTCAAAATGCTGAGCAACACCCCGTAATTGCTCTTTTCTACCTCTTAAGAGTTAAAAAGATTTTTCCATAAAGGAAGATTTTCTCTGCCAGAAAAAGCAAGATCCAAGACATAAGACAGATCACAACCAAGCAACTGAGAATTATGGGATATCTTTAAAAACGGTGGGCCTAATGATTTCCATCTGTCAGTGGTAATTTAGTTTGTTTTTCCTTAATTTCTGTATTAGCAATGAAATAGGAGAAGCAGAGTAATACTGGCTGTGCACTATGATCTGTCCTCCATGTCTGCCCACTTAGAGAACAGGCTTAGAGAACAGGTATATGGTGCACTAGAGGTTAGGGTTCCAGAAACCTAAAATAATTATAGGATGTAGTTGTCAAAAGGCCATAGAGCTATTTCATTTATTCATTTAAAAACAATGTATTGAGTGGTTACTGTTTGCCAAGTGCATGGAAGACAACTGAGGGTTGAGAATATATGTGTACAATAACACACACATACACACACACACACACACACCTATCTCAGTTAGTAGAATGTTTGCAGAGTATAAAGAAACCCCGGGTTCAATTCCCAGCATCACAAACTGAGTATAATTTAGATATCTATAATCCCAGCACTAAGGAGAGGGCAGGGGAGCGGAAGGGACAGAGAGGAGAGGGGATAGAATTATCTGAAGTTCAAAGTTATCCTAAGACATACAAAGGAGCTGGAAAGTTTGCAAGACCTTAATCTCCTGTCCCAAAGGTGGGAGTGAAATGTACTGGGAAAATACACCATCAAGATCCTTATGTTTGGAACATGCATAGCAGAAGTAGGAGATTAGTCATTAACAATTAACATAATAATGGAAGAATTTATATACAGGAAAATGAAAAACTCTGTAGGAGGAAAAAAATCCACTAAGGCAATAGATATCAGATGGGGCAGTGGATCAGAGGGTATGGATTTAAACCTCTAGGTGGAGAATTGGAGGAGCTCTGGTTGCAAAGGTATCACTTGAAGAAAAAAAGAAAAACCTGGAAGGATGGGGTGGGACTCTGGTCACTTGGGTATCTGACATAAACCATTCTAGGAAGAGGGATGGGGATGATTAGTAAAAAGGTTGACAGGTAGGAGCACACATGCTCCTTACCCTGAATAGAGGGAGGAATACGTGTGGCAGAGGTGAACAAGGCAGAGAGGAAGTGATTTTTTTTCAGAGACGTAAAGGAAAAAGGACATAGATCTCATGGGCCACTGCAGGAAGCTTACCTTTTATTCTTAGTGAGTTGGGAGCCATTGGTGTTTTGAAGCTGCCATAAAAAGAATTAATCTTCCATTCACCAGTGACCGGGGATCATCTTAGGTGACAATTGTACAAGCCGATCATTCCATTTCAGTGGTGTTGCTGCCTTCACAGAATGCTTGTGTAATTCTTTTTATTGTGTTGTGATTTCATTATTTTCATAAAAATTAAGTGCTGGTCTTAAAGCAGCTGGGATGGAGTTGGAAATCACTGAATAAGCCATCAATCCTGATAATGAATTAGAACCCATGGGATACTTTTCCAGCCTACTAAAGTAGTTAGTTGTCAGAAGTTGTCATTAGAGTGACCTTGAAAAGAGATCAAGACTGCCTTTAGAAAGCAGAAGCAAACAAACAAAAAACCACAGGAAAAGAAATAAACCTATGGTACCACAATTGACGAAATTTGCATTATATGCTTTTGAATTTAATTTTATTTAAAAGTTTTAATGGACAAATACATACATAGTCACTGCTCACATTTAGGGGGCTGAGTGTGAGATTCCCATACATGCACACGTAGCTTGCCATCAGTATATCTGGCATATTATGACACCCAACTTCTATCATTTCTCTGGGGACCATTCAAAATCTCATTAGGTATTTTGAAATAGACAATAGCTGTCTATCATAATGACTGTATTATCTCTTTTTCCCTGTGACCAACTTGCCTGGTAAGAAGCAATTGCAAAGGGTTTATTGTGACTCATGTTTTGAGAGGATGCAGTCTATTGGGCCTACCACAGCATGGCAGCAAGTAGCTCCAAAGCTGTAGAAGCATCTAGCTGGGATTCTTCATCTCTTCCCAATGTACTGAACAGGATATAGAAATTGGGGATGGAAACAGAGTTGAGCTATAAGCCTCAACCCCTCCTACGCCAGCAATGCACTTCCTTCAGCTAGATCCCACTTGCTAAAGGCTACTCGGCCTTCCCAAACATTGCCACCAGCAGGGGAAGAAGCATGCAAAAATATGAGCCTATGGGGGAAATTTCACATTCAAACCACTAATGTTTTGCCCAGAGCCCTGCGGTCTTGCGGCCATCTCATAGTGAAAATTGCATTTCGTCTGTCCTGTAGAAGCCGTTCATTTGTATCTTAATAAATAAAGCTTGCCTGAAAATCAGGGAGTAAAACAGCCCCACTGGTCAACCTTACAGACCAGGCAGTGGTAACATACACCTTTAATCCCAGTAGCTACATTAGTTGTCATAGAAACCAGGAGGTGCATGTCTTTAATCCCAGTGATGCACACTATTAATCCTAAACCTAGAGAGCATTATAAAACAGGAGGAAAGAGTTCTTGGTCACAGTCTTATTCTGAGATTCCTGGAGGCAGGATTGCCATTTCAGACTGAGGTAGGGTTAAGAGCCACTGACTGGCTGGTTTGCTTTTCAAACATTCAGGTTGAACCCCAATTTCACTCTCTGAGTTATTATTAATTGTGTTTCACTGTCTAGGTGTCCTCTGAGATTTAATAGGCCTAACTCTGCTTCAGTTTACAGTATCTTCTGAACCTCAACCCTTCAACCTGTCAACTGCGAGTCCTTCTGACATTAAAACAAAACAAGTTAGGTACTTCTAATATGCAAGGAGTCCAGGGCAAGTATCCCTATTTCAAAATGGAGAGAAAGGAGCACAGCAAATAAAGATGTCGCTAAAACAAGGTCAAAACCCAGCAAGGTAAAGACTATTTCCTCAAGTTTCCTATTGACATTTAGGATTCATGACGTCATCTGAGTCTGTTCGGCTTGGGTGGTTACAAGCAGTAATGGTGGCCTTTCTCTTGGGCCATCTCTAGTTAGTATCAGAAGCTCATCGCAGGGAATATCCTGCATTGATGGCATCTTCAATATCCTAAGTCTCCATGGTAACTTGGGTTTTACCTTTGTAGCCACATGTAAGAATCTCTGTACAGGGAATTCAATGTTAGACACAGGTTGCCAGAGCTCATTGGCTTTTTGCGCGCTTGGTATGGACCTCAATGACCCTCTCATTTTTGCATCCTGTACACCTGCAGAGCAAGAACTGTGTGGATGATGCTCTCATGTTCTGCTGATAGCAGGAGGTATAGACTTAACCTGGAATTCACCTGCATGGCCTCTGGGTACTTGCCTACCTGAATCTGAGAAATGTTGCCTTAGACAGCTCTGCCCAAGTAGAATGTTCTGGAGGATCTCTTTGCTCAGGCTTTCTCCTTTCATAAGAAAACTTTTCAAATGGCTGTATGTTGTTACTCCTCCCCACTGGTAGTTCTTACTCTAAGGGCAAATTTCCTATTGTCCCAGGGCAAAGTACTCTGTTTTCTCTTAATATCTCTAACTTTTTCACAATTATCCCCAATAAATCCACCTTGTCTGCAACCTTAACTATGCTCATGCTCTTTCTTTGCACTATTTTCATCATATATTTGTGGTTTCCCCTTCCCTCTTTTCTGCCCTCTTTTCCTCCCCAATTCCCTCTGTCTTGGCAAATTCCATTAAAAGAAGTGAGTAATGACCATGTCACAGCTGGGATATTATTCTGCCTTGACCAAATTTCCTCTACTAATGAACGAAGTCCATTTCTTTCACCTTTTGACTTTAGCTTTACTCAACTTCCCAGAACACAGTTCAATAGCAAATGAAACCATATTCTTTTCCAGGAATGAAGACTAGTCTAATTCCCGGTGTCATCCTTATTCCCAGCTGAAGCCTCATTAGCATAGCCCTTTTGTTTTCTCATGGCAACAGCAATGCCCCCACTTCCCAGAGTCAATTTTCTATAGTAGTTACTTTTCTCCTTGCTGGGACCAAGCACTTGTCAAGAAGCAACTAAAAGGAGGTATGGTTTATTTCATCTTGCGTTTCAATGAGATACAGTTCATCATGGTGGAGAATACATAGCTATGCCTGGCTCTATGTCAGCAAAAGTGTGGCGCTCGGACTCCTTGCCTTCTTACATCTTGGTAGAAAAGGAAGCAGAGAGAGCCTGAAACCAGCAATAGCACTAAACAATGAATATATAATATTTTCTGTGTAAATGAGATCTCTACATCAAACATGCTGGACTATGGAAATTCCTCATATTATATTTAACTTATCGTTTGTTAGTTTGTAAAAGCAGAGGTTGACTTGTCACTAAGAAGTGATTTCTTTTTTATGGCCATAGAGTTTACCTTTGTTGTGGGCTGACCATACCAAAACCTGCTCTCTTCCAGGTCCCTGTGTGAGGCCACTCATCTCCTTGGGAAGTCCCTAATTAATTAGTCACATTAAAATAAGAGCATATTAAAAAGCAAATTGTGCAAAACAATAGGTGACAATTAGGCTTCTTCATTAATTGGTACATAATGAGTATACTCACTCAGGGGATGCACAGTGGCTTTTTTAAACACGAAAACAATGCACAGCCATCAAATCAGGATAATTAGCATATTCATTTCCTCAAACCACTGGTCCTTTCTTTGTGTTGGGAGCAGTAAAAATCTTTTCTTCTAGCTATTTTTAAATGTAACAGTAGGTTGTTCTTGTCTCTGGTCACCACCCAACTGTGCTGCAGACCATTTGAACTCAAATTTTATAGCCTACTGTGTCATTTCTACATACCGTTTTACTGTCCATTTGGACGAGGAGCAAAAGAGAACCTGCCTGCTTTCCCTCAAATAAATATAACATATTGTTTGGTCATTTCAAAACGAGGTCTGTAGTTCTTAGAATTGTCGTTACTAATCATAATCATCACACTACAGCTTCGTGTTCTGTATCTCTCACATTGTCACAACAGTCTGAAATGTTGATGCTATCACGCCTTTACCTCTGATGAAGGCCGGTTCCATACCCACCCACACAGCTACAGCACTGCAGCTTCCAGCGCTGAGCCGCGTCTGACTTAAAGGTGGAGGCTCTCACCCATTCTCCCAGCCTTAGCCTGTTTGACTGCTACACCGAGTCATTTCTTGGGGCTGCCTAAACTGTGATGCAGATGAATCATAGTCATCCTTGCTCCATATTTTCTGAAGATAAAATGTTCTCAGAACGTGCACACCCATTATCCTTGCTGCAAATGAGCATAGCAGCTCCCATTTTTCTCTTGGAATTAAATGACATAGACGGCTCCAGAGACATCAAAGATAAAATACGGGTCGGGCTGGAAAGCAGTGGTAGAGTACTTGCCAGTGTGTAGAAAACCCTGTATTTGATTCTCGGCACTGCACATGTAAAAGAGAGAAAAAATGTGAATAGCTGAAGGAAATTCATCTTCCTCCTTGACAACTCTTTCCAGCTAGCCTTCTCCTTTTGATGAGATTATCACCCTCTTCATGAGGTACCCTAAGTCCTAACATCAGACTGGGGGACAGTCCATTCTGGACAAAAACTGAGTGCCCAGATGGAACAGAGAGTCTGTTCCCGACCTCCAAGTTTCCACAGTGTATAATTAGCAGCTGCTAAAATAATAGAAGTCAATTGAACAAAAATATGGTCTTCACGGCAGTCATGTGTTAACTACCTTCTGTTTCCAAACACTGCTTCACAGTGGATGTAAAGCCTTCCTGGGGGCGGTGCAGCTCCTGTCCCTGGGAGCACGATTGACAGCCTTCATGAAAAACTTGGGGGAGGGAAAAAGGGTAGGTGCTGTTACTGTGTCCAACAAGCAGGCATGGGCGCGTCTGTTTCACATCTGTGTGATAAAACGATGCTTTTGTCAAAAGCAGCCTTAAGTAGGTTGCCGTTATCAAAGACGTCAGCAGCTTGTCTCCCTGGGAGACAGCGAAACCCCACATTTATCTAAATTATCTCCGCAATATGACAGGGTGATTGCTCACTAATGGTCAGTAACAGTTTTCTTTGTCATTTTCTTAGTCATTACCTCCTCAGAATGAACTTCAGAGTAAACTGCTTGCAGTCCGTGTGTAGAATATTAATTTCCTCTTTGCATTCATGACTAGTTCTTCCCAACCTCTGAATGTGGCTGAAACATTCTGATATTTTTATTTTGTAATAACAGAAAGCAAATTAAACCCTCTCTTAGAGAGCCTTCGGGACAAAGCCCCTTCACATGCAAACAGAATCCAGGTTTAGCATGTCTCTGGCTGTGAACCTGACAAAGTACACAGGATGGCCTCAGAAAAGGCTGGAGGGGGCACTGGCAAGTGGGCCGGTGTTTTCAGCTCCATCGGGCTGTCACTGGCCATGCTCATTGTTAGGGTGCTCCCCTACGAAGACAACCATTGCACAGTTAAAACCAAGCAGCCCCAACGGAAGCTTCCGGAAAATGCTGCAGCAGCAGCATGTGTATCCAAAACCTGTTTTCCCCAAACGGGGATGGTACTTGCTTTCCTTCCTAACAAAACCTATATCAGATGTCAAAAAATAAAAAATAAAAAACCCAAGTCAAAGGAAAGAGATAAGAAAGCCAAAAATAGAGTGGAGGAGCCCCCCCCCCCCCACCATGAAGATTTTAAAATGTAAAAGAGTTGGCCATACCAGGGAAGTATGTCATATCACTCAAGATGCTCCCTTGTGCTGAACTGTCCAACCGTTTAGCAGGATCCCCAAGAATTAAGACAGAATCAGAAGATCAGCTACAGTCACGACTATAGGCAGGTCAAGTAGGCTGTGTGTAAATTGCCACCTTCTGTAGGATGGAGTGCAGTGAGTGCAGACAACAGGAAGTGGATCTGGGTACCTTCCTGCCCATGCGCTCATGAGCACAGAGGTGAACAATTGTAAATCCTTCCTAACCCAGAGAAATCCCAATGACACACTTATTCCGGATGCTCTGGCCACTTCATTTTTTCCCTTAGAAAGCAGTCATATGCCCAATAAGTTCCTGGTTTGTCTCATTCTCCTTGGGAGATGCATATGAGTGGTGGCTGGGCAAGCACAAGTACCTGAATTCAAATCCCCAGCATCCACATAAAAAATCAACTTTGACAAACACCAGTAACAGCAGCTCTGTGGGTTACAGAGACAGGAAGATCACAGTGTTATCTTACCACTACCAGCCAGTTCCATCCTCAGTGAGTGGCTATCTCAAGAGAATAAGGTTGAGCATGGTAGAGAAGGATACCAGACTTCTCCCTCTGACCTCTAAGACACATGTTACATATTTATACATGTAGACACACAAGTGTATGCATGCACCAAACACATATACACATGTAAATTGATTAATTAAGAAGAATATGCAGTCTAATTATAGGCTTGGAAAATGTATGCTCCTGCTACTCTTTTGTTATCCATCCATGTTTTGCCTGGTTCCTATGATCAGCCATAGTCTTACTTCCATGGGTACCTGTACTTCCAACAGAACTGAACAGGCTTCCTATATGGCCCATCTACTCATTCTATATTATTCATAATATAAAACTCAGCATTTTTCTTTCTTAGGCCTTTGGTTTTGACCAATGCTGTACAAACTTTTCCTAGGGGGATAGGTGCCCAGACAGAACTCTGACTACAGACAAAAAGCAAGCAAACAAGCAAATAATAAATTCTATCCCAGCCAAGTTTGGTGACCTTGTGTTTAACTAGGGTCACTTACAGGAGCATGGACAACTCAGGAATGGCTACACCACTAAGGAAAATGGCGCTCACTCTCATCATTAGCTGCCTGCAAATCCTCTGGGAGAAGCAGGGCCTCCTAACTGCATGAGGGAAAGTAAACAGGCCCAACTGTGCAGGTCTTCTGTTAGTAATAAGCAATGCTAGTACTGGGCCCAGGGGTGGGGGGACCGCATGTCATGTCTGGACGACAGCATCCCATACAAATGGTGCGTTTCACAATCCAGATCCCCAGTGTTATCCTAAGATCATCTTCTTCCCCACTTCTAACCCAAACACCTTGTCCTTTTGCACCCCGATACACATTCTCCTCCCTCTGGGTTTCTGGTATCACAGCATGCATGGCAGACTGTATATAGCCCTGGCCTGAATGTGGTCTCTCAACCTCTGAACTGATATCTCTCATTTCAGGCTTCAATCCCAGGCTATTTTCTATACTGCTTTCACTTTATTTTTATTGTTAAGACAAGTTAAAACAAAAATCACACTGTCTTCTAGCTTAAACTTCATAATAGTCCCCCAGCTTCTCCAGGTTGCATCTCCTGACTTTTAACTGTGACTCAGTCTCTGAACTCTGCTCTGAAACCTCACACCCTCATTTAGTCTGTAGTGCATACATCCCCGTGTTTGCTCAGACTGTGACTCCTGTTAGAACCATCCAACCCTCTCTCCTTCATGTACAACTTTTTCTTTGCTTCTGTTCACATGATAGAATTACTGCAGTGTTGGGCATTGGACCAGGGTCTTTGTACATACCAAGAGGGCGCTCTGCTACTGATCTACATCCTTACCTCTCTATTTTTCAAACACTAACATCATCATCTTGTTCAAATTCTTTTCTGTCCCTTAAATTAGCCAACCTTAATTATTGTCCCCTTCTTCCATTATTCTCTTCTCTGTACTTTTCTTGTTCAGTTCCTGTGCTTCATGCTCAGCGATTTGGCATTGTTGATCTACTATTTAAAAGCTTGGGTGTGAAGAGAGGAAGCCTCAAGAATTATGACTCAAATCTGACTCAAGGTTTTCTTTAGCTAGGGACACAGAATTCCCAATGCCAAGCAAAGCCGCTTCATTCATCTGTTTCTTTATCCAGGCATTCCACAAAACACATATGGTACCCCTAGCAGCAGCAGCAAAAAGTGTCAACTACAGCTTGGCTACAAGCATCCTAAGCCAGGAGCCTCACATGGCTGTCACTGCTATCCTTGTCAGCTCCCTATCATTTACCCTATGATTCAATTTTTCCTCACATCAAAGTCACACAGGGCCTGCACAAGGTAAACAAAGCTTATAAGGGAAGCTGGGAGAACAGCAGCTTGCATTTTTCTTCTTCTATAAAGGGAGACTTTATTCGCAACATGCCCCGAGACTGAATACTTGTCCAGTCTTCTGAACACACAACAGCATTTGAGTCTGTACCTGCAAACTAAAAGGCAAAGGACCATTAGAAAAGGTGCAAGTATAGAAGTTAGGGTGTTATGTCAATCAGGACGAGAGGTGATATACTGAGCAGTGAAGGGGTCAGTAAGGAGAGCTGTCCTTGCTAAGGAAACCACCTGGATCTAGAGAGCAGTTGCAGAAGGCATCTGTTGGCTGCAGATGGTTGATTTTGGCTGGAGTGTCTATGTCATCAACTGAGACAAATTAAAACTAACAGTAGGAATTTGACTTCATCTTGTGTGTGTGTGTGTGTGTGTGTGTGTGTGTGTGTGTGTGGATTCTTACATACTACCAAATTTCTGACCTATGTAACTTTTCTTCTGCTTCAAGAAAGTCTTTCAGGATATTGTATGATAAATTCCTCAGTTCTTGGCTGCCTCATAAAGTCCTTGTTAAAATATGATAAAATATGGGTAAGGAGGGCTTTAGACTAAGCCAATAGCCAGCATAGAATATATGACAAAAACCCATTCTAAAGAAGCATCTAAATCCATCAACTACATAGTGTGGATCATAGACAGTAACTGACGAGACTGAAGGGAGAAGGACAGACAGAGGTATCTGTCCAAAGGCATAAAGTTCCACTCACACAAGAGAGAGTCCTAGAGACCTACTCCGCAACACAACAATCACAGTTAACCGTCCTGCACTGTGTACTTAACACTTTGTTCAAAGGAAGATACTAAGTGTTACAAAAACAGAGGAAACATTTCAATGGGACGAGTAGATTTATGGTGTGGATTATGGAGATGGGGGTCCTTGGTGTCCTAAGGTTCAAGTTGTATTCTTTAACATGTACAGCTTTTATATATCAATCATTCTACAATAAAGTGGTCCATAAATTAAAAATAAATTTTAAAAAGCTATTTCATTTGTTCACTAATGTGTGTACCAAACACCCTTAATGAAAAGATCAAATTGAATAATTACAGATGATATCATTTGACATTCTAACTCTTGCTAGCTTTGCTTTTTAAAAGTCTAAATAATTTAAAGATTCTTCTCACATAACTTTAAAATTCTAAGACATATTTGTTATTAATGTGTGTCAGTTGTTGGCTAGTTCAGTCACTTAAGATGCAGGACTTATGGAAAATGGGAGTGACAGGATCCTGTGCCTGGCAGAGGTGTGTGGCAAACATATGGCACACCCTTGTAGGAGGCTTACAAGAGTATAGGATTAATATAATATCAAATATCACCTAGACATTTTGAAGGTCTTTCAAAAAATTCTTTCTCCTTGATGATTTCCCATGAACATGGAGTCTTTGCTGTGGAACTCCTTCAACCAGTAGCCTTTAAGATACCAGCCCATTTGGGTGTGGCCTCTTATCCTATATATGCCAAAGTAAATGCCCTCATTCTGCTCTTTATCTTCCGGCTTCTGGATTCGGTTCCTGTTCCCTGTTTGTGCAGGAGACTGTGATCTGTGAGTCTAACCCTTGATTATACTCAATTCTGAGCTAGTGTGGGACTATTTTATAGCATACATCATCGTATCTTGGCAGAAGTTTTCATGAGGGCTGATTTGCTGGAGGCTCCCATCTCACTTCTCTCATTCGTACTCCTTTAAGGAGTGTGCTTGGCCAGGTCTACACGCTCTAGAAAAGGCGTGAGTTCCAGCACTTCAGAGGAATGGGATGGGAGTATTAGGAACTAAAGTGCACTGACTAACGTGAGTTCATAATAGAAAACCCAAAGTGGAGCCCTTTGGGAGCACAAACTCTAACATTAATAAAAGATAGTTTTATATACTCCAGTAGACCTTGACAAAATTGCTGTATTAGTTTATAGAATAGACCCATGTTCACAGTGTTGATAATGAACCATCATCAAAAGATGAAATTATATCCAGTCCACCTACTTAACGAGGGATTTCTCCCAAGTGTTACAGGACAAGCTTCTCCCAAATGGTAAATTTTGAGATTCCTGCATTTAAAACTATAAATTCCATCATCTATAAAGCTACTTTTGTTAATTAACCTTTTCTGTCCATGGTACCATTATCGGATCAATAGACTTTCAGCACCAGGTCAGTAAACTATCTGAGACCCTTTGTATCTGCACATGACCTTGAGTAGCATTTCAAGTGTTTGTGTGAGATAATTAACAGACACAAATCATTTCTTATACCTCAGAGTCCCTGAGCTGGGTTTAAATATGGCCAAAGAGAGCACGCAGAGTCTTAGCTTGTATGTAACAAAATATTCATGACTATAGCCACTTAAAAATTTATCTGTTTGTATGTGTGCAAATCGGTGCATGCCACAGTATACATGTAGTGTTCGGAGGACAACTTGTAAGAGACAGTCCTTTGCTTACCTTGTGAGGGCCCTGGGAATCAAAATCAGTATGTCAGAATTAGAATTGAGCACTTTTATCCATTGAGCTGGCCTTCTGACTCTATAGCTACTTTGGATACTGTAGTAGTTTGACTAAAATTGACCCCCATAGGCTCCTGTATTTGAATAACTGGTCCCAGTTAGTGGACCTATTTGGAAAGAATTAGAAGGTGCAGCCTTGTTGGAAGAGTTATGTCATTGGATGTGGGCTGTGAGGTCTCAAAAGCTCATGCCAGGCCCAGTCAGTCTTTCTCTGCTTGTTGCTTTGTGGATCGGGAAACAAAGCTCTCAGTTCCTGCCTCATCATCATGCCTGTTTGTTCTCACCACAATGACCATGGGCTACCCTCTAAGACGGTAAGCAAGTCCCCAGTCAAATGCTTTCCTAGCTTGATATGGTGGCTCACACCTTTAATCCGAACACATAGAAGGCAGAACCAGCAGATGTCTGTACTTAAGGCCAGCCTGGTCTACATATATAGTGAGTTCCAGTACAGTCAGAACTATGTAGAGAGACCCTTTCTCAAAAAATAACATACACAACTAAACAAACAAACAAACAAACAAATAAATGTTTTCTTTTATAGGAGTTGCCTTGGTCATTGAGTCTCTTCACAGCAATAGAACATAAACTAAGATATATGCCATTATAATTTTTATATTAAAACTCCAAATATCTTTAAGATTTATGTCTTAATGTATATTTATTTTTGCCTACATGTATGTGTATAAACTTCTTGTGTGTGAAATGCCCACAGAGGACAGAAGGTGTCAGATTCCCCTGTAACTTGAGTCACAGATGGTTATGAGCAGCTATGTGGGTTCTAGGAATCAAAACCAGATCTTCTGCAAGAGCAGCCAGTTCTCTTAACTGCTGGGCCATCTCTCCAACCTCAAGACTCTAAATACCTTAGAACAACTTCAACTAACAACAAATTCCCTTCTCTTCCTAGAATCTAAATAGAAAAGACTACTTGAGATGATGAAAATCAAGCTACATGTAATTAAGTGGAAGAACTGAAAACTCAGAGGTTGTGCTGTTTGAAGAATCCATCATGCAAGAGATAGACAGCAATGCTGCTTTTGGTTCTTTATGATGGTCGTGAGAGAAATGTCAGAGACTGAAACACATCACAAAGGGCAGAGAAGTGGTGTCAGGCGAAGAGGAGGAAAATAGAAGGAAAAAGGATGAGAGGAGTCTTTTCCAACTCCAGATTTCATTACTTTAGATCTGGGCATCTATGTACTTAACTCAGAAAGTAGCAAATGATTGACAGAAAATATAATTTGACTTTGAATGGAATCTTATTAGTACTACCCTGCTGTCATAGCTATTCAACTTTTAATTTCAATTTTTAATTTCGAAGAAAGAGTCCAATAGATTCACACTGACAATATATCTCTGTCCTTCAATCATAGGACAGCTACCTTCTCTCTGACACGAGTTTGATATTTTCCTAAAGGAGCCACTGCAGGAAATATTTAGCCCACTGTTTATTACAAATTTGTTCAAATTCCAAACACAAGCTTTTTTCTACAAATGCACAGCTTCTCATTACTTTCTCTGTGTGTGCCTGTGCCTCCAGATTCCCTTATACATGCATCTGCTTTTGAGCAAACAAGTTGGCTTAAGCATCTGTTTGTTATGCAGAGAAACGTTCTCTAGGATTTTAGTTGACAAAGATTTCACCAGGATACATGGAGAAAGTTCTCATGGAAAATAACTCAGGAAATCGGGATTTGAAAGCTCTTCAGTTGGGTAAGAGTAGGACTGTCCCCTAAAATACAATCTCACCATTCCATGAACCTCCAGCCCCATGAGACAGCACACTTCTATGGCAGGCACTGGGCTTATCATGACTGCACTATAGCATACCAATAACCTGCCGCCAAATAATTTGCCCCCTATTCTGTCCATTCTATGAATTACAAACATCAATTTAAAGATCTGAAAGTCATCCAATGGTAAAATAGTTCCTACTTGTATAACTAAACAACTAGGCCCATCTTTTTCTTATAATAAAAAGGCAGGGAGTTAGGCATAACAGGTTGAAGGAAATGGGATGGCAGATCCTCAAGACTGCTTCTTGCTTCTTTGTGGGAATAAAAGTCTTTCTTGGGGAGGGCTGAGAAAGCTGGGTGCTGGTCACATCCTGGGGTAGCTGGTTGCTTTACTCCTATCCAGTATTTGTGGTGTGGAACTGTCCAAGGTGTTCTCGGACTTGGCAAGGTGTTGGCAGAGCAGAGGACAAAATTAAGTTTAGGAAAATACAATTTTTCAGAACCAGAGAATTGGGAGGGGTGTATCTGACCTGTTTGAGGTGAATCCTTTAATTTAGCTCCCTGGAACTCACAAGAATTCATACGTTTTAGACACATACATTGTATAAACAGCAGCATATTTATGTCAGAATGGCTGTGACAGATGTTTTTGCACTATGGAAAGTATCTTTAGAGCAGTACTCTGCCAGAGTTACATCAGTAGATAAAGACAATGAAAGTCAGCAGGACAGAGAAATTTGATAAACTGCATTTGTCCTCACACCTTTATAACTTGTAGGTATACATTTTAATAACTTGCATTTGCGTGTCTTAAAACACCTTTTATTTAGAACATGTTAAGAAGTTATACTGAAATTTGTTTGGTGAGGGAGTCCTTTTAAACTGACAAAACCTCTCAGCTGTCAAACTGCATCAGAGATCTTTGAGAAAGATAAAATTTTACTTGAGAAGTTATTGATTAAAAACGACAGAGAACTTACTTGGTTATCTACCTAGAGCCTCTCCTTAGGGTCTTCTTCAATGGTCATTGAGGGTTGTATTTGTCTTTTGTTCTTTAGCACAGGCCTGCCAGATTTTAAAAGATCCTGTATATTAGGAAATCTGTAGGAAGAAAACCTACTTCAGCCTGAGCAGCTAAGCAGTTGATTCCATTTGATTCTTTGTCCACATCTGAAGATCTTCAGTTGAGATGAAAGGCAGTTTTCCCCAGTGGTCAGCGCTTTCACTTGATGAAGTGAATTGCAGATGGACGTTGTTCTGTGCCCATTTGTCTTCTGTCTTCTTTGGAGGAGAAAGGGTGTGGCTGCTAGGAGCCAACCTGTGGTGTGGGACAATGGTCTGTTTTCTGTCATTTATATTTTAATAAAATGCTGATTGGCCAGTAGTCAGGCAGGAAGTATAGGCAGAGCAATGAGAACAGGAGAATTCTGGGAAGAGGAAAGTTTATTCTGCTGTCCTGTTCCAGCCTCAGAAGAAGCAAGATGTGACTACCTCGCTGAGTAAGGTACCGAGCCATGTGTCTAACATAGACAAGAATAATGGGCTAATGTAAGTTATAAGAACAAGTTAATAAGAAGCCTGAGCTAATGTGCCAATCAGTTTATAACTAATGAAGGCTTTCTGTGTGATTTCTTTGGGACTTAACGATTGTGGGATCCGGGCAGGACAGGAAACTCAGACAACAAACCTGTCTCTCTGTTGTGAAAAGTCTTTTAATAATTAAACACTTAAATGCCATATTCCCCATATCTCTGAGTAATCGAGGGCTGTTTATTGGGTATGGATAAGTTTATGATTACAATATAGAATCTGCCTGGAGAGCTGAGTCCAAGCTTGACTGTACTGGTTTTTAACTTAACAGGTGAGATTTATACTTGTGAAAGACAAAGAAGAAAAAACTGCTTGCACTAGAAGGTTAACAATAGAACTGACAATAGTGGAGAACAGCCCAACATACCCTAAAGCAGGGTTGCATTACATATACAGTATTTTTGTAAGAAATACTGTCCCGTTAGGGGCGGAGCCTAATGTGGAAAACCTGCTTCCAGGACTCTTTAGCCAGGGGCAGAACCCACTAGTCTCTGCTAGTCTCTGGCTCTTCCTTTAAGCTCAATGAAAATGGTGGCAGCCATGGCTGTCCACGTGGTATGACTCTTTAAACCTAACCATCTGTTGATAGAAGTTAAAATGTTAGCCTCTTTCCCACGGGTGAGGCAGAAAAATAAACGACTGATTCAGGCTGTTATCCATTCATCCACAAGATAAGGGGGCCCAAGAAACGGGCAGTTGCCCAAGAGGCGCTAGGCCAGCCGAAAGGAAAAAGTATCCGGATAAGGATCCAGAGATCCGAGGGGCCTGACCCTGAAAAAGGAATGCACCGCTCCGTGATCGCAGTGCTAGGACAGAGTCTGAGAACCTTGCTTGTGGGAAATGTCAGAGGTGATCTTAGCAATTGTCCCAGCCGGCTGGCGGAAAGTTGGGAAGTGGGCCGGTAGAAGGTCCAGGTTTAGGATTTTTGCCTGCTATGCAGCAGTGGCAGAAACAGCGCTCCATGAATGGAAGAGAGACATATCCCGCTGCTGCAGTGGGAGGCAGGTGGGTGTGCCAACCAGACAGAGTGCCCATTACACCGCCAAGCTGGGAGCCAGGACTGAGCCTGCGGGACAGAACAGAGCCTGACAGCAGAGGTACAGTTAGCATGGGTTTGATTACACACCGGGAACAAAAAGCAGAGAGAAAAACATAGAAAAAGTAGGCTGCATTTCCAACTATCACTGGCAGAATGTAAGCTGATATTAGGCAGGCTAGGTAGCTTGCTATCTGAGGTAGGGGGGTTGGCACAGTCTCCATGTGTAAGGCAAGAAGATCCAGAGTACGAAGTCCAGCATCTCGGAAGTTCAGCATGGACCCTGGCTCAAGCTGACTTTGGGTCGTCACTCAAAGTCCAGGGTCTATGAGAATAGGTGGGCACAAACCTAACTCTCTGTCATCACATGGAGTCGGAGACCCGAGCAAGGGGCTTTAAGCCTGATGGGCAAGCGGCTGACCAATACTGGGCCATTTTCATGTGGGGGAACCACTGCCGAGCAATTGCACACTCATGGAGGCATAGCCGGCCAGATGCGTGGGAGGAACCTACCACTTGATGCTGGGTGTAGAATTACCAACACCCAACAAAACAGTGATTTTATGCTGGAAAAACGACCGTATAGAAGAAGAGTTAGCCGATTACAGGATCCATGGCAGTCCTCAGGTGCAAGGGATAATCTGACGAGTTTACGACACTAATACCATTCATAACGATGAAGACCTGCGTGAGGCTGGTCCTACCAGGGATGGCGGCGGGTCCTTCGAGGCCTCAGCGGGTCCCCTGACAGGTGACCTGAGGCCTTGGTGGGAGTCAGACAGATAGATACACCATGCAGAGAAAGCTGGGTTATAGAGTTTATTTAGTGGGTTGGGGGGGAGGGAGAAGGGGGAGGGGTAGAAAGAGGGGGAGAAGAGAGAGAGGCAGAAACTGCTTCTCCAGAAGGAGAGAAAGGAGAGAGAGAGAGAGAGAGAGAGAGAGAGAGAGAGAGAGAGGAGAGAGACGAGGAGAAGAGAGAGAGAGAGAGAGAGAGAAAGGAAGTGGAGGAGAGAGAGAGAGAAGAGAGAGAGAGAGAGAGAGAGAGAGAGAACTGGAGAGGAGGTGGGAGAGCCACACAGAAGAAGGGGAGGTTGGGAGTTGGCAGTCTTATCTCGTAAAGGGACAGGGTACCAGGTGACAAGGCAGGGCAGCAGATTACAACACCCATCCCACTGCTCATCAAGTAGATCCTTTGCCAATTATATTTCTGCTGACAATCTGAAGAGTGTGACAGTTGAGGACTTCTGACACATTGAGCTCCCTTCAGGAGAAAGTATCAAATGCAATTAAAGATTCCTGTTCAAGGGAGACTCTTTTGACCCTTGGGGGTTATAGTTCAAATGCATTGTGCTTTCTGCATTTTACAAGGCCATTTCTATTTCCAGCACAGTCTATAGAGCCTTTAGATGTCTTAGATCTGGTACATTATTACAAGAAAACATCACATTCTTGGTAAATGTTATGGTTCATGGTTTTTGTTCATATATCCTTTTTGCCATGGCACATCTAATAAAATGAATCTTTAATTTTGGAGAGAGTCCTTGGTCATAATTAAAACCTGACATTTGAAAAGCTAGGTTTGAATATTGAGACTAATCTAAAAGGCTATTAAAATATAGCATATGAGTTTGAGAAAACCAGGAGACCTTAATTAAACTCAGCTGTGTATGTGCATTAAAAGAATCTTATAAGTCAGGCTACCAGAAGTAAAGTAATTAGCAGATGGTATGTATATTAACAAAATATGAACTTCTGTTTTCAAACAAGGGGTTTATAAGTTTAGGCTCCACAGAGAACACATTTGATGCTTTCAGACCAAAGACAGAACTCAGCAAATGGTAGCAGCATGGAAGGACAAGAATCCTGGTTTGAAATCCTAACTCCTTATCACTCTCTGGCAATTTGACTTGTTTTTATTTATTTATTTATTTATTTATTTATTTATTTATTTGCATTAAGCTATTACAAGACTTCTTAAGACACTATCGGGGTGTGCTGTGATATAGCCACTTTAAAAATATGTTTAATCAATAATTTAACTAAGGTTTACACCAGCATCTGAGATTTTTTTTTCTTTTTTTTTCTAGAGGAAAGTTTTCCTGCTCGTGAGTCTCTCAGGTTTTGCACAAAGACCGAACCAAACAAGACACCACAGCAAGTTTTCAAAATTACCAAAGAATTCACAGCCAAACTTCTCCTAACCCTGCACATGGCTAACGCCTGTGAGACTAGATTCATACAAGCAGTGAAAAGCACCTGTTCCCCTGGGGTTTGATGTCAGGGCTCTGTCATGCACCTTAAGGGGACGTATATCTTGTGGCGGATACATGAGATTGTGTTGCACCCACTCAGGAAATAAACCTAGTTCGCTTTCATCACCCATGGGCTGTGCTTTCCTCATTCGACTACTGGTTCTCTTCAGATATAACAGGATTTTTAAATATAATAATTTGGAATAATATAATGTATCTCCTTCCCTTTCCTAGACTCTACCACCCAAGTTGTTCTCTCCAGATTGCTTTCTTTGTGTTCTAGAAATAGTATGTGCACATCCAAGTAGAACATGTGAGTAGATATTTCTAATGGACACCATACAGCATCAGGAAATATCAGCGAGCATCCTATATCCCAACCTCACAATGCTTAACAGTGTGTCTTAGACTACATTCTGTATCTGCACTTTTAGATATGTTCTCTTGTTCTCCAGCTGCTATTATTTCATTGTACAGTTATACAGTAATTTATTTGACACACAAATCCTGAGATCTGGACAACCACCTTAGCAGAAATGGCAAGTTTCCAGTTCAATGGGAGATCCCATCTCCAAGACAATCATACAGAAAGCAACAAAGGAATATATACGACATGTTTTGTGTTCTGGCCTCTGTGTGTATGGGTATGGGTACATGTACCCACACAGTGACATGCATGAGATATACATATTTATCTGATATGCTTAATGCCTGTTTGCCTTGATTCCCTTTCATCCTTCCAATTCTTATTTCATGGATAGTATCTCTGTGTGGAGCTTGACACGGTTCACCTGAGTTAGTATTCAACTCTGGAAAGAAGTGTTTTCTAGACACAGTCCTGCTAGAGCATCAGAGCCACTCAAAGGCAGAAAGAATCAGTCTGAGGCTGCACTTGCAGGGAAGTTTTTAACCTTCATCCTCTAAGAGAACAGAGGTCAAAATAAAATCTCTACCTTCTCCCCCACTTCATAATGTGTCATTAAAGAAACATAGTAATTGTTTTGTGCAGAAGATTGTTCTAGGCACTTCAAAAGGATGAGTTTGTTTAATCGTGATGAATTCCCTGGGTTAAGTGTTGTAATCTGCTGGCCTGCCCTGTTACCTGGATATCCTGTCCCTTAAAGAGATAAGTCCTGACCACTCCCAATCTCCTGGAGGGGCAAGCAGATCTCCATGATCTCTTGCCTCTTCTCTATCTGCCTTCCTTCCTTCCTTCCTTCCTTCCTTCCTTCCTTCCTTCCTTCCTTCCTTCCTTCCTTCCTTCCTCCCTCCCTCCCTCTTTGTCTGCATGTCTTTCTTCTGAAAGGTAGCTTCTTCCTCTCCCTCCCCTCTCTCTTTCCTCTCTTTCCTCTGTCTGCCCTTCTGCCGCTTCCCTTTTCCTCCCCTATAACCCCTTACTCTTATACCATTCTCCAAATAAACTCTATACCCAAGCTCTCTCTGCATGGCATGTCTGTCTGTCTCACATCCTCCAGGGAGCCCTTCGTGACCTTGGGTCACCCACGTCATGAATGATAAAGTAAGTGCTGCATTACCACTACCACCCATTTTTTTAGATAACAAAATGGCAAGTCCAAAATCACACATTCATAAGTAGTAGGACCAGAATCCAAACCTAGAACAGCAGGCTGTGGAGACTGTAATTTTTGTGACTGTAGTATATTCTGCCATCTCTCTAATTTTATAGTGACAAAAATTCTCTCCTGTAAAAAAAATTCTTGTTAGGCTCCTCTGAACCCTCTTGATACAGCGTCACCCTGGCCTGTGAATGCCAAAAAATGCAACCATGTGTAGTCTCTACAGCACCAGAGCTGCATTGCTCAGAACCACCCTAGTCCTGTAGCATTCCTATCTGAGAAAACTTGAGGTTGCCAAATGAATTCACTGATTGGCCCAAACCCCACCCCTTTGGAAATGCTGGATGGAGCCTAACCTCTCCAGGGTTAGGCTCTTCCTGGTGCTGAGTTCAACTCAGAAAGATCCCCAGCAGAGATGAATCCCAGCCTCGTGTCCTGGTCCTCCTGTGTGAGACAAAGGTGGACTGGTAGTGACTCACCACCCTCATAGTTTCCTTGCTGCTTCTCTTCGGAACTGAAAACATGCAATACTAGCATTCTCTCACCCTGGCCTTCCTGCCACCCAGCCTGACTTGGCTTCAGAAAAGAAGTCCATTTTATGTGACCTGCGTGGGGATGACAGTTGTCCCTAGCCTTGTTAAAGATGGAGTGAGTATTCAGTGCTCTGCGATTTGAAAATTGATTTCGGAAAGAAGCAGCTTCGGTTCTTTTTTTCAGCTGCTATTCATTTCTTTAATTCTTAATTCATTTTCATTTTATTTATTACTTCACACACATGAACATTTTCCTTGAATGTACATACACCACTTTTTTTGGCCTGGTGCCCTCAGAAGCCAAAGGAAGGTGTTGGATCCCCTGAAACTAGAGCCACAGATGGCTCCAGATCATCTGTGCTGGTGCTGGGAATGAAACCCAGATCCTATGTAGGAGCAGCAAATTGTCCTCAGTTGCTGAGTTGTCTCCCAGGTCCTCTCTGCTATTCCAAAGATGGAATGTAAAGTTCAAGACAAAATTCATCAATGATAAAGGATATCAACTCTAAAAACTTTAACTTTGGATTTATTGAAGTTAAAATGTTTGCCTGAAATAACTACCATTATAACTACCATTTGGATAGGACTAAAGCATCTTTTCTGATGACTGCATGTCAGTGCATTTCCAGTTTGTGCCACAGGAAAGTCACAAAAGTCTGTGCTAGGCAATTCTTTCCTAGCTTGAACTTCTCTCTGCCAGAGGTTTAAACTAATACACAGCAGACAATGGACCGAGCTGGAGAACATCCAGCCAGGCCTTGGGTCTCTCCCTGGTGTAAGTGTTAATGGGAATGGGTAGGGATATGAAATCATTTTAAGAAGGAGCAGTGGTTCTCAACCTGTGGGTGGTATCCTCTAAGGAAGTCAAATGACCCTTTCACAGGGTCACCTAAGACCACCAGAAAACACAGATATTTACCTGTCAGGGTTTGCTGTTACCCCAGGTATACCAAGTTTTATGTGCAACATTTTTTAACTTATGACCTTGCTAGTTCATTTCTTCACCCATTCACCAATTAATCTATTTTTATCTGGTAAGCATAGAGAATACATAAATGGAGCGTAAATGTTTGTGCTTGTTTGAATCTTCTTCTTCCAGATCATGGTCCTCTAGACCTAGAAGGGTGTGTATGTGTGTGTGTGTGTGTGTGTGTGTGTGTTAAAGAAAATAATAGTTTTCCATACTCCATGTCAAGTATATAGCTTGCATTGGAATAGCTATGCCAGGAGCATTAATATGATAAATCACAGTTGCATTAGCAAAAGACAAACTGTGTCTGAAGAACTAAGGGAGGTAAATCACTCATCCATGTATACGTCCAGTGACAGTAGCCATTGCTCTCAAGTTAATCACTTATCATGATCAAAGAAGCCAAATGTTTCCTTATTCTCCCAGAAATTGAACATTTTTTTCCTCAAATGCTTTGCATCTATTAAAATTACTCATTCAAAGTGCCAGAATTCTCTGGAAATCAATTCAAATATGCAGTCGGCAAGGTGATAGGATGTATCCACTGTCTGAGAACCAGCTGCCCTAGATGACAGTGAGAACCAGCAATGATCCACTACTGCCACTGACGTAAAGTTCCTAAGTACAATTATCCACCTAAGAATTGCAGCGTAAAGTACTATCTTTATTTGACTTTGATAAAAAAAGAAAGTTTGGTTTTAAACTTTAAGATACACTGCTCTAGCGGAAGTTCTGGATGCAAGGAAGTCAGAGAGGGTGCACTAAATGCAGTGAGCATAAGAAGGCTACTGAAACAATGGGAGGAGCAGAAATAAGGACAAATTTCATGAAAATGGTAGTTAATATCTGTGAATTCAATGACCAAGTTTGGCTGTCTGCATGCCCTTGCTCCTGCCTCATCCCACACCCTTCTCCCTGCCACTCTCCTCCCAGCCTTGCCCTCTGCCTCTCTGTAGAAAGCTGGCACTGACCACACACGCTCTCGCTTCTTTCTCCCTGTACATCCACTACACTGCCACCTCTCCAAATTGACTTCTGCCTTTTCTTTGACTTTGACTCCTTTTTAAAAGTGGTTGTACTTGTTATGTTGATCTTTAATTTCTGATTATGGCATATGATCCCATAGTTTAAACTATTGAAAGGATGGTCGTATGGTCTCTGACCATCCAAACTTACTGATTTGGGGCATTGTGCACTGTGTTGGTCACTATAGCAAAATACCAAAGACAGCCAGCTTATAAAGAGAGTGTATTTATTTTGGCCCAGAGTTGACAATTGGTTGGTCTGCATTGCTTCTGTTATATGGCAAAGCAGCACGCTATGTGACAAAGAAAAAGTGCTCACTCATGTTCAGGAAGAAAAAGTGAGAGGAGAAGGGCTGGCTGGAGGCTTACACCTCATTAAAGTCTTCTCTATCCGTGGCCCAAAGACCTCCCCTGGACCCACCTAGTAAAGGTCCTGTAGTCTCCTGGTATCCTCATGCAGATACAGCTCTTTAGCAGTGGACCTTTGAGAAAGATTTAAGCTCTAAAGCAAAGCTGGCAGCTACCCATGCCCATTCCAACTCATTACATCTTCACAGTAAAAACATACATCTTCTTTTGTCTGGAAGGGTTGGGATACACAGAGAAAGAAGCTAAGCCTGAAGTGACTATTCCTATTACATACCACTGTGGCCAAAACTCTTGTATGCATGTTTGTATCTGAGGAGGTATGCTCGTGTGTGTGTGTGTATGTGTGTACACCTGTGTATGGAGGTCAGAGGACAGCCTCAAACCTCAGGTGCCAACTACCTATCTCTAATTTATATTTATTTATTTATTTATTTATTTATTTATTTATTTATTTATTTATTTAGAGATTGTCTCTCTTCCCACAAGAGAGTTCGTCTGCAAGCCCTGGGATCTGTCTATCTCCCTGTCCTCAGTACTTGACTTACAAGCTCACGCCACTATGCTAGAATTTTGTTGTTTTGTTTTTTCTTTAGAATGTAGATTTTAAGGATAAAACTCAGGTCCTCGCGTTGCAAACTAAGCATTTCACTGGCTTCTCTTTCTCTCCCCACCTCTAGGTAGGGCCAGATAGCTTAGAAGGAAGACACCTTTTCTAGAAAACAGGTCATACTTTTTAAAAGAGAGAAACTATTGAATTCAGTTTTCCATATTGTCCTCTCTATAATTTATTTATTTGTTTTTAGTAAATATTTTTAAAGGCAAAGACTTTTTTGCTTGTTTGCTTGTTTGGTTGGTTCCTTTGAGACAGAATCTCCGTATTTAGTCCAAGTCGGACTTGAACTCACTATGTACCAAATTTACCTCAAATGTGTAGTCTCCTGCTTCAGCCCTTTAAATCCCAGATTACAGGCACACACCACCATGGCTGCCTGAAAAAAACAACCTTGTCTTTTCATCTACGGTAGGTGGTAATGCTTTGATCCTGGCATATTAAGCCATCTTTAAATGTCAAAAGAAAGAACCACGGGAAATAATTAAAAATTTAAAACCATTTATTTAACCTCAGTGTGTTTATTTGCCATTAGATGGGATCTACACTGTGGGAGGAAGATCTGGAAATAACAGGCTTGAGCTCAGGCAGACCTTCCAATGTACTAGGTGTGTGATGTAACTAAAGCTGTTAAATATATCTCTCTCTCTCTCTCTCTCTCTCTCTCTCTCTCTCTCTCTCTCTCTCTCTCTCAAAAGAGGTAAGATTCTATAATTTAAAATTCTATCTTGATGAAATTGTCAGTGTTTGAAATTGGCCCATAGAAATCTCCCTCCTCACCTCCCAGCTGCTCCCCCATCTCCCCTCCCCGCCCCAGATCCACCCTTCTCTCACCCTCCCCTCTAGAAAAGAGCAAGCATCCCAGGGATGTCAACAGAACAAGAAATAACAAAATACAGTAAGACCAGGCACAAACACTCACACAAGGTTGGGTGGGGCAACTCAGTAGGAGAAAAAGAGTCCCAAAAGCAGTTAAAAGTCGCCCCCCCTCCCCCCGCGCAAACACCAAGCCAACAGTTGTAACATACATTTGGAGGACCTAGTACAGACCCACACAGACTTGTGAGTGCCGCCTTAGTCTCTGCTTGATTGACTCTGTGGACATGCTCTCCCCGATTCCTCAACCACCCTGGTTCCCACAATTTCTCCTCCTTCTCTTCTGTGGGGTTCCCTGAGCTCAGAGGGAAAGAATGGGATAGAGACATCCAACCTGGGCTCTTTCTTCAACTAATGCTTGACTATGGGTCTCTGGATCTGCTCCCAGTTCCATTCTCCTTTCTGATGATGGCTGGGCTAGGCTCGGATCAGTGAGTAGAGCCAAACGTCATTAGGAATGGTTTCATTGACTTTCTTTTTCAGTCATGTTTGGTTCTACCCTTGGGTTCCTGGTCATCCAGGCAGTGTTGGGCACGGGCTCCCTTTCACGGCATGGGCTTCAAATTAGACCAGTCATTGGTTGGCCACTCCCACAAGTTCTGTGTCACCATGGCACATCTTGTCGCTAGGGTCGAAGGTTTTGTGGCTGGGTTGATGTCCACTGGAAGCCTTGCCCGGTTACAGAAGATGGCCGTTTCAGGCGCCATATGCTCCAGATGAGTATACTAATACATCCTTCCTTTATTTCTATTCCCTTGAATCCATGAGACCCCTGCCTTGGGAGAGAGGTTCTGGAACACCAACAGCATTCTAAACTTTATTTGTTTCTCAGAATAAAGCTTGCAGAATTACTTGCATCAGGGCTTGGTGCCCTGGTAAATGAATAAGAGAAGCTGGAACAGGGTCTGTGAATCTACACTTTATTAGTCTTGTTTTATTCTTGACGCCTCCTAGCGTTTGGATTACTTTTTCGAAAACAAGTCCCTTCCTTATTTTGAATAATGCAGATTGGAAAGGTTAAGTGGTCTGTCTTCCCTAGAGAAAAAAGAGAAAAGTACCTGCCACCAAACACTCTGACTCTAAATACAGCCATGGGTGCAAGTGCAGAGGCTGTCAGTAGCCCACACAGGATCCCAGGTCAATACCTGAAACTAGGCTCTGCCTGCCCCCACAGTTTTCCATTTAAGTAACAAACTGGGGCCCCACTAGATTGCTCAGTGGGTCAAGGCATTTGCTTCTAACTTGGAACCCACCTGGTGGACAGAAAGACACAACTATCCCGAGTTGTCTTCTGACCTCAACACATGAACTATGGCACATGCACAACCCTCCCACACAATTAATTAATTACTGTAATAAATAGTTGACTGCCTTTTGTTCCAGAGACTATCACTTGTTTCACAGGAGGCTCAGAATATGTACCGTATGGCTTTATCTTATTTTGTATCAAGTAATTTTGTTTGATTCAAGATCTGCAGGTACTGTCTGGGAAGGCTTCAGAAATCAATACAGCCACAGCCAGGAGTAAATAATGTGGCTTTAAAAAGGTCAGCTTGATAGAGGGTGCAGCCTATGAAGTGATTCAAGGCCACGAGGCCAGTCAGTCCTTCCTAGATAGGAGATGATTAGAAACTGCCCAGCCAACCTTCCCCTTTTCAAAGAAAAACGCTGATGCTTCCCTGAGCTCGCTTTGCTCTTGAAGAGGCAATAGGAAACAGCAATGCGATGGGGACGGTTAGCAGCCTGTATTAGTGATGTTTCTGTTGCTGCCATGAACCAAAGCAGCTTAGAGGAGAGTTTGTTTGGACTTAGGGCTCTGTAAGGAGAGTCCTGATGGCCAGGAAGGCATGGCAGGTTGGTAGGATCAGGAAGCTGACTGATCAGTTCTTTGTGTACACACAGGAAGTAGGAAGAGAGATCAGGAAGTTGAGTGAGGCTATAAACTCTCAAAAGTGATGCTTAGTGATGTACTTCCTCTAGCAAGGTTATATTTCATAATAACCCCAACTAGCACCACCAAGAAGGGAGCAAATGTTCAATTAGAGGAGTCTATGTGGGGACACTTCTTAATCAAACCACCACAGAGCCACCGCCACCCAGTCCCTAGCTAAGTCCCAAGGAGGAAAGAAACCAGACTTATTTTCAAGAATATAAACAATAACACTATACAGATCATATGGGAATTCACACAACTGAGGTTTATAAGACTCCAAAATTTAATCTACAGGCCGACTGGTATGTAGAGCTCACTAGGGTAAATGGTGGCTTGCTTATATTGAGAAATAAAAACTGGAAAACAGAAAACCATCTCAGGCACGATCAGTGGTCACCTGAGGCTACTTACAGAGACCTGAATAACAGCCTTGAAAACAAAGGAGAGTCCTGAGCAAGTGGTGAACGCAGGCTTCGAGTTTGGGGTTCTAAGCCTTGAGTGGACACTTACTGCATGCTTGGTGTCTGGCAGTGAGACAAAGCTCCCCGCTCAGCCAGCCAGCTGCTGTCTGTTCTTCATGGACTGTTTGTCAGGAAGGCACAGCTCCACAATATCTGGTGCCAAGATTTGATTCGAAACCAAATGGAAAAGGACCAAACAGTTGGTGAATATCCGGGTGTTTCTGAGTTGCATTGCTATCACTTTGGTTATCAGAGACAAGGAAACTTGAGCTCACACAGTTTATCTTAAAGAGGTCAGATGTTGCAGCAGAAACTAAGAAGGGCCATACAAATTAGTGTGACTGGAGTAATTTAAATCCACTCTATTTTTTTTCTTTTGGCAATGATGGGGGTTGAACCTAGGAATTGTACACGTTAGGAAACTCCTCTACCAACTATCCATATCTCTAGCCCTTCTTAAAATATTTTTTCTTTAAGTTTTGAGACAGTCTTGAACTTTCATACTTTGGCCCTTGACCCACCTACCCCAGCGTCTCTAATATCTGGAATTACAGAATTGATTCACTAGAGTATGCAAGGATAGGTTATTGTAAGTTTTAAAAGTATTTTGTTTAAATATCGTGTGTGTGTGTGTGTGTGTGTGTGTGTGTGTGTGTGTGCGCGCGCGCTTGCACATTTGTGCACATATACACTTAGAGGCCAGAAGACAGCTTGGGAGGGTTGGTGTTCTCCTGTGTGCATTCTGGGGTTAAACTCAGATGATCAGCTTTGGTAGTAAACCCCTTTATCTGCTAAGCAGCTCACTGGCATGCTATTGTCGCTTTTATTAGCTATTTGTATTGTTTAATTTAATAAAAACTTTCCTTTAAGAGGAAATGTATCAAAGGATTAATGACTTCATAAGTACATTTAATGAATTAGGTTACTACTCCTTAAAATAAGCCATACATACAGAATTTGCTTAATTAATCCAGTTGTTTTTGTCCTTGCATAACTAGTGGCATCGATGATGCTGGACTGAGAATTGATTATGAGAACATACCCTGTGAATGAGATATACTGGCCTCCCCTGGAAACAATGCTCATTCTAACCAGTATTCACATGCACACAGTGGAATCTTCCTCAGCTATGCACATATCAGTATCCAGAACCATATTACCAACAATGGGTTTATTCAGACCCAATATTTATGCATCTGCCTCAGCTCAAATAGAAATTTTAATAACAATTTAATCATAAATCAAAGTATTTCCATTAAGAATTAACTAAAATGGAATTGCCAGAATAAAACAAGCTTGGGTCCCTGCAGTTTTTTCACTCATCGAGCTTCATTGCTGGGTCCCTAGCTTACACCTTGCTCTGTTGCTTCAAGTGAAGCAGGAGAAAGTGGTACATGAGGAAAAGAATGTACCCTGGGAGAGCACTGTGCAGATATGCCCTGAACAGAGAACATGTGTGCCCAAAATAAGAAACTTCTAATCATAGTAATAATCACGATGAATCATGGGCATTGAAAATGACACACAGCTTGGGAAGAAATTGCGGGTGACTAAGTAAGAAGATATTTTCTTATGAAGCTAATCCAGACATGCAGACTATGCAGTAATCTTTGGAGGAAAATTATAGAAGACAAGAAGAGACCCAGGCTAGGCCTTTCCCTATTTGAAAGGCATAGACTAGTATGCTGTAAACTCCAGGTGTTTGGGGTAATAGCATCATCGAAGTATGTATTGAAATAAGGTGGGGTGAAGCAGCTGGATCAGAGGCTACAGAGATTGCCATACAATTGGAAAGATAGGAGGCATTTGGATCCCCAGCACCCACGTAAATACAGGTGAGCATGGTAGCTGTAATCAACATGAGTAGGAGGCACTGATTAGACTAGCTGAATCCAGGAGCTCAGGATCCAAGAAAGAGACCTCACCTTAAAATATTAGGCAGAGAGTGATCAAAGAAGACACCAGCCACCAATGTCAGGCCTCCACTCACACATGGAGACATGTGCATGTGCATCACACACACTCACATGCACTCACACATGTGAACACACAAACACTTGTCAAACATTGGCTATTGAAAGATATGTTAGTGTAAAGAAACAAGATGTCTTGGTAAACAAATTTTAAATTTTTGGTTGTGAGCCTAGCATTTAATGACGGAGCCATCTCTTCAGCCCTGTAAGCAAATTTTAAAAATTAAAAAGACTCGGACAACCACTGCAAGGATTGGACCTTCATGAACTAAATGTTTTATTTGCACATGTTTTTTTTTTCTCTTATAACATGACTCCACTTGATATTCTGCTTGAGTAATTAAAAATAAAGTAAGGAATATTCTTATTTTTTTAATGCAATGTCTCTTGGTGAGTCATACTGTTGCACTGGAGCCTATGTTACAGGCTACAAGCAAGCATCTGTGAACCTGAAAAGTGACAGTTTTACGATTCCAGTTTGAGGTATATATAATATTATGCTTGTCTTGGGTGGTTAAAATGAAGGAGCGAGGAGTTCTTAGATTAGTCTGTGAATGCATCTAATCAAATTTGTCAGTTTGTCAGGAAAATTGTTGAGTCACCTACTTGAGCCAAAATGATTAACTGAATTTTTAAAAATTAAAATATTACTGGGCACAGTAAAGGTTTGGTGTCACAAACCTTTAATCCCAGCACTTGGGAGGCAGAGGCAGGGGGATCTCTGGGAGTCTGAGGTCAGCCTGGTCTAAAGAGTGAGTTCCAGGACAGGCTCCATAACTACTGAGAAACCCTGTCTCAAAAAAATAAATTAAAATCTTATAGCTGTCCTGGTAGCTCAGGACTGTACCATGGCTACCGTGGGGGCCAGAACAGGGAGACTGCAAGTGCAAAGCCCGGATACACAGTAACTTCAAAGCCAGCTCCAGAACCTTAGTAAGACCTTAGGAAGGGGAACCCAGAGAAAAACATGTTGTTATCCTTCTGGATATTGGAAGTAGACAAGATTGCCAGGCAAAAATTGAGAGCTTGGGGGTGGGGGTGAGATGGGGATGAGGGGAGATGGGGAGAGAGAAGTGAGAAGGGGAGGATGGGGAGAGCTTGGGGGAATGGGACAGTTGGGATGGAGGAAGAGTGGATATGGGAGCAGGGAAGTATATATCTTAATTAAGGGAGCGATGTGAGGGTTGGCAAGAGACAGGACTCTCGAGGGGTTCCCAGGTGTCCAAGGAGATGTCCCCAGCTTGCTCCTTGAGCAGCTGAGGAGAGGGGACCTGAACTGGCCCTTTACTATAGCCACACTAATGATTATCTTGTATATCACCATAGAACCTTCATCTGACATTGGATGGAGATAGAGACAGAGACCCACATTGGAGCACTGGACTGAGCTCCCAAGGTCCAAATGAGGAGCAGAAGGAGGGAGAACATGAGCAAGGAAGTCAGGACCATGAGGGGTTATTCACCGAGACAATGGGATTGATCTAATGAGAGCTCACCAAGGCCAACTGGACTGGGTCTGATGGAGCATGTGATCAAACCGGACTCTCTGAACATGGCTGACGAGGAGGGCTGACTGAAAAGGCAAGGACAATGGCACTGGGTTTTGATTCTACTGCATGTACTGGCTTTGTGGGAACCTAGTCTGTTTGGATCCTCACCTTTCTAGACCTGGATGGATGGGGGAGGACCTGGTCCCACAAGGCAGGGAACCCTGACTGCACTTTGGACTGGAGAGAGAGGGCAAGGGAGAATAGGGGGAGGGAAATAGGAGGAGGGGAGGTGGTGAGAATTTGTAATAATAATAATAATAATAATAATAAATAAATAAAGTAGTAAATGAACTGGGGATATAGACAGTGGTAACATCTTGACTAGCATATGCAAAGGCCTGTGATCAATTCCCAGTATTATAAAACAACAACAAAAATCTTATTGAATAATTATTGAAAAATCTATTGATAGCATAGTGATGCTATCACTATGGAACTAGGAGGAGAATAACAGCCTAAGGGCTTGGATGTGGATTAGTGATGAAGCCAGGTCCTATGCAAAGCCTCAGGATGAGGGAGGAAGCAGCATGGTAGGAGGGAGATAGACTTCTATCTTGAGAAGGACCTGTTCCTGGATTTCCAGGTAGCTTATTTATTTTTTCTTTCATTTTTTTTTTAGACAGGGTTTCTCTGTGGGTTTTGGTGCCCGTCCTGGAGCTAGCTCTTGTAGACAAGGCTGGCTTTGAACTCACAGAGATCCGCCTGCCTCTGCCTCCCGAGTGCTGGGAATAAAGGTGTGTGCCACCACTGCCTGGCCGGTAGCTTATTTCTTGTCTTGTGCCTGTCAGGAAAGAATGGCTGTCACTGAGATGTCAGAAGATCTCTCCTGCAGTAGGAGCTTCCTAAATCCTATACAAGCTTTGAAACTTGCTATAAAACACTCTTTTAAAGACCTTGAGATGCTTGGAGTTAAGGGTACAGTTCAGTTGGTTGAATTCTTGCCTAACACACATAAAGGACTGGAGTCAATCCCCAACACTGTCTAAACTATGCATGGTGGTACACACCTGTGACCCCAGCATTTAGGTGAAGGCAGAAGGCCATCCTCAGTTTAATAGCAAGTTTGAGATCAGTCTGGATTAATCATGACCCTGAGAATTCTCAATATTAGGAAAATAGTTTTAGTTTGTTAGGAAGCAGCTTCTGCTGCCCCTGCTGAGGTCCAGCATTTTTCTGTGCAAGACTGGTGATGCTGACTGTTCTGGGTGGTTTGTTAAAATAAAAAGTTCTTTAGGGAGCCAGGATCTGTCATTTGTGATAGTCATATAAAGAATTAAGTAATGAAAAATGTGTACGTTTCTTCTCATAAACCTGATCTCCAACTCATGAAACTGTAGAAGGGATCATTTAAAGCTCCTGACAGAGGGAGGGAGGAAAAGATTAACCCAGGCATATTATTCTAATAATAATAAAGCAACTTGTGTTGTCTGTCCTCTCGGCTTCATTAAATCCAGGTGCCACTGAGACTGATAATAGCGAATAGGTCTAAAGCAGAAAATCACAGAAGCAGAGACTTTTACCACCTGTCTCACATCAGCATCATTCACAAGGAAGGAGGCAGATGGCACCACAGTGACGAGCTCTGCCCAGATCACACCACTTACAGCAGGTCAGAGGAGGACTCGGCTCGTCTGACTTCAGGGCCATTTTCACTCAGCTACAGTATATTGCTTCCCAGTGTAAAATGTCGCATCCAATCCATTTTATTTATGTATCTAGTCTTAGAATTGCCCCATTGAGCACAGGAAATGAGCCCAGGTGACAGTTACGGTAAATAGCATCTCTGTAAAGACACCATCATTCTGAGTGATGTGCTTTTTGTTTTTAATGCTGGAAGATTATTTTCACTTCAAACATTGTAAAACACCTTTTGAGTTAATTATAAAAAGACTTACAGGTCATCATTTTTCCAGAATATACTCTTGCCAGCAAATTCTGGATGTATTTTAAGAAATAACATATAGAAAAAGAATGACTTTTCCAGCTGAATGTTGCAGACATTTTATAGTTATCAAATGTTTATTACATATAAATTTTGTAGCTTAGTAGAAAAGATTAAAAAGCACAAAACACAAGGGGATGGCAAGAAGGTTCATCTGATGAACAGGTTTGCTGCCAAATTTGGTAAAATGAGTTTGATCCCGGGCTGCACATGGTAGGAGAGACCTGACTCACACAGGTTATCTTTTGCCTTCCACATGGTATACACACATACTGAATAAACAAACAAACAAAAATAAATAAATGTAGTACAAAAGTGGTGTAGAAGGTCTTTCAGTATTTGTGTTTCTTTCATTGGTTAATCAATAAAGAAACTGCTTGGCCTGATAGGGAAGAACTTAGATAGGCGGAGAAGACAGAACTGTATTCTGGGAGGAAGAAGGCAGTTTGGCAGATGCCATGAATCTCCGGCCTGAGACGGACGTAGGTTAGAATCTTGACGGTAAACCACAGTCACATGGTGATACACAGATTTATTAGAAATGGGTTAAATCAAGATGTGAGAGTTGGTCAAGAAGAGGATAGATATAATGGGCCAGGCAGTAATTTAATTAATACAATTTCTGCGTGGTTATTTTGGGTTTAGCTAGCCAGGCAGTGGGATGCAGCCCATACCTCCAACAACACAAAAGTATACAACAGAAGCTATGTCACACTCAGGTATTATATGTCTAAAAATATCTATAAAGAGTATAGAGGTATGTATAAGACATAAAGGTGTATTCAGGCATAAAACATTTTTGAGAATAGCTAACTTTCACCGTGTTAGTGCTTTGCATAACCCCACATTTAATCTCTATGACAATGTCACGAGGTAGATTTAGTCATTTTTATTTAATAAGTGAAGAAACAGAAGCAGAGGATAGTAGAGTTGACTAAGGCAGAACCAGAATTTTAACACACACACACCCTTGCTCCTCTTCTTGGTTTTAGTAATATGAAGTATGATACATAGTGAGCATGAATGGCTACAGTTTTGTTTGTGGATTGTTTGCTTCAGTACTGGGAGTGGGACCTGTCCTTTGTGCATGCCACATGAGCAGTCTATAATGCCACATCTCCAGTCCAGTTGGGACTTTTCCCCAGCAAAGTCCTGAATGTGGCTTTTTGGAGACTCTCCCTTTCCGTTGCCCAGTCTTGAGGTGTATACTGCACACACAGCTTCATGCTCTTGAACAGGTAATGTTGTTTGGTGTTGTTCACTTCTGAGCAGTGTGGGGTGTCTGCCTTGATTAGATTGTTAGTACCCTTAATTTGCCATGGGAAGGCATATCTAATTGGGGGGCTTATTGGGCTAATCACCTGGGAAAACAGAGTTATTCACAAGGAGAATCATCACAATTTCTTCTTTTAGGAATAATTTCTTTCGTAGAGGAGAGGAAAAATGTACTTTTAACAATAACAATGATGGCCAGTTACTGAATTGATAGTACTCATCATCCTGAGCAATGGTTAATTCTGTCATCATTCCTAGCACTTTACATTTTAAAGGTACAAAGTAATGGGTGATTAATTCTCCAACTAGGCCACTAGGAAAGTTCCTTGGGATCATGTGAATCCTTTACAATGATGAAACCATAATAAATACAGGATGTTAATGTATCCCCAAAGGTAGGTAATAGTTACATTTTTCTTGTCCCTCTCAACGAAGGGCCATACACAAGGGCAAATGAGCATGTAACAAGGCCATGATGGTGTACTACCAGGGAGAAGTAGTGACTTCCTGGGTTCCTTTGCAGCCTTCCCCAGTTGTTAACATCAGACAAATATGACTAAGTACAAGATGACAGGAGAAACACAAGTTTCTAGAAATGTTTACTTCGAAGGAATAACAGTTATTAAATAGAAATAATGACTGTCGTGTGTGGTACCCAGGGAACACTGACAACCACACAGCCAGTCTCAGACGGTTGGGAGCAGTGCATGATGTGATGTGGCCACCCCTGTGAGACGATCGCTCTGTTTTTGAAAGTTTGACTTGTGGGTGATTCTGGGAGAGTTGAAGCACAGGGATGGCAAATCTGGAGAGTGTGCTGGGGACCAGGGAATGGAAAGTACATAATGGTGCGTGGTTGGCAGGGATCTGGCTTAGTTGAGGGATGTTCAGAAGTAAAAATTGGCTCAAATTCCATTTCCAAGTCAGCAGCTTTCCTTCTCAGAATGTCCACCACACTGACCCTTCGCCCACCCGCAAGCTCCGTTCAAGTCTCTCTTACAAGCATAACATATTTACTGTGATGTAATGGGCAATGTGCCAGCGACCAGGAGCTGCATTCAGATATGAATGCCATTCTGCCATTTGCGTTTGGCAAGTCTTCTAACTTGACTGGTCTCTGTTTTCATCTCTGAAGACTTGGTAGCAATGTTTAAAGGGTCAAGTGTCTTAGATACGGAGCATGTGACTGAATGCATCCAACACGTGCCTGATAACTGGTACTGTTTTAGTCGAGCAGTGGTTTTTATTCGAGCTACTGGTCTTAGACACCACGAGGAGAGACACATTGTCTTATGCCCAGCAGATGCTGGAAGTGGACATGTACTAAATGTGTTGAATTAGCTCATTGTTAATTGAATTAAGCTGCCCTTAAATGTCTATTAGTAGAAAAATATCTTTTTAAAAAAATCTTGGATGTATGGTATACATTGCTTTGCAATACCAGAATCAAAGATACATTTATTTTAAAGCTGACACAGGACAAAACACTTTAATTTCATCTAGTTTTAACAAATTGGTAACAATATCCTCGACCATTGGATCAAAATCAGACCTTTAGTGCTGCTTGCCCTGACCTTGGTGATACTGACCTGCATGTTCAGAGGAGACCTGTGGCAGCGGCCGCCGGACTGAAGACTTTATCCACCCCCGTTCCCACACTCGCAGTTCCTAAGCCGCAAGGGATCGAAGCAGCCGTGCTGCATTTCCACAGGTAACTGAAATGTGAAAAAGATTAGTATAAAGGCCTCATTGTCAGGAACAAGTTTTTCGATGAAATTAGAACTATTTTTTAAAAAAGATTTTTTCTCTTCCCATCAAGGAGAATAAGAAAGTACGAGGCAGAGAAATAGTCCCATGACACCTTCGTGTAGAAGAAAACTTCCCCTTCCAGCTGGTACTGAGAAACACAACAAAGGGAGTATGTGGGCAGTGGATAAAAACCAACAGATTAAATGTGGAATTACTAGTATATAATTATATATTGGTATATTATATACAAATATACACACATATACATTATATGTGCTGGAAAAGATTATCAGTTTTTTCTTCCGATATACGGGAACCGCCTGGAGTGAAGGAGTGGGCCGTCTTGTAAACTACCTCTTTCTTATTTCCAAACATTTCTAGTTCTAATTCTGCTGTCTTTCCAGAGTTTGAAAACCCAATCAAACGCTGAAAATGTTCACAGAGTTAGATAAGGCCCCGGCTCGATAAGGCTCTCCAAGCAGCAGGGCTCCCTTGTTTAACCGTCCCTTCCTTAATCCTTTCCGATCAGAGAATACGGGCTTTACACTTCTAAGCAATTAATTTTTTGGCTGGGCTGCGAAAGCCACAGGTGGGGCATGATTGACAGCGTGCTGATAGGCTCCATCTGTTGGCCGCTGATAATGGAATCCCGGGGGCTTCTGGGTAATGTCTTTGCACACATAAAAGGGAGCAGCCTAATCTGTTTGCAGCGGGAAAGGAGCCCTGCAGCTCGCATTGTTATTCAGCAGGAACAATCGGTTACCGACAGAGCGTTTAGGGCGCAGTAGGGAGGCCTGGCCTGGGGGCGAGGTCCTACAGACCTATCCCTGTTTGGTGGGGACGGGGTGGAGTGGGATAATTCGGGTTAGATAGGGGAGGAGGTTGTGCTCCTGGCCTGCTCTCGACGTCATGCTCTTTTAAAAGAAGATGATGAAAGGCGTAACTGTAATGATTTAATAATTGAGACGCAGTTGTGATGCGGATGAACGCTGACACCGAACTAGTGTTGACGTCAGATCTTCTGCAAAGTGCAGCCGACACCGTATTTCAACAAAGAAATGACATAGGCTTTTATTTTGGACGTGGCAATACTAAAAATAGATATTCTAAATGTACAGATTATCGGGAAGAAGGCTTTCAAATCAGAAAGATTTTAAGCGTTATTTTGAATTGTCTAAAAATTACAAATAGTTTTGAGTTGGGTAAACGGTTGAGACGACCACATCTTCCACCACTCCCTGCCCCCCCCCGTGTGTGTGTGTGTGTGTGTGTGTGTGTGTGTGTGGCGTGTGTCTGTGCACGCTCGCGCGCTCAGTCTATGAAAGACCTCTTACAAAGGCAAACATCCGGTTCCATTTTAAAGCCATGCTTGTAGTAATTACTGCACCCCTCAGCACACAGGCAACCTTCCTGTCCCTGGGTGTTTTCTATCTACTTCAGAAGATAATCTAAATGGAGATTTGAGAGTCCCTAATGGCATGAATTTAAATGCATATTTGCTAATAATCATAACAAGTGACTTGTTAACCCCTTCACAGCTGAGGTTTCAGAAATGAATATGTTTTAACAAACATTTTTCTCCACATTTACATTCAGAATTAACATCTATTGGAAGGCATCAGAACTAATTGGAGCATAGTAAACAATTAATATTTTTGACAACATGAACACCAACAGTCATCAAATGATTGAGAACAGATTCAGTCCTCAGCTAAAACTCATTCAGAGGCGGAGCAGTAAGACAGGCTTCTGGGGACGACAGGGTACTAAGCAAGTAATTTAAGTTCAAAGTAGGCTGTTTGTGTGCTAGACACGTGGCCGTCATGGTCGTAGTACGCAAGCCTCAGATGTGGGGAGAACTGTTCTGCTTATTTCCATGACAAGATAGTCTCAGTCTCCCATTCCATTCGTGTGTGTGTGTGTGTGTGTACATGTGTTTATGTAGGTGACATATATATTATATTTTTTTCAGATTTTTCTTCTATCCAGTCCAGCAGTTTCTCTGCCAATCTACCTCAACATCTCATTCTGTTCTCTGTCATCCAATTTCAAATCTGATTCCACAATTCTTAAACCCACTCAGGTGAAAGTTCTGATCCTTCTCTACCCTTTCCTGGAGGATGGAGAGGGAGATCACCCCATAGATTGACAGGTGCCATCTATAGTCAACTGCCTTCCACATTAGTGAGTTATTGTTTGGCTGACAGCTCTGAGCCTACAGGAAACCCAAGGCAATGGGAATACCAAAGGGTACATGCTTTGAGCCACAACCCTCTCACCAATCCCTCTGTGAGGTTACCAAAACCCACCCCGAAAAGCATTGAGCAAGTGCTAATTCTCACTATCTCCCTCTATGTAAAGAAGAGTTTCTCTCCTGCCCCCATCCTTACAATACAAGTCAGAATATCCACTTAAAGCTAGAACCTGGCGTAGTTCATAATCCAAATTCCTTGATGCCCTGGTCTGTTTGGTTGTGTTGTAACAGAACAAGTGAGTATGAGTACTTTATGTAGGAAAAAGGTTTCTTTTTAAAGGTTTTAGTGTGTGTGTGTGTGTGTAGATTAGAGGACAACTTGAAAGGAGTTTGTGATTTTCTACCATGTGGGTCCTGGGGATCAACTCAGGTCATCAGGCTTGCTCACTGAGCCATCCTGCAAAACTTAGAAAAGAGGTTTCTTATTTCACAGTTTTAGGGGCTGGAAGCTCAGGATTGAGTTCCTCCATCCGTGAAGGTATTCTAGCTATACCACAGTATGGCAGAATGCATCATGATAGGAGCAACTCTAAGATAAAGAAATTGCTTGACAAGAACACAGCTAGATTCAGGGAAGTGCCTGTTTTCCTAAAGACAGTATATTTCAGTGGGAGCTAGCCTAATTCTGTGAGAACAATGTTTATATTACCCAAGGAAAGATACTCCACGACTAATTAATTATCTTATGTGTAATATATGAGACAGAAAGAAAAAAGAATTTAGAAAAAATTTTACTTTTCTTCATACCTATTTTTGTCTCTATCATACCTTTCATTGAATATATATGTCTGTATATGTCTATATAAATAATGTTTAAGTTTTCCACAATGAACAATGAATTTTCCTGCAGTAATCTTTGAAATTTCCAGGAAGAAGATAGGAATCCACAACAGCAACTCCACCTGGTTGATATGACATCATGATGTTGATAGCACTACTATAAGACCTGTTTTGGGTACCAGCTGCTCAAGATGGTTCCAACTTGGTTAGCTGAAATGGTGCATTTTTTTTACAATATTCTGGCCAGAACTCCAAATAGAAACCTCAGAAAAACCCTACCAAATGCTCAGAGACCATCTGCAATTATACCAGACAGGAATCTTGGAACTGTACCATCAATTTTACTTTCACGGGATCCCATAGAAAGAACAACGCCCCCACCCCCCAAGACAGCTGGAAGTAATTCTAGAAGACAATGTCCCCTCTCCCAACAAAGTTTATCCTTAGGGTTAGGGGCATCATTTAGGGGTTGTTTATAATTGGTATAGGGTTGGGGTTGGGGGAAATTTTGAAGGCTCAGCGATCTCTTTGAAAAATAAAAGGGAAAATTGGACAGGATAATAGATTAGTGTGAGCTTTCACTAATAATAATAGTGAGTAATAGAGTGAATACTTGTGAGCTATTATTTATAGACAATTTACATTGGTATAGATTCTTGTATATTTATACGAACATAAATTATATTGAATATGTTCCTATTTTGTCCACCATATTTGTATACCTAGGCAAAGTTATTTTGTCATATTGTATGCATGCTTCTACCTTTGCTTAAAACATTTTTTGTAATTGATACAATTTTAGGATATATTTATCGTAATGCAATGTATATTTCTACCTCTTATCAAGATACTGATTCATTGTTTACATTTTGAGGTCATTATCCTCATTTGTTGCACAGTTGTTTATTGTATAATATTCTAATATGAAGTCTTAGTCTTTAGGTTATATAGGTATTAAGAATTATAGATCAATAGTCATCTATGTTTGTCATACTTATAGTTAGACTAATGAAGTTCTTTAGATACATAGAGATTGTATTCTGCATAGATAGGTAATCTTCAACCACTTCAAAAAGCTGTAGACTATGGTATTTAAATAACTTAGAGTTCTGTTGAAGTGAGACACAATTGCTCCTGGCAGCACAGATCTATTCCTGAATGTTGAACATCTAAGACACTCCACTTGGAGCTTGTTTTCTTCTTGGCAAAACTGGCCTTTGGGTAAGGAACTGCCCATGCCTCAACCACTGAAAAGGTACATGGTATCCGGAAATGGTTAAGCAGGACACAAGGAAAAGAACTGTCAAATCTTGCCAAGACAGGGTAAGAAGGTTTTGAAAACTTTCCTGCCTTTGAAAATGGTCTGTCAGTTACTCTAGGCCTTAGCCAAAGTTGGTTGCTTCAGTGTTGCAAAATGAGACTTTGGGTGATTGCCCAGGTAGCCAGTTGTCTCTTCATTTGTAGCACATTTTGGAAGTTGCTTGATTGCACTTCCTGCTTACTCAAGTAATGTTATTTCCCTTCTTGGATCTTCAATGGGGTTGAAGACTAGATAGTTATAGTCACTTTCCTCTCATGACTTGGCCAAGTTATTTATTATACAAGACTTAAACTCATTAGGATAGGATAATTATTGAATATATTTGTTCTTATTGTATATAATTTTATAATAGGCTTAGAACTCTCTTATTTAAACAAAAGGGGAGGGGCTGTAGAAAATCCTGCCAACTGGGGTGTGGCCTCTAATACTATTTATGCTGATGTAAAGCATGTGTCCAGCCTCTCTTCTGGCTGCGGGATTTGGTTGCTGTTCTCCGTTCCAGCAGAAGATATTGATTTGTGAGTCTGCCCCTAAATAAATAACCATTTATTATTCTTAGTTCTGAGCTAGTGTGGGATTCCTTTTAAGTGTCCTTTGTCCCCAGTACATCACCATTTCCACAAGGGAGCCAGGCATTCAGTGCACGAACACATTTAAGCCATGCCAAACCTAGCTGCCTAGTGGGGCCATATCCTTATCCAGACTGGGCAGGTAGGACAAGCCAAACCTCCTTATATCACACTATGTGAGGTTGCTAATACAGGCTGCTTAGGAGTCAAAGTATGCGGACCTTATTCTACCACAGACATATGAATATGCAGTCCATATAACACATGCATTTTATAATGAAGTTCAAATGGCAGACAAAGAATATGAGGACAATGAAAAGCCAGGCAGCTCTGTTTAGAAATGGAGTTAAATGTAAACACAGTTTCTCAAGTTATTCAGGAAGTAATGAAGCAGTCATCATGTGGCTTTGAACACAGAACATGTATGGACTTTGTATACGCCTTCTGAGGGATGATACCAGACATGAATTCTCCATAAAGAAGTTACTGAAATTTAGCCCATGCCTGGTGTCTGTCTGTGAACTAGAGTTTCTCTGATGACTGGAGGTAGGCTATCGTCTGTTACTGTTAGAATCTCCTCTGGGAAGTGTCAAAGGATCCTTCTCCTAGAATAGCAGAGCCTGCTGAGGGCTGGCATTAGATTTGACCCAAGTATATAGTGTTCCCTTTGCTCTCTCTGCAGCCTCAGAGTCACCGCCAGGGAATAAAGCAGAACTATACAAGGTGGTTTTGTGTGTCAACTTGTCACAAACTAAAGTCATCAGAGAGGAAGGAGCCTCAGTTGAGGAAATGCTTCAATGAGATCCAGCTGCAATGTATTTTCTCATTTAGTGGTCAGTGGGGGACAGCCCAGGCCATGGTAGGTGGTGCCATCTCTCGGCTGCTGGTCCTGGGTTCTATAAGAAAGGAAGCTGAACAAGTCATGGGAAGCAAGCCAGTAAGTAGCATGCCTCCATGACCTCTGCATCAGCTCCTGCCTCCAGGATCCTGCCCTGTTTGAGTTCCTGTCCTGACTTCCTTCAGTGATGAACAACAATGCTTAGGTATAAGCCAAATAAACCCTTTCCTCCCCAATTTGCTTTTTAGTCATGGTGTTTTATTACAGCAATAGGAATCTTAACTAAGACAAGAATATTGACATTACTGCATAATTTTGCATAGAAAAAACTTTAGTTTCAAATTTTATATTGTTTGAGTCCTTTCCCTCGAATTCTAAATATGTAGAAAGCTAGAAATGGATACTCAGTCAGTACTTATTGTCTTTGCTCAGGTTGCTGTAATAAATGACCAAAGCCTGGGTATCTTCAACAGCAAACCTTGACTCCTCACACTTCTGGGTTCTAAATCAGGATCAAGGCACACTTAGGGAGCCCTTCCTGACGTGTAGTTTGGGGTCTTTCTGAAGTATCTCCACATGGAAGCCAGAATACAAATCTCCTCTCTTTTTCTCTCCCCTTCTTCCCCGCTCTCTCTAACAAAGATACTAACCCCACTTGTGGGAGCTCCACTCTTAAAACTTGACCATAAAGACCCCATGCCCTAATATTATCAACTGGAACTTAGGGTTTTACAAATGGATTTTAAAAGGACAATTCCTCTGCTCCCCCCTCCCCAAACATGGTCTAAGGAGCAGAGTTTGAAGTATTGGATCTATAGGTTATCAGTCACACCTTCACCAGTAGCCTTACCCAATAGTTCTGCCACTATGCTCATAACTATGTCTGGAGGTCAGCAGGCATGTCAGAATGATAACATTTACCTGGTGATACAGTTTTTTGCCTCCTTTCTTTTGTGTCTTCATTAATTTAATAGGCTAAGTTTCATAGTGTGTTGTTTCCCCCTCTCTATTCCTACTAAGGTTAGCCCAATACTGGCTATTCTTCCCAAACCTGCAAGGGAGCCTGGTACTTCTCCACAACATCACCAAAGACAGGTGTGCCCATTGGGGCTGAAACAAGGCAGACCATTGCTGAGTCTCCTACTTCAGATGGGGCAGCAGTCTGCTGGAGCTCCTGGGTACTGCCTGTTCAGAGCAGACTGCACATTTTCCTCACACAGCTCAGGATGCATTGAAACCCCAGTAACCTGAAGTCCCCTGTGGTGAAGATGTTTCCGGTGTGGAAACTGGCAAGTGCTGCTGTTAACCTTCTCCAGCAGGAGGTACGATCTTTCTCACTGGGTTTGGAAAATGCTGTTAAAGGTAAGATAGGGAAATGGTGTTGTCAGGCATAGCAGGGAAGCAAACTATGCAAAGGCAAATTCAGAATCACCCCTCTGTCCTCAACCAATTCCCAGAGCCAAGGCTTAGGAAACAGAATGCCAGTGACAAGTCAGGACCCACTATGGCCCACTAAGAATCTCAGAGACTAAACAATGTTGGCTGGATCACGAAAGACATGCATATTTGTGTCCAGACAAAGGCAGCTGTGAGAGATCTTACAATAAGGTCAGCAAGCAGATGTCTGCTAAAGGTTTCTACTGGGCACCTAGAATGCACAGGGCAATGCAGGCTACAGTGCGTCACTGCAGCGTTCTGGAATGATATCATCTTTAGTGGAAAGGAACCAACTCCTTTTGGTGGCTTCTGTATTGACCATCTGTGTGGACACATCCATTATGCTCTGGAATTCACTTTTCTCACCTCCCCAAATTAGGCCTTGTTTCTCTGAGATTACACTCCAAAACATAATTTAGTTACACTATGGAAGGATAACGTTATGGAATCCCGAGAAACCAGCACACTGGCAGTTACTTGCAGGTCTGTTGTTTTCCTTGGACTGCAAACCGCTTTAACACATACCCACAATGCATCTTTCATTTTTCTCTCTTCTGTGCTGACCACATGGAAGGTATTCAAAGGATGTCTGCTGAAGGAGCAAATGGATGCAAACAGCCCTCTTATAAACAGGGGAGCAGGTGACCAGAACGAAGACGACGGAGAAACTCATGTGCCCCGTCATACTTTCCATTGGATTCTCGTGGAAAGGCAACTGGAATAAAAACACACTCTATTTTTAAGACTCTGGTGAAAAGCAGAGACAAGCAAGGCTAAGCTCCTGAAGAACAGTGTCCCTTTGTGAGCTGTTTCCAGTTCTCTGCAAGCTTTTGAAATATCTGGATCCATTTTGTTTATCGGAGCATTGGGATTCCTGTTTTGACTGTCAGGCTCCTGAAGAGGCAGAGCTTCTAAGCCTGTATTTGAAGCTATTGCTGGAGCCTTAGGAGACTGTATAGCATCTACACAGTGCACTGGATTTTTTAGGATACTACCTGACTAAATAAAAACACTGCTACTAACCTGGTGCGGAGAAATTCGGTGACAGAGCACTCCTTCAGTTTCACTAAACTGAGTTAGGGAGTCCCAAGGACTGAGGAAACGTTTTTGCGAGCAGAGCAGATGTGTCTTTCGACATCATGAACGGTGCCATGCAAGTCTGGCTTCCTAGTGTGGGTCATGCATTGACTCCATTTTGCTATGTGAGTAAATGTTTAAATAGTCCACATTTTGCTGCCCAGGATTATCAAAAGCAAGTCATTTAGCCTCAAAAGTTCCCACGAGGCACACACATAAACATGCTGCTTTTAAATAGATTTCTGTGGAAAAACCTGCAGTCATTTTCCAGCCAGTGACACAGAGAATGATTCATTTTCTGTCAGCCCTTTCCTTCAGATTCCTTGTTGACAGTTTAGTGTAAGTCAACTCAATGCTGCCCCCAAGTGGTTAACTCTAGGTAGCACAGAAGGACAAAACAAAACCGGACAAAGCCACTGATAGTCAGAGAGAAGGCGTTACCAAAATCCACTGCTCACCTTGGATTGATATTCACAGAGAATATGTTATGAAACAAAATGAATCCAAGAGAAGCTTTTGCAGTATCTGTGTGATGTGTGGAGAATTCAGAGTGGAAAGCGTTGGAAGCTCCAAGAGTTCTGCTGTTAAGGTTTTTACAGTCAAGCCAGAAAGATCCGATAAAAGGTTAAACAAATGATAATTAATAGACGTCCGCAGAGAGTTTTCCATGCACTATTAAGATCACAAAATTATCTAATCTATATACTTGACATTGATAGGCACAACATACAGTAGCATTATCTAGGTATGGTGTTGACTCTTTCCCATTTCTTTTCCCATCCAGTCACGCTGTACCTGAGAAAAAAAAGGAAGAGTGTCTTTTTCCTGGCTTTCCCCTGAAAGAAACTGAATTTTTTAGTTGAGAACGTGGTCACACAGCCATGGTGTAACTGAACTCTCGGAGTCTCCTTGTGGCTCTCTGCCCCCCATCCCTTTGATCTTAGCTGAGCTGCTTCATCCTAAAGCTATGAAGCAGTGGCTGGGGGGGGTGGGGGGCTGGGGAGTGGGGGTGGGGGTAGGGGTGGGGAGCTGGGGGGTGCACTGTGAAGAGAGGCAAGCTGGGCTCACTTTTCCCAAGCCTCCGAGCTTGGAAGATAGCATAATCCAAGACCACAAACCTCAGAAAGCTTTGTCAAAAATAGAGATGAGTCTAGGATGTTCAGAACTTCCAAAGTGACAAACCTGGATTCTTTGATAAATGACCCTGAGATCTGAGTTCAAAGAGTCGGATGACTGAGCCTGGGTTTGAATCCTAGCTTAGCCATTTGCTAAGTATGTGAATTAAATGGCATTTTAAACCTAGATTCCCATTATGTAAGGTGGGATTAAAATGGTGACACAAGCTTGCTTCATAGGTCCATTTGCTAGTAATAAAACTTCTCATCCTTTTACACTGAGGTGATATCTGTCCTTGATGTTAAGGTGTGTTTCTTGGATACAGCAAAAGGATGAATCCTATTTTCTTATCTGTACTGTTAGTCTTTTTGTTACAGAATTGAGACCATTGGTATTAAAAGGTATCAATGAGCTCTGTTGATTCCCATTATTTTGCTCATGTGGTGTTTTTCTCCCCACTTTATTTGCTGGTCTCTGATTATTTACTCCTTGTGTTTTCTTGGGTGTAGTAAACCTCCACACATTGATGTTTTCCTTCTAGTTCTTTCTGTAGGAATGAATTTGTAGATAGATTATATATATACACATACATACATCATAGATGTATCATAGATAGATTTGTAAATAGTAGATTTGTGTGTGTGTATTTATAATTTTTTTCCATCTATTTTGATGGAAATTCTTGAAATTTTTGCTGGGTATGGTGGTCTGGGCTCACATCTGTGGTCTAGTGGAGTTTGTAGAACATCTGTCCAGTCCCGTCTGGCTTTTAAAGTACCAAGTGAGAAGTCAGGTGTTATACTAATGGGTCTGACTTTATATGCTATGTGGTCTTTCTCTTGCAGCTTTTAATATTCTTTCTTTGTCTTGTACATAGTGGTTTGATTAATATGTGCTGAGGTTAATTTATTTCTAGTTCAGTCTATTTGATGTTCTGTGCCTCAATAAATATTTCCTTCTTTAGGTTAGGGAAATTTTCTTCTATGATGTTGTTAAAAATATTTTCTATGCTTTTGTGTTGGAGAACCCTGCATTTAAGGTTACAGTCCATCATGTCTAGACAACTCTCTGAGCTTGGTGCAAAATGGAGGAATCTCTTTTTTAATGGGGCTTTCTCATCTCTGTCTAGTCTTATTTGGAGAGTGTCTCTAAGCTCAGATGTCTAACCTTATTTAGAGGATGATCCTTCATAGAGCTCTCTGCAAACACTTGACTCAGCACACAAGCCCTGCTCTTTCCTCTAGCTGAATGATAGTTAGGTGCTGTGTTATGACCAGCCAGCCCTTCCAGCTCATAACCCTAAGAACTCTTATAAACCTTACCCCTTCAGAACAATAAAAAGGGCTGTCTCTCTGAAGCTGACTCCTGGAAGTTCTTTCAGTCTTGCTCAAGGCTGCCCAAACCCTGATTGTGTCTTCTGCTCCCTTTGCCCTCATGGTAGCCAATGACCCGCACCTTTGACCTGGGTTTTTTGTCTTCCTGTATTCCTATTATTCTTAGATTTAGTTCTTTCATAGTGCCCCATATTTCATGAATGTTTTATGCCAGGAGTTTTTTTTAGATATAAAATCTTTTACCAATATATTAATTTCTTTTTAATTTATCTTTGTTGTGGGACAATGGTCTTATACTCTGTAAAGATTTGTCACTCGTATTGGTTTAATACAACACTGATTGGCCAGTAGTCAGGCAGGAAATATAGGCAGGGTGACTAGAACAGGAGAATTCTGGGAAGAGGAAAGGCTCAGTATGCAGTCATCACCCAGACGCAGAGGAAGCAGGATGAGAATGCCTCATTGATAAAAAGTACCAAGCCACATGGCTAAACAGACAAGAATTGTGGGTTAATATAAGATATAAGAGTTAATAAGAAGCCTGTGCTAATAGACCAACCAGTTTATAATTAATGTAGGCCTCTGTGTGGTTTGGGGGGACTGAATGGCTGTGGAACTGGGCAGGATAGAAACCTTTATCAACCTATCTTCAATGCTTGAGATTCTCTCTTCCATCTCTGTATCCCTGCTCGAATTCCTAAGTTTTTCAAGTTTCCCTCTGTTATGGTTTCTTACATATTTCTGTTTTTGAGTCATGAACTGTTGTGTTCATTTCCTCCCATTGTTTTGTTTTCATAGATTTATTTAAGGTATTTATTCATTTCCTCTTTAAGGACCTCCACTGCATTCATAAAGGCTCTTTTAAGGTTTATTCTATGTTGAAATTCTTAGGGCCTGCTTTGGTGAAGTTTCTGGGCCCTAGTGAAGATATATTGCCCTAACATCTGTTGATTGTGTTTTTATGCTGGCATCTGGGATTTTGTTAGCAGTTCTTTGTGCTAATATTTGGTCTTATCTTCATTGTGTGAGTGTTTTGCTCCTTGGTCTCTGTTGCTCTCTCTGATTCTTAGGGGAGTACAGTGGCTGTGTGTTGCCTGGTAGGAAATATTTGTGACCACTCAGGGAGTCCTAGTAAAATGTGTTTCCTGATTTTGAGAGCAGACACTTAGGAATGGGGATGGGCTGGTGGGATGGGGGTTCACAGGAGGGAAGAAAGCAGAGGGCTCTACCAGTTGTATTTAGTTCACTGGGAATGGCAGCAGAGGATGAGGGCAGGCCATAGCAGAAGGTCAACTACAGAGCTGGGGTTAAGACTGGGGGACTGGAGTTAGTGGAACGGGGAGGGGTGAAGATCTGCAGACAGCCTACCTGATTCCCTAGCACGAGTGCTATGGTTAATTTGTTAAAATCTCAGCATATAATAACTACACAAGTTTATGGGGTACAATGTGGGTCTTACACACACGTGCACAATAATCCAAGCAGGGTAAACAGATGTCTATTTTTCTAGAGGGAGAGTATTTATGACACACCGGGCTATGGCAGAATGCCACATTACAAATAATACAGTTCATACTTTGAAACACCAGCTTAGAGTATATTACTTCCCTCCCATAAATGTCTCTGATCTGGTTCCTTCATTCCAGAAAGCATAGCTGAGTTAAATACACAAGATGAGTGTAAAAGATAAAAGGAATGATAAACCAAGGCCACTCCTGATCAGGTGTACCGCTACATGTGTGAACATCTCTAACCACATATAAAATCAGGTCATATCCAGGCATAGCTAGATGGTCAGCATGTTGTTTTATCCTAACATTTCCTAAGGTGCAACTGATTTAACAGGGTACTACTGAGCCCGATTTATATCATGGCAAGTTCCTTCTGGCTTAGGAAGCATGCTGCAATGCTGTATAATTTTAGCTCTTTTAGAATTACTTTGGCTATATGTACAGTGGTACCCTGCTGACCCGAGACAATTAATTTGCCTTCATAAGCACCCAGTTTAGGACTGAGCTGTGACTTGGGTTGCTCCTCCATGTGGAGAGGGAAATGAATTTAAGCAGTTTGGTCATCTGCTCTTGACTCATGGGGTGCTTTCTGTCTGAGTGAATCTTTCCTTTTGCTGAAAACTGTAGCCAACAGTAGGCTCAATATTACTCCAGTGTGATTTGCCTGGGTTTTTTACAATTAATTTTGCCCCTTTAGAATGACTTTTATTTCAAAACATCACCCAGTTAAATATTCTCTGTAGTCTGGCTGAGGTCACAGACATTTGCTAGAGCTTCACTTGGAGGATTCCTGCTTTTCTTAGAGGCAGTCTTTTCATAAAACATGCATTTGTGCATATGAAATTTCTAAAAGGAAATGAGGAAGAAGAAGAAATGGAGGAGGGGAAAAAAAGGAGAAAGGCAATTTGCTGTCTTTTCCCATTACCCTAAAGGAAGATTGTAATATTAATGCTCCTTTTGCATTTAAACCTCCCTGTAATTTGTGAGATTCCAGTAGACGATTCCCAGTCTCTCCATGTCCTTACACTGTCTGCATCTCCCTCCAGTGCTCATTTCTCTTCTAACTCAGACTGGATCCCGTGAGCATCATTCCAGCTCCCCTGCACGCAGGACCAAATGGTGAGCTGCACCCGCTTCCCCATATGCACTCCAGGGATGCTATGATGCGAACTCAGTCCGCTCCTCTTCACACGGCACTCACTCTTGGATCGAAGGAGCCCAAGCCCACAACCATCCTACTGTATAAGCGTAGTGAATTCTCCAGTCACAATTCCAAGTGGCCCCAGAATTATCCAGAGACTCTGGTCACTTCTCTCTCAGACGTTCCTCTCTCCTCTGCTCAAGCTCCTCCCCTTCCCTCCCATTTCCTGGAGGGTGTAAGTGAACTTTCACCCTTCCTCCCTTTAAATCCATTAATCGGGTGCCTCTGGCTAACTTGCTGCTCCTCTGCCTTGTTGCTGTGGCAATGGATACACTGTCCATACTTGTCCCTCAGGTCCGTCATTATCCTGTGACTGGATCTCATATTACTTCTTCAGTGGTGATTCTCCTTCCAAGAAATTAATGGAAGGTCTTCCTCCTCTTCCCTCCCACTTATACTACTGTTCCATCAAATTTGTTTCCCTTTACAGAAAAAGTACCCAAAGACACTTTTTTCCTGCCTATTCTTAACCCTTCCTTGTCCCTCTAATCTGGAGACCAGTTTGACTATCTCTAGGTGTTCATGGATGAATGTTCATTGTTGGACATAGGCAATCCATTAAGCGCCCCTATCTGTTACCCTTGATATAACTCAGACAATATAGGCACGGTACCTTTGAATGTCCCCAACAGCAAGCCAAGTAGATGTTTTGTCTTTACAAGTTAGTTGTCTCGGTTGTTTGTTATTGTAACACAAATCTGAATAATGTTCACTTTTCCTGCTGCCTTGAACACAAACCCATTGTTTCTAACTTGACCTTCGTCTCAAAGTTCCACTGCTGTGAAGTTACATCACAACTGTCATAAAGGAAAACATTTAACATGGACCTGGCTTCATACAGAGGTTTAGTTCGTTATCCTCATGGCAGGAAGCACAGAGACACACAGGCAAACATGGTGCTGGAGATGTAGCTGAGAATTCTACACCTTGATCAGAGAGAGCAAAAGTCTCTAGACCTGGCTTGAGCATCAGAAACTTCAAAGTCCACCTCCAAGTACTACACTTCCCCCAACAGGGTCACACCCACTTCAACAAAGACACACCTCCTAACAGTACCACTGCCTGTGAGCCTATGGGAACCATTTTCATTCAGACCACCACAGCCTTCCCAGCTATTTCTCCTGTCAAGGGCTCTGGAGCTCACCCCTAGGTATCACAGGACCATTTGGCACAGCAAAATTCGTCTCCTTGAGTCATTCTCTTCATCTGGTTTCTGCAGCTCAGTGCCATCTCATCTCCTGACCACTTGAGGGCTTATTTTTTTCAGTCTTTCATCCTCTTTTCTGGATTCTGCTTTCCTACTGGATCACTCCAGGACTCAGGCTCCAGATGGCTTCTCCATCTACATCACAGACACTGCAGTCTCAGCAAGTCTCATCACTAAATTGGCGATTTCAAAATTTAAATCCCAGCCCAGATGCCTTTTCTAACCCTAGAACCATGTCCAACAGTCTCCTTTTGAATGTATAGTATACATCAGCTTGGCCATGACAGGGCATCCAGACATGGGTGTGTCTGTGAGGTTGGATTAAGTCAATAGATTAGAATGACTCTCTCCAGTGTGCCTGGATGTAAACGGGATAAAAGACAAAGCAAAAGATGATTATTTTCTTCCCTCTGTATGACTATACTCACACTGAGCCATCAATGTTCTCTTTCAGACTGGGACTCAGCCTGGTGTGTAGACTGGGACTCAGCCTGGTGTGTAAACTGGGACTCAGCCTGGTGTACAAACTGGGACTCAGCCTGATGTGTAAACTGGGACCCAGACTGGTGTGTAAACTGGGACTCAGACTGGTGTGTAAACTGGGACTCAGACTGGTGTGTAAACTGGGTGGGACTCAGCCTGGTGTGTAAACTGGGACTCAGCCTGGTGTGTAGACTGGGACTCAGCCTGGTGTGTGTTCTATCTGCACCCATTGGTGCTTCAGCATCTCCAGATTGCTGAATGAATACTTTGGTTATTCTCAGCCTTCATAATATCATGACCTGTTTTATAATATACATGACAATATGCTATACAATTCCTTGTAATTGATGTCGTATGTACACAGTATAGGTAACTATTTTGGCGCTGCTCACACCAGCGTAATAATAAACATGGGGCCTCAGCAGATCTTTATTGATGAGTAAACTGGCAACTGCGATGACTATTTTCTCACACACTAGCAATACAAGCTGCCTCACTATAGATAGATTCAATAAAGACCCATTTCATGGTAATCACTTTTATTTAGAGATCTGTTTGGTAGCTTTAAAGATCATCATTTATTGACCACATACCTACCTGTATACTGAATTGGCTCTAGGTTGCCATCAGCCTCAGGTATCTGATTAGACTCAAAAATATTCCAGCCAGTAGGCATGATTATCATCATCATCATCATCATCATCATCATCATCATCATCATCATTTTGTATGATTAAGGTAAGTTCTGTAGACCAGGCTCGGCTCAAACTCATGGTAGTCTTCCTGCCTCAGCCTCCTGAGTGTTGGGTTTGCAGGCATGAGCCACTACCTCTGGCAACAAGAGTTTTTATTAATATAATTGATAACATCACCATCAGCTACTACCCATCTCATTTTAAGAAACAAACAACAGACGATCCTAATCTAAGGACTTGACTATTCTGTGATATTTGTCTTGTTTTTACTTAAAGAAACCAATGAACTGTTTTGTGGTTTATTCTCTTTGTTGATATTAATTTTTACTTTATTCAATTGAGTGTCATATTTTTTAAATCCTCTTTGCTTTTTTTTAGATGTATTTATTTATTTTGTTTACAATGTTCTGTCTACATGTATACCTGCAGGCCAGATTTCATTACAAATGATTGTGAACCACCATGTGGTTGCTAGGAATTGAACTCAGGACCTCTGGAAGAGCAGGCAATGCTCTTAAACTCTGAGCCATCTCTCCAGCCCCAAGTGTCATAATTTTAAATATGCAAGTTTTTCAGATTTTTCCCTTTTATTGAAAATAGATTTCTTTTTTACATAATATTCCAGATTATGGTTTTTCCTCCCTCCACTCCTCCTCACATTTCCTTTTATTTGGATCCTCTCTCCTCTATTTCTCATTAGAAACAAAAAGACTTTTAAAAGATAAAGTTAAAACATAGGAAAATATAAGACATAACAAAAACTATCATATCAGAATTGGATAAAACAAGCAAATGGGAGGAAAGAGCCCAAGATAAGGCACAAAGAACAGAGACCCACTCTTTTGAACAATCAGGAATCCCACAAAAACTCTAAACTGGAAGCCATTGCACATATAAACAACCTGGCGTAGACCTGTGTATGTTGCTTCAGTCTCTGGTAGTCCATGTGAGTTTTGATCATGCTGATTTAGGGGACCTTGGTTTCTTGGTATCCTCCTTCCCCTCTGGCCCTTATACACTTGCTGCTTCCTCTTCCATAGGGTTCTCTTGTCAGGGCCCATGGGTCCCAACATAGATAACTATTTTCCCTAACTGGACTGGTATGGAGGCTCAAGGAATAACCAGACACAGCTTATACCATCATCACAGAAGGGCATCTCAGGCTTCTCTGTATCCTGAAGATCTACCTACGTTTTTATATCAAAACATCTCTTAATCTCCCCCCCCCCCCCCAACCGAGGTGGATACCTCATTAACATTCTCTTTCAGGGGGAACACATCACACATCTAGGGACAGAACCTGCAATTAAGTCATCAGCTCAGCAAACACCTCTCCCCAGACGATCTACATTTATAGCAAAAGAGAGGAGTAGCACATCCTGGCTATTGCTGAGGGTAGTGACAGGCTGTCTGCAGGTCTACTGACCACCTCAGGTGGGCCGATGGCTTCAGAGCCTGGCTGCCACACTGTAAAGAAATATGGGTCTACATTCTCTGAACCTCGAAGGGAGGGATCTGATGAAGACATCTCATTTATGTCTGAGTGTTCCAAGGTCTCTCATTCTCTGAATAATATTTGACTGAGGAGGAGGAAGCTTGTCTGATGACAGCTGAATGAGGCACTAATCTATGACTATAGCAGAATGCCATTAAGGAGTCATTTGATGCTGTAGATTTCCTGTTTGTTTGCTTGATTGCTTGTTCTTTTAGAACAGTAGTATTTGGTTTCACCCTAGGTCCCTGGGTTATCTAGCTTTAGGTTCTTGGTCACCCAAACAGTGTCAGGTTTGAGTTCCATGTGTTGGAGTGAGCCTTAAGTCAAACCAGATAGTGATTGGTTACTCCCACAAGCTTTGTGCCACCTTTGCCCTAACATATCTTATAGGCAGGACACCATTGTAGAACAAAGGGTTTGTGGCTGTGTTGGTGTTTACGTTTAGCTTTGGGTAGCATGCAGAGTACTTTCCTGTACCAGAGATGTCAGAACATAAGGGCGAAGTCAGCACCAGTTTGACTTCTCTATGTTCAATGTGTTGTGTAGGTGTTGCCTTCAGCAATGGGGCCTTGCTGTCAGTTTGTGGAGAGCACTTTAGAGTCTTGGCAACAGCCTGGGTTAGTTATAGCTCAGTCCTGGTACTGGAAGATTTGTTTGATACCAAGATATGGCCAGTGTGGGCTCTATCTCCCCTCTTTCGGTGATTTCATTTAGATACCTTTCATATATACATACATACACACACACACACACACACACACACACACACACACACACACATTTTAGGAAGCTTATAGTGTATTAAGTTTCCATACTATCTCCCAGATAGCCCTTATTTTTAGCTGTCTCTCCTGGCATTTTCTCCCTCGTCTCCCTTTCTTCTGCTCCTTCCCACTTGTTCCTCCCCTTCTAAATCACCACCACTCTCCCATTCATCTATAACTCTCTGTTGTATGTGTTTCCCTTCCTGGGGGTTTTGTCTGATCCCCATAGTCCCTCTACACCTAATGTCTGTGGTTCTAAAGATTGTAGCTTGGTTATCACTAAGTAGTTAACATCCACATGTAATCAAATACATTTTGTCTTCCTGGGTCAGAGTTATTTCACCCAGGATGATTATTTTTTTTCTAGTTTAATCCATTTACCTGAGAATTTTACAAGTTATTTCTCTCTCTCTTTCTCTATTTTTTTGGGCCACACATGCATTGCAACTACATTTTACTGTCTTTTGCATAGTCGATATATATTAGGATTTTTAAAACAGTTTTAAGACATATAGTTTAAATTTTGTTTTGTTTTGTCTTTTTTTTTAATGTGGTACATTTACACAATGGAGTACTACACAGCAGAAAAAGTGACATCTTGAAATTTGCAGGCAAATGAATGGATCTAAAAAACATCATGTTGAGTGAGGGAACCCAGACCCAGAAAGATAAATATAAAATGTATTCACTCATAAGTGGCTTTCAGACATAAAGAAAAGAAAAACCTGCCTGCAGTTCACATCCCAGAGAACCTAGACAACAAAGAGGACCCTGAGAGAGACATACATGGATCTACATAGGAAGGAGAAAAAGATAAGATCTCCTGAGTAAATTGGGAGCATGGGGACCATGGGAGAGGGTAGTGGGGAGGGGGGAAGAAGGGAGGGGAATAGAAAAACTTAATAAAAAACAATTAAAATAAATAAAAACATCAAAAACTAAATGTGAAAGTTTTAAGTTAAGCTTCAGTTCAGATGGATGAAGAAAAAGACAGCATTGTCAACAGCTCTAAACCACTCCTGTTCTGCTGACGGACATGAAAATCCAGCAAGAACAGATGAGTCATGACTGGTCCAGGCGTGGACTCTCAATCCTGGGGCTGAGGAAGAGGTGCCCTCCTCCCGTCCTCCCGGTTTGCTGACATTTCTCTTAGCATTTGCCTTTGAAACCCGAAAAGTACATTTTGTTCCTGATGCCACCTCCTCCTTCTCCCCGGACGGACGCGGGTTCTGTGAGTCATTCACTCACCTCCAGTCACAGAATGCCAGCTCAGAAGTGGCCATTGTACGGAACAGCTGACCTGCTTTGGCACCATTAGTCACTAAGGAGGGAAACAATTCAGTTTCTTGTGAGAGAGCTGAGCCGCCAGTCCCACCCACTCTCTTCACGGAGCGTGGGCTTAAGCTCCCTCATGTTACTTCTCTGAAACTCAAAACCTATTTTCCCACCAAAGTTTTACTTTATGATTCTAGATGAGATAGCGGTTTATTTCATCCATAACGAAACTGATTGGGCTGACATCGAAGGATCAATACTGAAAATGAAAAGAGAAAGAGAAGGGAAGGGGGTAGGGGTGCAGGGAGATGGGGGTCCAGATTTTCATCATTCCTTGAATATGTGACAAGCCTAAATTTAAACATTTTATGTTTGGACATTGTTCTCCCTGCCCTTTTCTCTGAACCTTGCCAATGCTATCTTCACCCAGACTGTTGTTCCTCTCAGGTCTTTTTCGTTCCTTGGTACCCAGGATTCAAGCATCCCTCCTTAAGGATTACTCTATTTCTCTGCACATTTTGGTCTCTGAGCACTCAGAGCCATGCAGGTTGATTCAGCGAATTACTTTCAGAGTAATATCTCTTCAGTTTCTCAGAAATAGTGTTTCATTACAAAAGGAAAGAAAGAAAGAAAGAAAGAAAGAAAGAAAGAAAGAAAGAAGAGGTTGACTAGTTTTCCTCAATGTACTTCTAAATCTGAAATATCAGTTTCTCAGATAAAACAAGAAAAGATGTTTTGTAGACATATTTCACATCACCATGTCTGCCTGTTTTAATTTCATCTTTGCTTCCATTGCCTGTAAATTTTCAGTCATTTTATTAGCTTGATGGTAGGACAAGAGGGGAGGCAGGACAGCGCCCTCTGGTTGGGTCTGTCTGTTTCTAAGCCAGTTGCTGCCTATGCGTGCTCAGGTGGGTCCCTCTCCAAACTCCTGTGCTATCTTTCCAGCCACAGCCTTTGAGCAGTGATTGTCTTGAACTGTTCTGTACTTATGAGTGCCAGATTCCAATTCCATGGGTTAGTGGTATAATATGTTATCTTAGGAATGTTTGTTTCAAATACAAGCTCTCTTTTGCTCACTTGCTCTGTCTGACAGTGGAACAAGAAGCTTCCCTATAGAGGCAAAACAGATGTACTTTTCAAACTTTCAAGGCTGTGAATTAAATAAACCCTAGTTTGTTCAAAGTTGCTCAGAATGGGGAATTCAGTTACAACAACTAAAATCAGACTATGTTTGCCTCCTTCCCTGCTTATTTCCCTGTAGCACAACTTTCCAACAGGAGATGCTGAGTGTTTAGATTCCTTTGCAAGTCTATTCTCCAGCTTCACTGGATGGCTGCTATCAGAAAGGATGGATAAAAGTGAGCTGAGGTAATTAATGGTGAGTTGCACTTGTTCTTGTTTAATCAGAGCTCTAAATTGTGCTTTTACAATTTAAACCACCAGTCATCTTCAAGGCTCATGAGCCACATCTACAAACCATCTATGAACTAAGCCTATTTTAGCTCTGGTATTAAGCACTCAGCTTAAAATCACTCAGTCCTTAAATCAAACATGTCCAGAAGCAAACTGCTTTCTCTGGATCCCCATCACTTCACAACGAGCCAGGCATCTCCACATCAGCTTCTTCCACATAATTCCCTAGTGCTTGTGACAACTTTCTTTTTATAAACATTTTGAGGTCTGAAGGCATCTAAATTAAGTTGGGCTGAACAATAGGATATGCTAAAACGTGTGACCAAGCAGCTGATAATACATGTGTATTCCTCCAAATAGTGGATTTTGTTAATTATGTCACTAATTATTTACCAGAAGAGCACATATTAAACCATGATCTTCAGCTAAGTTAAAAATAATAATCTGGCACAAAAATTCACTTATAATTTCCTAACAACACTTTTATTTTGAAAAATTACCTTAACTTTTGATCTATAAATCAGAGTTCTGTGTTAAAAAGAAATTATATTCGCTCCAGTATTAGTAACAAACCACGAAATTGCTGATCCCAATGGATTTCTGACAGAAACTTCAGTAGCCTTGTGTATTCAGGCAGTTGAGCTGAAAGTTAGATAGAAACAATGTACTCACAGTTATCAAGTTGTGCTTATTAGGACCAAAATATCATTTTAAGAATTATAATCCCAATATTCGCAAATTATAGGCCCAATACTATCTGGAACAGTAGAAACATTTAGATACTAAATCACTTCTAATAATTCAATATTACACTGACACATACAATGAAAACATATTGGAATTACTTGGTTTTTCTATCAATAGGAGTAAACTCTGAATGAGGATTAGAAAACTGCATGGCTTTCTGCTGACGTCTCCTCTACGAGGCAATAGAGCAGTGGTTCTCAGGCTTCCTAATGCTGCACCCCTGTAATACAGCTCCTCATGTTGTGGTCATCGCCAACCATGAAATGATTTCATTGCTACTTTATAACTGTAATTTTGCTACTGTTATGACTTGTGATGTAAATATATAATATGTAGGTATCTGATATGTGACCCAGGTTGAGAACCACTGCAATAGATGGGTAGGCAAGGAGGGCCGGCTTCAGGTATATTTAATATGATGTGTTACACAGTGGATAAACTTTGAATATTTATTATGATGATACAAAATTAAATCGGTTATTATACATTTTCAACAGTGCCCAGGTTATTAGCATTTAAATTAGAAGAGAAAAACATTGCATAGTTCCCAAGGAGAAATGTGCAGGAAGAAAGTACTGTTTGAATTCATCTCGGAAATTAAACATTGTCAAATTGCCTGTGAAATTAATGAAGTTCACTTAGATACACAAAGGAAACACACTACTAGTGACTCCCCACAACAAATTCAAATTTGCGTTTGAAAATGTTTCTCCTGCTCTAACCTTGCAGGGGAGTCGTCTATACCACCTGGTTTTACAGGCTACACCAAGAGCAACACTCCAGCTGTAACACATCACTGTTCCAGAGTTCTGAAGGTGTTGCCTATAGCATCACGACTACCACTTTGCTCTTCCTCACAAGCTGGGCAAGTAATTCTCAAGGGTGATGTGTTAGAGATCATGCCATCTCAACTTCTCAGTTCTCCATCTCCATGTGAAACATGATGCTCAAGTTCATTTCTTGGTATCACTCAGGTCTCAATTGTTGTGCAGCTATCTCCACATTATAATTCACCTTTTACTAATGCCAACGACGTATGCAATCTCCAGTGGAGTTTCCCCATGGGTTCACACTTATATCAAGTCAACCATGTGGAAAATCAGTCAGTCTAGCATGACTGCTAGTGAACATGGTTTCTACTCCACATGTTTTCTGAAAAACAAACTCTTAATTTTAGAAGGGTTATATAGAAATTTTAGATTTATGGGAGAACTTTGAAGGTAGTGTGCATCTCCCATGTGAGCCACATAACTCTCTTTGTTATTAACATCCTACCATGGCACATTTGTCATAGTTAACGAAACAACATCATGATGTTAATGTCCAAGATCCATTCTTTATACATAGTCCCATTGTGTTTACCTATGAGGGACCGGAAAGGACCCTCGGGTCAAGCAGGCTGATTCATCTCCCGCGCCCTTCTGCTTGGGATAGCCTGCTTGAGTTAACAGCACGTACTTATCCTAAGCACATCTTACGGTCAACCATGCAACTGACGGATCCTCCCTCTGATGGTGTTTACAGCTTACTTCCCCTTTGGCATAGGGCTCCGTAGTTTTCCACCCCCCTCTAGTCTTACCTTTTCCTACCAGATCTACCCTATAAAAAAACAAGACCCTGCTTGCAATAAAGGGAACCTTGACGCATCTCAGACTGACTCTGTCTTTCCTTACGCGCTTGGTTCCCTTTCCCTCTCCCCCCATTATTCCTAGGTGATGCCTCCTCGAGACCCATAAATAACCCGGCCTGCTGGACGGGTCATTTACCCACTTGTCTTTTCTCTGTCTCAAGATCCTGCCTAGCATCCAGCATCACATTGTTAGTCTTCAGGTTTCCCTCGATTTCACTGTATTCCTCCAGTATTTCCAGATTTTCCTTGATAGGATGACCCTGACCTCAGGAAGAATAGTTAATGATTGGATCTTAGACCCACTTTGGATTTCAGTTAGCCTTATGTTCTCTCATCATTTATCAGGTTGTAGCTTTTAGGGAGGAAGAATGTGAAGGTAGCATGCCGTCCCATGAACACATCTCTGATGATGTTGGCATTGATCTACCTGAGGCAGAACCCATCAGGATTATCCATCATGAAGGTGCTCATTCTCCCTCCTTATCATTTATTATTATATTGTAGGCACATTCTTAGGAACTTATAACTACACAAATAATCAGGAATGAGAAAGCTTTCTATCTCTTCCTTCTAATTTATATGAGCAGAGGCTTGCTGTGGGTACTCCTTCAGCCAGTAGCCTTTAAGATACCAGCCCACGTGGGCATGGTCTCTTATACTATAAATGCAGCTGTAAAGCTTTCATGCTCTCTCTCTCAGCTGCTGGATTCAGTTCTTGTTACCTACTTGTGCAGAAGAGTATTATCTATGAGTTCCCCCTAAGTAAAAACCCTTCATTATACTCAGTTCTGAGCTAGTGTGGAAAAGGTCTCTGAATTAATTATAAAAGAAAAATTGAGACTTTGTCAACTAGCAGAAATAGACCCAGCAGAGATTATAGTGCCTTTTACTACTGATGAAATTTTTAAAAAATATGGGAAGACAATGAATCCTGGCAAAGAGCTTGGGAGAGATTTTTAAGAAGTTATTAATAGCAATTATCCCAAAAGTGATAAAATTAACCTTATAAAGAGAACTACTTGGACCCCTTCCTGCATTGTATGTCACACACCAATAACTGGAGGCCATACATTCTATACTGATGCAAATAAATCAGGAAAGGGGGTTATAAATCAGAAGATTTAAGTAAGGTGGAACAAAGCCCTTATTATTCTGTACAAAAGGCAGAATTATATGTTATTCTCATGGTACTAAGGGATTTTAAAGAAACACTCAATATAGTTACTGATTTACAATATGCAGAAAGAGTTGTCTTGCATATTGAAATAACTGAATTTATACCAGATGATACAGAATTAACTTCATTATCCATTCAGGTTCAAGCTATAATCAGGCTTAGGCTTTGTCCCATATACATAACACACATGGGATCCCATATGGGTCTACCAGGTCCTCTAGCACAAGGTAATGCAGGAATTAATTGATTATTGATAGGAAATGTGCTGAAGGCCTCAGAATTTCATAGAAAACATCATGTCAATAGCAAAGGTTTAAAAAAAAGAGTTTTTCTGTTACATGGCAACAAGCTAAGGAGATTATAAAGAGATGTCCTACTTGCTCTTTCCATAATCAAACACCACTACCTGCAAGGAATAACTAAAAGGGTTTTCAAAGGAATGAAATCTGGTGGATAGATGTGTTCCACTTAGCAGATTTTGAAAAATTAAAATATGTACACCACACCATTGACGCCCATTTAGGTTTTCAATGGGCAACACTTTGAGCTCAGAAAATGCTGATTTAGTAATCACAAATTTATTAGAACTTATGGCCATCATGGTATACCTGTGCAAATAAAGATAGATAATGGTCCAGCATATGTCTCTAAGAAAATGAAACAGTTTCTTTGCTTATTATAATATAAAGCTTATTACAGGTATACCAAACAATCCTACAGATTAGGCAGTTATAAAAAGATCAAATTGAACTATAAAGGATATGTTAAATAAACAGAAAGGAATGGAAAATAGCCTCAGAAATAGATTGCATAATGCTTTACTAACCTTAAATTTTCTTAATGCTGATGAGAAAGGAACAAAGGCAACAGAGAGACATTGGGTAGTAGAAAAAAATTCTGAATTAAATCAGTCAGTGTATTTCAAGGATGTTTGACCTTACAATAAAAACCAGGAGATGTGCTACATTGGGAAAGGTATTTAATTCTTGTTTCCACAGAAGAAGAAAAGCTATGGATGCCATCAAAATTAACAAAGATTTGGGCTGGAAAAGAAAAACCTCTTGAGATAAAGAAATGACAGCTCATCCACAGAGTTGACAATCATACAGGTGGTAAGAAAACCTCATAGGGGTTGGGGCAAGGTTCTGTTCTTGTCTTTGTGGGAAAATACTCATCTTCAAAAAGTTGAGAGACCTTGGACATCTAGATGCCTAAGAAGAAAATATAGCTATCCAGAAAGGATCACTGAACAAAGAGAAACATGGCTTATGAGGACAGGTCATTAGGTTAAAATTTCATTACCTGAACATAATGGTCACTACTCACTTAAAAATCAAATCTGGCTTTGGAGTTAGACAATGGCTATTTTTTTTCTAAATCCTAGCACACTGTTGATGAAACAATTCAGAGTTTCTGTTTCATGTCAGGAGCTATCTGGTATGGGACAAAAAGAAGAAAGAATTTAGGAAAAAATTACTTTTCTCCTTACCTATTTTTGTCTCTATTGTACCTTTCATTGAATTTATGTCTATATGAATAATGTTTATGTTTTCCACAATGAACAGTAAAATTTTCTGCAGAAATCTTTGAAGTTTCTAGGAAGAAGATTGGGCTCCACAACCACCGTTCCATGTGGTTGATATGGCATCATGATGCTGATAGTGCTACTTGAAGATTGGTTTTAGGTACCAGCTGCTCAGAATGATTCCAACTTGGTTAGCTGAAATGGTGCACCTTCTTACAACATTCTGCCTAGAACTTCAAATAAGAATTTCAGAAAAACCCTATCAACTACTCAGAGACTATTTGCAAGTATACCAGAGAGCAATCTTGAAACTTAACATCATTATTAGTCTTATAGGATTCCATAGAAAGAACATTGCCCCCATGACAGCTGGAAGTAATTCTAGAAGACAACAACAAAGATTGTCCTCGGGGTTAGGGACATCAACTAGGAGTTGATTATAACTGGTATAGGGTTGGGGGATGGGATAGAAATTATAGAGGCTTAGGTATCTTTTTGAAAAATAAATAAAAGGGGAAATTGGATTGGGATAATAGGTAGATTCGTGTGAGCTTACTCACACTAATAATAGTAGTGAGAATACTTGTGAGCTATTATTTATAGACAATTTACGTTGGTATAGATTCTTGTATATTGAAACAAATTCAAATTATATTTGTTATATTGAATATACTCCTATTTCTGTTTATATTATTTATACACCTAGGCCAAATTATTTTGTCATATTGTATGCATGCATGCTTCTACCTCTGCTTAAGATACTTTGTATATTGATACAATTCTAGGATTTATTTATCATATTGCACTATACATTTCTACCTCTGATCAAGATACTTATTCATTGTTTACATTTTGAGGTCATTGCCCTCATTTGCTGCACATATGTTTAGAGATTGCTTAATATTCTAATATGAAGTCTTAGTCTTTTTGTTTTTTGTTTTGTTTTGTTTTGTTTTGTTTTTTTCGAGACAGGGTTTCTCTGCAGCTTTAGAGCCTGTCCTGGAGCTAGCTCTTGTAGACCAGGCTGGTCTCGAACTCACAGAGATCCACCTGCCTCTGCTTCCCAAGTGCTGGGATTAAAGGCGTGCGCCACCACTGTCCGGCTTGCAGTCTTAGTCTTTAAGCTATACAGTTATTAAGAATTATAGGTCAATAGTCACTCATGTTTGTCATACTTATAGTTAGACTAATCAGGTTCTTTAGATGCATTGAGATTGTGTTCCACATAGATAGGTAATCTTCAACCACTTCAAAGAATGGTAGAATGTGACATTTAAATAACTTAGGGTTCTGACGCAAGACACGATTGCTCCTGGCAGCACCAATCTATTCCCAAGAGAATGTTAGGCACTGAAGACACTCTACCTGGAGCTTGTTTTCTTCTTGACAAAACTAGCCTTTGGGCAAAAAACTGCCCACGCCTCAACCACTGACAAAATTTACTGTATCTGAACAGGACAAGCAGTATACAAGAAAAAAGACTCTCAAACCTGGCCAAGCCAGGGAAAGACTGTTTTGAAATTTTTCCTGCCTCTGAAAATGGTCTGCCAGTTACTCTAAGCCTTAGCCAAAGTTGATCATTCCAATGTTGCAATTGAGACTGGGTGATTGCCCAGTAGCCAGTTGTCTCTGTCATTTATTGCATATTTTGGAAGTTGCTTGATTGCACTTCCTGTTTACTTGAGTAATATTATTTCCCTTCTCAGGTCTTTGATGGGGTCGAAGACTAGATAGTTGTAGTTACTGTTCTCTTATGACTTAGCTAAGCCATTTCTAACACAAGCAAGACTTAGACTCCTTAGGATAGGAAACATTCAGCATAAGCTTCTTGCTTGATACTGTTTATGCTGGTTGTAATTTCTAATTTTTTTTTCCTCATGGTTTATTTTTTTTTATATTTAAAAAATTTCCATCTCCTTCCCTCCTCCTCCCCCTTCCCTCCCCTCCTTCTCCCCCTTCCCTCCCCTCCCCTCCACCCAAACCTCCCCTCCCTCCCTCTCAAGGCCAAGGAGCCATCAGGGTTCCCCACTCTATGCTAAGATCAGGGTCCTCCCAACTCCCCCCTGGACCAGGATGGTGATCGACCAAGCTGAGAAGGCTCCCACAGAGCCCGTCCATGCAGAAGACTCAGAGCCCAGAGCCATTGTCCTTTGCTTCTCAGTCAGCCCCCGCTGTTGGCCACATTCAGAGAGACGGGTTTGGTCGCATGATCCATCAGTCCCATTCCAACTGGAGTTGGTGATCTCCCATTAGTTCTGTCCCACCGTCTCCATGAGTGAACGCACCCCTCTCGTTCCTGACTTTCTCCCTCATGTTCTCGCTCCTTCTGCTCCTCATCAGGACCTTGGGAGCTCAGTCCAGTGCTCCAATGTGGGGCTCAGTCACCTTCCCCATCTGTCGCCAGCTGGAGGTTCCCTCCCGGTCCTGACTTTCTTTCTCATGTTCTCTCTCCTTCTGCTCCTCATCAGGACCTTGGGAGCTCAGTCCGGTGCTCCAATGTGGGGCTCTGTCATTTTCTTCATCTATCGTCAGGTGGAGGTTCTATGGTGATATGCAAGAAATTCATCAGTATGGCTATAGGAACTGGCCTTTTCAGGCTCCCTCTCCTCAGCTGCCCAAGGAACTAACTGGGGGCGTCTCCCTGGAAACCTGGGAACCCCTCTAGGGTCAAGTCTCTTGACAACCCTCAGGTAGCTCTTTAAATTAAGATATATGCTTCCCTGCTCCCATAACCACCCTTCCTATATCCCAAGCACCCCATTCCTCCGAGCTCCCCCCGTTCTCCCCTTCACACTTTTCTCTCCCCATCTTCCCTTGGCCCAGTCTTGCCCAACCCTCAAGTTCCCAATTTTGCCTGGCGATCATGTCTACTTCCAATATCCAGGAGGATTACTATATCTTTTTTTGGGAGTTAACCTTCTTATTATCTTCTCAAGGATCCCAAATTTATAGGCTCGATGTCCTTTAATTATGGCTAGAAACCGATTATGAGTGAGTACATCCCATGTTCATCTTTTTGGGTCTGGGTTACCTCACTCAGAATAGTGTTTTCTATTTCCATCCATTTGCCTGCAAAATTCAAGATGTCATTGTTTTTTACCGCTGAGTAGTATTCTAGCATGTATATATTCCACAGTTTCTTCATCCATTCTTCCACTGAAGGGCATCTAGGTTGTTTCCAGGATCTGGCTATTACAAATAATGCTGCTATGAACATAGATGAGCATATGCTTTTGTTGTATGATTGGGCATCTCTTGGGTAGATTCCCAATAGTGGAATTGCTGGGTCCTGGGGTAGGTTGATCCCGAATTTCCTGAGAAACCGCCACACTGCTTTCCAAAGTGGTTGCACAAGTGTGCATTCCCACCAGCAATGGATGAGTGTACCCCTTACCCCACAACCTCTCCAGCAAAGGTTATTATTGGTGTTTTGGATTTTAGCCAATCTGACAGGTGTAAGGTGATATCTCAAAGTTGTTTTGATTTGCATTTCCCTGATAGCTAAGGAGGTTGAGCATGACCTTAAGTGTCTTTTGGCCATTCGAACTTCTTCTGTTGAGAATTCTCTGTTCAGTTCAGCGCCCCATTTTTTAATTGGGTTAATTGGCATTTTACCGTCTAGTCTCTTGAGTTCCTTATATATTTTAGAGATCAGACCTTTGTCAGTTGCAGGGTTGGTGAAGATCTTTTCCCAGTCAGTAGGCTGCCTTTGTGTCTTAGTGACAATGTCCTTTGCTTTACAGAAGCTGCTCAACTTCAGGAGGTCCCATTTATTCAATGTTGCCCTTAAAGTCTGTGCAGCTGGGGTTATGCGTAGGAAACGGTTCCCTGTGCCCATTTGTTGTAGAGTACTTCCCACTTTCTCCTCTATCAAGCTCAATGTGTTCAAATTAATATTGAGGTCTTTAATCCATTTGGACTTGAGTTTTGTGCATGGTGATAGATATGGATCTACTTTCATTCTTCTACAGGTTGACATCCAGTTATGCCAGCACCATTTGTTGAAGATGCCCTCTTTCTTCCATTGTGTACTTTTGGCTCCTTTATCAAAAATCAGGTGTTCATAGGTTTGTGGTTTAAGATCCGGGTCTTCTATACGATTCCATTGGTCAACTTCTCTGTTTTTATGCCAATACCAAGCTGTTTTCAATACTGTAGCTTTGTAATAGAGTTTGAAGTCAGGGATGGTAATGCCTCCAGAAGAACCTTTATTGTATAAGATTTTTTTGGCTATCCTGGGTTTCTTGTTTTTCCATATAAAGTTGATTATTGTCCTCTCAATCTCTGTGAAGAATTTTAATGGGACCTTGATTGGGATTGCATTGAATCTATAGATTGCTTTTGGTAGAATTGCCATTTTTACTATGTTGATCCTCCCAATCCACGAGCAGGGGAGATCCTTCCATTTTCTGGTATCCTCTTCAATTTCTTTCTTCAAAGACTTAAAGTTCTTGTCAAATAGATCCTTCACTTCCTTGGTTAGAGATACTCCCAGATATCTTATGCTATTTGTGGCTATTGTGAAAGGTGATACTTCTTTGATTTCCCTCTCTGCTTCCTTATCCTTTGTGTATAGGAGGGCGACTGATTTTTTGGAGTTAATCTTGTAACCTGCCACGTTACTGAAGGAGTTTATCAGCTGTAGGAGTTCTTTGATGGAGTTTTTGGGGTCGCTTATGTATACTATCATATCATCTGCAAATAATGAAAGTTTAACTTCTTCCTTTCCAAATTGAATCCCCTTGATTCCCTTATGTTGTCTTATTGCTATTGCTAGAACTTCAAGCACTATATTGAAGAGATAAGGAGAGAGTGGACAGCCTTGTCGTGTTCCTGAATTTAGTGGGATAGCCTTGAGTTTCTCTCCGTTTAGTTTGATGTTAGCTGTCGGCTTGCTGTAAATAGCTTTTATTATATTTAGGAATGACCCTTGTATCCCTAATCTCTCCAAGACCTTTATCATAAAAGGGTGCTGAATTTTGTCAAATGCTTTTTCAGCATCTAATGAGATGACCATATGGTTTTTTTCCTTCAGTTTATTTATATGATGGATTACATTGATAGATTTTCGTATGTTGAACCAGCCCTGCATCTCTGGGATGAAGCCTACTTGATCGTAATGGATAATTTTTCTAATGTGTTCTTGGATTCGGTTTGCCAGTATTTTATTGAGAATTTTTGCGTCAATGTTCATGAGTGAGATTGGCCTGTAATTCTCTTTCTTGGTTGAGTCTTTGTGTGGTTTAGGTATCAGGGTAACTGTGGCTTCATAGAAGGAATTTGGCAGTGACTCTTGTGTTTCTATATTATGAAATACCTTAAGGAGTATAGGTATTAGGTCTTCTCGGAAGTTCTGGTAGAATTCCGCATTGAAACCATCTGGTCCTGGGCTCTTTTTGGTAGGGAGGTTTCTGATAACAGTTTCTAATTCTTCGCGACTAACAGGACGATTTAGAGCATTTACCTGGTCCTGGTTTAACTTTGGTATATGGTATTTATCTAAAAAACTGTCCATTTCTTTTACATTTTCCAATTTTGTGGCATACAGGCTTTTGTAGTAAGATCTAATGATTCTCTGAATTTGCTCTGTGTCTGTGGTTATGTCCCCCTTTTCATTTCTGATCTTATTAATTTGCGTGTTCTCCCTCTGCCGTTTGATTAGTTTGGCTAAGGGTTTGTCAATCTTGTTGATTTTCTCCAAGAACCAGCTTCTTGTTTCATTGATTCTTTGGATTGTTTTCTGTGTTTCTATTTTGTTGATTTCTGCCCTCAATTTGATTATTTCCAGTCTTCTACTTCTCCTAGGTGAGTCTGCTTCTTTTTTTTCCAGAGCTTTCAGGTGTGCTGTTAAGTCACCAATGAGTGCTTTCTCCGTTTTCTTTAAGTGGGCACTTAGTGCTATGAACTTTCCTCTTAGCACTGCTTTCATTGTGTCCCATAGGTTTGAGTATGTTGTGTCTTTGTTTTCATTAAATTCAAGAAAGACTTTAATTTCTTTCTTTATTTCTTCCTTGACCCAGGTGTGGGTCAGTAGTTGACTGTTCAGTTTCCATGAGTTTGTGGGCTTTCTGGGGGTAGCATTGTTGTTGAATTCTAATTTTAGTCCATGGTGATCCGATAAGACACAGGTGGTTACTAATATTTTTTTGTAATTGTGGAAGTTTGCTTTGTTACCAAGTATATGGTCAATTTTCGAAAAGGTTCCATGAGCCGCAGAGAAGAAGGTATATTCTTTCCTATTTGGGTGGAATGTTCTATAGATGTCTGTTAAGTCCATTTGGTTCATTACCTCTATTAAGTCTTTCAATTCTCTGTTAGGTTTCTGTCTGATTGACCTGTCCATTGGTGAGAGGGGAGTGTTGAAGTCTCCAACTATTAGTGTGTGTGGTTTGATGGCTGCCTTGAGATCTAGAAGTGTTTCTTTTACATAAGTGGGAGCTCTTATATTAGGGGCATAGATATTCAGGATTGAGACTTCATTCTGATGGATTTTTCCTGTTATGAGTATAAAGTGTCCCTTTCCATCTCTTCTGATTGATTTTAGTTTGAAGTCAACTTTGTTGGAAATTAGTATGGCCACACCCGCTTGTTTCTTAGGGCCATTTGCTTGATAAACCTTTTCCCAACCCTTTACTCTGAGTAGGTGTCTGTCTTTGTGGTTGAGGTGTGTTTCTTGTAAACAGCAAAATGTTGGATTCTGTTTTCGTATCCAGTCTCTTAGCCTGTGCCTTTTTATAGGTGAATTGAGTCCATTGATATTAAGTGATATTAATGACCAGTGGTTGTTAACTTCAGTCATTTTTAGTAGTAGAGTTTGTGTGTTTCCCTTCTTCTAGTTGTGCTGGCGAAGGGTCGCTAGATGCCTGCGTTATTGTGGGCGTTGTTGGACTCCTTGGTTTGTGATTTTCCTTCTATTACTTTCTGCAAGGCTGGATTTGTGGCTGCGTATTGTTTAAATCTGTTTTTGTCCTGGAATATCTTGTTTTCTCCATCAATGGTGAATGCAAGCTTTGCTGGGTATAATAGTCTAGGCTTGCATCCATGTTCCCTTAGTGTCTGTAGCACATCTATCCAAGCTCTTCTGGCTTTCATGGTTTCCATTGAGAAATCGGGTGTAATTCTGATAGGTTTCCCTTTATATGTTACTTGACCTTTTTCCTTTGCAGCTCTTAATATCTGTTCTTTATTCTGTATGTTTTGTGTTTTGATTATTATATGGCGTGGGGATGCTTTCTTTTGATCCAGTCTATTTGGTGTTCTGTAGGCTTCTTGTACCTTCATAGGAACATCCTTCTTTAGGTTGGGGAAGTTTTCTTCTATAATTTTGTTGAATATGTTTTCTGGGCCTTTGAGTTGTAATTCTTCTCCTTCTTCTACCCCAATTATTCTTAGGTTTGGTCTTTTCATGGTGTCCCAGATTTCCTGAATATTTTGTGTTAAGAATTTGTTAGATTTGTTTAGTTCTTTAATCTGTGAGTTTATTTCCTCTATTGTATCTTCAGAGTCCGAGATTCTTTCTTCCATCTCTTGTATTCGGTTGGAAATACTTGTCTCTGAAGTTTCTGTTCGTTTACTCAGAGTTTCCATTTCCAGTCGTCCCTCAGATTGTGTTTTCTTCAATACCTCCATTTCATTTATCAGGTCTTGTACTGTTTCCCTTACCTGCTTGATTGCTTTTTCTTGTTTTTCTTGGGTATCTTTGAGAGATTTATTTATTTCCTCTACCTTTTTGTTTGTCATCTCCATTTCTTTATGGCAGTTTTTTACCTCCTGTTTAAGGTCCTCTATTATTTTCATAAAGTACTGTTTAAGGTCGGTTTCTTCTATATCTTCTGGGGTAGGGTGTTCAATTCTTGTTGTTTCGGGATGTCTGGCTTGTGGTGATGTCATGTTGCCTTTCATGTTGTTGGAGGAGCTCCTGCATTGGCGCCTGCCCATCTCTTCCTTCAAAAGGAGCCCGGAGGCGTTTGGTGTCCTAGACCAATCTTTGCTGTGACTGAAACTGGTTGGATCTCCCCAGTGGGAGAGGAGAAGCCTCACAATCTGGAGAAGCCCGCACTCCCTTGCAGGAATCCTCAGACCTGCCTCCAGGCCAGAGTCTGACTCCTCTGGGTGGATGGCCTTAGAACAGGAGCAGGACACCTGAGAACACTAGGGAAAGCTTGGGAGACACAAGCCTGCAGAGGGAAGTGGGAGTAGGGGGTCTGTGCTCTCTTCCAGGGCAGGTTGCCCCAGGGTCCGCATTCACTCACCAGTTCAGATGGAATGTGAGGGCACAGGATCAGGGATTCCAGGCAGCCCAGGGTCGCAGCCCAGACAAAAGGGCCAAGGTGGGGGCAGGGCGGGATGGAATACCACACAGCGAACCTGGCAGCACAATCTGAAGGAGCCAGCACCCCTCCGCAGGAATCCTCAGACCTGCCTGGAGGCCAGAGTCTGACCCCTTTGGGTGGATGGCCTTAGAACAGGAGCAGGACACCTGAGAACACTAGAGAAAGCTTGGGAGACACAAGCCTGCAAAGGGAAGTGGGGGTAGGAGGTCTGTGCTCTCTTCCAGGGCAGGTTGCCCCAGGGTCCGCATTCACTCACCAGTTCAGATGGAATGTCAGGGCATAGGATCAGGGATTCCAGGCAGCCCAGGGTCGCAGACCAGACAAAAGGGCCAAGGTGGGGGCAGGGCGGGATGGAATACCACACAGCAAACCTGGCAGCACAATCTGAAGGAGCCAGCACCCCTCTGCAGGAATCCTCAGACCTGCCTGGTGGCCAGAGTCTGGCAGCACAATCTGAAGAAGCCTGCACTCCCTTGCAGGAATCCTCAGACCTGCCTGGAGGCCAGAGTCTGACTCCTCTGGGTGGATGGCCTTAGAACAGGAGCAGGACACCTGAGAACACTAGGGAAATCTTGGGAGACACAGGGACGGGAGAAATGGACACAAGCCTGTAGAGGGAAGTGGGGGTAGGGGGTCAGTGCTCTCTTCCAGGGCAGGTTGCCCCAGGGTCCGCATTCACTCACCAGTTCAGATGGAATGTCAGGGCACAGGATCAAGGATTCCAGGCAGCCCAGGGTCGCAGCCCAGACAAAAGGGCCAAGGTGGGGGCAGGGCGGGATGGAATACCACACAGCGAACCTGGCAGCACAATCTGAAGGAGCCCGCACCCCTCCGCAGGAATCCTCAGACCTGCCTGGAGGCCAGAGTCTGACCCCTTTGGGTGGATGGCCTTAGAACAGGAGCAGGACACCTGAGAACACTAGAGAAAGCTTGGGAGACACAAGCCTGCAAAGGGAAGTGGGGGTAGGGGGTCTGTGCTCTCTTCCAGGGCAGGTTGCCCCCGGGTCCCCATTCACTCACCAGTTCAGATGGAATGTCCTTTACCTTCTTTACCTTCTTTACCTTCTAATTTACCTTTGCTCACTTCGTCTTTACCTTCTATGACTTCTTCTTTACCTTCTTCTTTAACTTCTTTGACTTCTTTTCCTTCTTTGACCTCTTCTTTACCTTCTTTACCACCTTTTAAAACTTCTTTACTTTCTACTTTACCTTCTGTGACTTTTTCTTTACCTTCTTTACATTCTTTTCCTTCTTTGCCTTCTTCTTTACATTCTTTTAGTTCTTATTTAATCTTCTTTATCTTTTTCTTTACCTTCTTTGTCTCTTCTTCACCTTTACCTACTTCTTTACCTACTTTGAATTCCTCTTTACCTTCTTTACCTTCTTCTTTACCTTCTTTGACTTCTTCTTTACCTTCTTTACATTCTTCTTTAAATTCTTTACCTTCTTTGACTTCTCCTTTACGTTCTTTTCTTTCTACTTTACCTTCACTGACTTCTTCTTTACCTTCTTTGACTTCTTCCTTACCTTCTTCTTTATATTCTTTGACTTCTTTACCTTCTTTGCCCTCTTCTTTACCTTCTTTACCACCTTTTTTTAACTTCTTTACCTTCTACTATACCTTCTGTGACTTTTTCTTTACCTTCTTTACATTCTTTGCCTTCTTTATCTTCTTCTTTACCTTCTTGGACTTCTTCTTTACTCTTCTTTATCTTTTTCTTTACCTTCTTTGACTTCTTCTTCACCTTTACCTACTTCTTTACCTACTTTGAATTCTTCTTTACCTTCTCTCCCTTTCTTCTTTAACTTTTTTACATTCTACTTTGCCTTCTTTACCTTCTTCTTTACGTTCTTGTACTTCTTCTTTAACTTCTTTTACTTCTTCTTTGCTCTTCTTTATCTTCTTCTTTAACTTCTTTGACTTCATCTTTAACTACTTTCCCTTCTTCTTTACATTTTTAATCTTCTGCTTTACCTTCTTTGCCTTCTTCTTTACCTTCAACTTTACCTTCTTTGACTTATTTGCCTTCTAGAACGCTTCTTTAACTTCTTTACCTCCATTTTTATCTTCTTTACCATCTTCTTTACTTTCTTTGACATTTTATTTATTTAATTGACATTTTTTTTCTTTACCTACTTCTTTACCTCCTTTGACTTCTTCTTTACTCTTCTTTTCCTTCTCTACCTTCTTTGTCTACTTTCTTACCTTCCTTCACTTCTTCAGTACCTTTTTTACCTACTGCTTTATCTTCTTTGCCTTCTTCTTGACCTTCTCTACCTTCTTCTTTACCTTATTTGACTTCTTCTTTACCTTTTTCTTTAACTTCTTTGATTTCTCTACCTTCTTTGACCTCCTTTTTACCTTCTTTACCACATTTTTTAACTTCTTTACTTTCTACTTTATCTTCTGTGACTTTTTCTTTACCTTCTTTACATTCTTTTCCTTTTTATCTTCTTCTGTACCTTGTTTGACTTCTTCTTTACTCTTCTTTATCTTTTTCTTTACCTTCTTTTACTTCTCCTTTACTGTTCTTTATCTTCTTCGTTACTTTGTTTACTTCTTCTTTAACTTCTTGGAATTCTTTACTGTGCTTTATCTTCCTCTTTACATTCTTTGACTTCTTTTTACCATCTTTATATTCTTCTTTATCTTCTTTACCTTCTTCTTTTCCTTCTGTACCTTGTTCTTTTCCTTCTTTGACTTCTTCTTTACCTTCTTTACCTTCTACTTCACCTTCTTTGACTTCTTCTTTAGCTTCTTTGTCTTCTTCTTTACGTTCTTCTTTACCTTCTTTGACTTCTTTTGTACCTTATTTACATTCTTCTTTATCTTTTTTACATTCTTCTTTACCTTCCTTACCTTCTTCTTTACCTTCTTTGACTTCTCCTTTACCTTCTTTACCTTCTTATTTACCTTTGCTCAGTTCGTCTTTACCTTCTATGACTTCTTCTTTACCTTCTTCTTTAACTTCTTTGACTTCTTTTCCTTCTTTGACCTCTTCTTTACCTCCTTTACCACCTTTTAAAACTTCTTTACTTTCTACTTTACCTTCTGTGACTTTTTCTTTACCTTCTTTACATTCTTTTCCTTCTTTGCCTTCTTCTTTACATTCTTTTAGTTCTTATTTAATCTTCTTTATCTTTTTCCTTTCCTTCTTTGACTCTACTTCACGTTTACCTACTTCTTTACTTATTTTGAATTCCTCTTTACCTTCTTTACCTTCTTCTTTACCTTCTTTGACTTCTTCTAATACCTTCTTTACCTTCTACTTCACCTTCTTTGACTTCTTCTTTAGCTTCTTTGTCTTCTTCTTTACGTTCTTCTTTACCTTCTTTGACTTCTTTTGTACCTTATTTACATTCTTCTTTATCTTTTTACCTTCTTCTTTACCTTCCTTTCATTCTTCTTACCTTCTTTGACTTCTTCTTTACCTTCTTTACATTCTTCTTTAAATTCTTTACCTTCTTTGACTTCTCCTTAACTTTCTTTACCTTCTAATTTACCTTTGATGACTTCGTCTTTACCTTCTATGACTTCTTCCTTACCTTCTTCTTTAACTTCTTTGACTTCTTTTCTTTCTTTGACCTCTTCTTTACCTTCTTTACCACCTTTTAAAACTTCTTTACTTTCTACTTTACCTTCTGTGACTTTTTCTTTACCTTCTTTACATTCTTTTCCTTTTTTGCCTTCTTCTTTACATTCTTTTACTTCTTATTTAATCTTCTTTATCTTTTTCTTTACCTTCTTTGTCTCTTCTTCACCTTTACCTACTTATTTACCTACTTTGAATTCCACTTTACCTTCTTCTTTACCTTCTTTGACTTTTTCTTTACCTTCTTTACATTCTTCTTTAAATTCTTTACCTTCTTTGACTTCTCCTTTACGTTCTTTTCTTTCTACTTTACCTTCACTGACTTCTTCTTTACCTTCTTTGACTTCTTCTTTACCTTCTTCTTTATCTTCTTTGACTTCTTTAACTTCTTTGCCCTCTTCTTTACCTTCTTTACCAACTTTTTTTAACTTTTTTACCTTCTACTTTACCTTCTGTGACTTTTTCTTTCCGTTCTTTACATTCTTTGCCTTCTTTATCTTCTTCTTTACATTCTTTTACTTCTTCTTTAAACTTCTTTATCTTTTTCTTTTCCTTCTTTGACTCTTCTTCACCTTTACCTACTTCTTTAACTATTTTGAATTCCTCTTTACCTTCTTCTTTACCTTCTTTGACTTCTTCTATACCTTCTTTAGCTTCTACTTCACCTTCTTTGACTTCTTCTTTAGCTTCTTTGACTTCTTCTTTACATTCTTCTTTACCTTCTTTGACTTCTTTTGTACCTTATTTACATTCTTCTTTATCTTTTTTACCTTCTTCTTTACCTTCCTTTCATTCTTTACCTTCTTTGACTTCTCCTTTACTTTCTTTACCTTCTAATTTACCTTTGCTGACTTCGTCTTTACCTTCTATGACTTCTTCCTTACCTTCTTCTTTAACTTCTTTGACTTCTTTTCTTTCTTTGACCTCTTCTTTACCTTCTTTACCACCTTTTAAAACTTCTTTACTTTGTACTTTACCTTCTGTGAATTTTCTTTACCTTCTTTACATTCTTTTCCTTCTTTGCCTTCTTCTGTACATTCTTTTAGTTCTTATTTAATCATCTTTATCTTTTTCCTTTCCTTCTTTGACTCTTCTTCACCTTTACCTACTTCTTTACCTACTTTGAATTCCTCTTTACGTTCTTTACCTTCTTTGACTTCTTCTATACCTTCTTTACCTTCTACTTCACCTTCTTTGACTTCTTCTTTAGCTTCTTTGTCTTCTTCTTCTTTACCTGCTTTGACTTCTTTGTACCTTATTTACATTCTTCTTTATCTTTTTTACCTTCTTCTTTACCTTCCTTTCCTTCTTCTTTACCTTCTTTGACTTCTTCTTTACCTTCTTTACATTCTTCTTTAATTCTTTACCTTCTTTGACTTCTCCTTTACCTTCTTTACCTTCTAATTTACCTTTGCTGACGTCGTCTTTACCTTCTATGACTTCTTCTTTACCTTCTTCTTTAACTTCTTTGACTTCTTTTCCTTCTTTGATCTCTTCTTTACCACCTTTTTAACTTCTTTACTTTCTACTTTACCTTCTGTGACTTTTTCTTTACCTTCTTTACATTCTTTTCCTTCTTTAGCCTTCTTCTTTACATTCTTTTACTTCTTATTTAATCTTCTTTATCTTTTTCTTTACCTTCTTTGTCTCTTCTTCACCTTTACCTACTTCTTTACCTACTTTGAATTCCTCTTTACCTTCTTTACCTTCTTCTTTACCTTCTTTGACTTCTTCTTTACCTTCTTTACATTCTTCTTTAAATTCTTTACCTTCTTTGACTTCTCCTTTACGTTCTTTTCTTTCTACTTTACCTTCACTGACTTCTTCTTTACCTTCTTTGACTTCTTCTTTACCTTCTTCTTTATCTTCTTTGACTTCTTTACCTTCTTTGCCCTCTTCTTTACCTTCTTTACCACCTTTTTTTAACTTCTTTACCTTCTACTTTACCTTCTGTGACTTTTCTTTACCTTCTTTACATTCTTTGCCTTCTTTACCTTCTTCTTTACCTTCTTTTACTTCTTCTTTACACTTCTTTATCTTTTTCTTTACCTTCTTTGACTTCTTCTTCACCTTTACCTACTTCTTTAACCTACTTTGAATTCCTCTTTACCTTTTTACCTTCTTCTTTACCTTCTTTGACTTCTTCTATACCTTCTTTACCTTTACTTCACCTTCTTTGACTTCTTCTTTAGCTTCTTTGTCTTCTTTCTTTACCTGCTTTGACTTCTTTTGTACCTTATTTACATTCTTCTTTATCTTTTTTACCTTCTTCTTTACCTTCCTTTCCTTCTTCTTTACCTTCTTTGACTTCTTCTTTACTTCTTTACATCTTCTTAAATTCTTACCTTCTTGACTTCTCTT